>NC_139623.1:0-212500 GCF_964638095.1 Poromitra crassiceps
GACATGGATGTAGACTGCTCACTTGTTGGCGGAGGCATACAACCACGATGTGGTATTTCTAGTTATGTACTATACTAAGTTTTATGTTTGAGTTTATTTACAGTTACGCTTGATAAAAAATTGACACAATGATAAAAACTGTACTGCTGTGAGGGAATAGTGTCAATACGTTGACAATAATATTTTTCTCCGTCAGGATCTGCCTCGGCCCATCCGAGCCAACTTCATTCTGAATGCGGAGACTGATGAGCTGTTCATCACCGCTGGCCTGCAAGACAGAGTGGTGCAGGTCTGTGACATCATCAACACTGGACGGACGGACAGTCACCACGCTGTCTAAGGCAGGGATGGGCAACTTTGATGATAGAGAGGGCCACACTAAAAAGTCCTCGCTACCATGGGGCCAGATTGTGACCGTGCACTTCCACCAGTAGCCCACTGTAACACCATCACTCCCAATTAGAGCTACTAATTTGATGAAAAGGACTGGTAATCAAAGTTTATTATACCAACATTTATATTTTTCATATTCAAATTTAGTAATTCTTCCATTCAGATGACACCTAAAGTATATACACCTAAAGAAAACATGTCATATTTTATGTAATACATAAAACATCAGTCAACATCACATAATGTATTTTCTTTAATCAGATGGAAACACACAGACAGATAGCCTAATGGTTTATAGTGGGACAGACTTCCCATGCCTGATGCCTGCCCATTCACTTGAATAGAACTCTCCCCAATGCTAAATTTGTTACAGCTTTGCCAGTAACATGACAGTAAGAAAGGCAGATGTAGTGAGCAAAGATGGATGATTTAACTGTAATATTCCAGAGCTCTGACCTAACCAAATCTAACTGACATCACTATTGTGAACACAAAACAAAGAACTTCTGATATAATATGATGAGTGTTTTATTAAAGTGTATCACTTAATACAAAAGATAAAGGCTTTGATAGAACCAAAAGCCTATGGCTCCTAGTCTGCAGATAAAACACATTGACAAAAGCCATAGTAATTTAGACTCAGGTGTGCATAAACTACAGGTTAAGAACTTCCTTTTTAACACATTGGGTGCCAGCCATGTTTTCATTCCTGTAGGTAAGTTGTGCCAGGGGTGTTTTTGACGATTCTGGCTCATTTTAGAACAGCCGAGGATTCTTTTCTGTTAAGAATTCATGAACAGCAATCATCTAAAAATAACTAATAGAATGTGTGCTTTCTCTGTCTAAAAGAGTTAGTTTGCAGAGTTAGTAGTTATGTAGATATTAGCCGTTGAGTACAGCATGGTTTCAGCGTCTGGAAATTTATTCAGAGATAAATGGCTTTTTGTGAAACAGTCACTTTAACCATTCATTTTTGGCATCAGTAAGACCGTCAGACATTCTAAACAATAGTTTTGAACAGTAATTTCCTCCATAACAACAGGAAACACCCCTCTCATTCAAACTCCTCCCTCCGTGTGTCTTCTCCTCCTTCCTCCTGGCTTCAGCGGGCGTGTCAGAAGCGTGTTGTGCTGCCTGCCTGTCTGTCTGCGTGCCTGCCTGCCTGCTTGCCTGAAATGGATTGGATTACTGTAAAATCGCCAAGCTTGCTCCCGCGGTGTGTGTGTGTGTGTGTGTGTGTGTGTGTGTGTGTGTGTGTGTGTGTGTGTGTGTGTGTGTGTGTGTGTGTGTGTTCGCGCGTTGATCCGCGGCTCTGGGGGGAAGGGATCTCTGTCCGTTCTGTGTGTGTGTCTCGGGCTTCTGACTGTAAAATCCAAGCCATTTCCGCGGAGGCGGCTGCTTTTGGGTCCCGTGGCTGTGACTTCTCTCGGTCTCTGTCGCCACTTAGTGGTCGGTAAAATAGATTACACACATGCTCTTGCTCCAAATAGTTATCTCGAAGATGTAAGAGGGGTTGATTGATGTCCCACCGTCAAAAAAACATGTAAGACGAGTTATTTCGGCTCTGGCACTCAAGCGTTGGATTATGTAAGACGAATTATTTCGGCTATGGCACTTAAGGTGTTAAATACAAAAATGTGAAATGATCACTTATCGAACATGAGAAGCAGATATTTGTCGGTTATAGTATCGGCTGAAAAAAGCCCCCCCAAAGTCTATAGATCCCCCCCAAAATCTATAAATCCCCCCTATCTGAAGAACATAAGGGGGGAATTCCCCCCAAGTTTGCAAAGTAAATTTTAAGCCCTGCACTAGTAGATGTCACACACCAAAATCTCAGTACACACTTGTCACAACTCCAAAAGTCTGGTTATGCTATCCACACGGCGGACGATGGAGATATTATACACGGGTTGACGGGTATATTCAAAATCTCCACCTTGGGTGGATTTTGAGTGTCGCCGGCGCCCTTTGGACGCCGGCGAAAAATTTGGGCCGTTTGAAGCCAGATTTGGGACGTTTGAAGCCAAATTTGGGCCATTTGTAGCCAGATTTGGGCTGTTTGAAGCCCCATTTGGGCCGTTTGAATCCAGATTTGGGCCGTTTGAAGCCCAATTTGGGCCGTTTGAAGCCCAATTTGGGCCGAGTCCAATTTTACAATGAGATGCACCCACTTTAACCCTGAATAAAGTAATAAAACCACTAGTAAACCAGTAGGCGGCGATGGCCTGCTGTTCAGTGAGTGGCCTGACTGGGGGCACCAACATTTTTTTTTTTTTTTTTTTTTTTTTGCAGGCCAGGCCACCGGGCATTTGCCCGACGTGCCCGATTATGCAGTCCGCGCCTGGGAGAGCCCCTGGTGGTTGTCTGGTGAACTGCTTTGATCTTCCTCTGTCTTTCCACAGGAGAGCCCCTGGTGGTTGAAGCCATGAAGAATTTTGCTGAGCTCACTGATCAGGCCAGGTTGGTCGGAGTGGTTTTTACACATCTTTACAACACTGCAATCCTCCTTATTATAACTAGTGCAGTGCCCCTTCCCCCATGCACCACCCCGTGGGCGCTTCCCCCCCGCACACACACTGCACTCTGTCAGGTCCCCCTAAGCGCAAGTTTGAAGTCGATCTGACAAACGGTTCTCGAGATACGCGAAGTACAGACAGTCCTGGAATAAGTCCAAATTGCATGAAATGCGGCACCGCACTCCATCGGGGTTCGAGCAGCGCACTCCCCAAGTTTGAAGTAACAATCTGAGAAATGTTTCTCGAGATAAACTGCTTTTTGTGTTGCCAGTAGGTGGCACTATGTCAAATTGCAAGAAATTCAGCGCCACACTACTTCCGAGTTCCCAGGAGCACACTCCCCAAGTTTGAAGTCAATCGGATGAATGGTGCTCAAGATAAACCACGTTTTTTGTTGCCAGTAGGTGGCGCTCTGCACAAAAATTGCACAAAATTCTGCACTGCTCTATGTCAGGTTCCCAGCAGCACACTTAACAAGTTTGAAGTCGATCAGATGAATGGCTATCGAGATAAACCACTTTTTGTTTTGCCAGTAGGTGGCACTATGCCAAACTGCACGGAATTCAGCTCCCTGCACTCCCTTGAGTCCCCCTAAGCGCACTCCCCAAAGTGGAAGTCGATCGGACGAGCGGTTCTTGAGATAAACCGCATTTTTTATGTTGCCAGTTTCAGAGAAGCTGAAGCTTCAATTATGAAGCTGCAATTATGCCTAATTGCACGAAAACAGGGCACTGCACTGCACAATAGGGTACACTCCCAAAGTTTGAAGTCGATCCGACCAACGGTTCTCGATGGCATGCAGCAGATGATGCTCATCCATAAGCAGTGGTGGAAATGGCCAGGTTTTACTCTGGGAACCCTACTTACACAGGATGGGGGTTCCCAGAAGTGGCGTGGCCCTAGAGCACGGATACTCAACTTGCTTTGCCTGGGGCCACTTTTGCAAAATGACAGGAGGCAAGGGGCCAGTCAATAAACATTAATATTAATATTTCTGTAGCAGATTGTAGGATTTTGGGGTGTCAGCCGGAGTTTAGTCTCACATTTTTTTGCATAGTTAATACATATAGTGTAAGCCGTGTTGGGCAAGTTACTTTCAAAATGTAATATACTACATATTACGAGTTACTTTCATTTGAAAGTAATAAGTTACTTTACAATACTACTTTCTGTGTAAAGTAACTCGTTACTTATTACACTACTTTTGCATTACTTTCACCAAAATAATAGCAGCAGCAGAATGACATCGCCGCCCCGGAACCATCCCGAAAAATAATTTCAACCGCCTTGAGTCGGTGTAAACAATCCAAAATTCTAAATGATATTCTTTTCCTTTGTTATTGTCATCTATAGTGGTTATTTGCATAAAAACACACAGTTTGATTAGGAAATGATTGTATCTTTTTTATTATGTGCTTTGATTTAATGAAATGTAACTCAATTTGTAACTTGAGTTACTTGACAAAGTAACTGGTATAATATTACTTAAATCCTATAAGTAATAAGTTATATTACTGAGTTACTGCTAATATATTACATGTAATATGTTACTTTTGTAATGAGTTACCCCCAACACTGACTGTAAGTGCCTGGGTGGCGAGCAGACAGCCATATTTGACAATTTAGCTGGAGCTCAGTCAAATTTTATTTAACCGTATTTTTCATTGGGAATTAGGAAATTGTCGGGGGGCCACTCTGCACCCTATCGCGGGCCGCATCTGGCCCCCTGGCCGCAAGTTGAGTATCACTGCCCTAGAGGATATTATTTCCGAATGCGTGACTCATTATAGCCACATGAAAATCTCTTAGAAATCTCACTTAACTAAGATCATTGAGCTCTACTGATTATTTCCCCTTCACATGAATATTAATGCTGCTTATTCAGCTTACAAATACACCATTCTCTGCTCATTTCATGCTGCCCTCTTTGCAAGACATTTTTTAATAGGAACCTGAGGAGGGATACTGGCCGGCCCCCCTCATTTACTCACATCAAAGTAAACAGAGGGTCTTGACAGTGAATGGAGGCCATTCACTGTCAACGACGCTACGTTTACTTATCTCACTACTGTCCACGACCCGTCAACGACCCTCTTAAAGCTGGGGCTTAGGGCTTGAAGGAGCAGAACTGAAGACAAATATTCAAATATCGAACGTGTTTCGCGTCTGAATCGCACGGAAACAGGGCACTGCACTCCGTCGGGTCGCCATCAGCGCACTCCCCGAGTTTGAAGTCTATCGCTAAGCCACACCCCGACGCAGACGAGCCAATCACAGCACGTGTAGCTCCGCAATACACTCGGACAACCGGAGCCGAGAGCTCCTAAAGTGCCTTTTAAACATGAACTCTGGATCATGTCCTGCTAGAGAGAGCAGGATATTTTCAGGTTTTGCCTTTCTAAACATCAGGGGTCTTTGTTAAGAAACAACTGGATATGAGCCGTTTTTTCTGCCAGTGGGCGGGGGGGGGGGGGGGGGGGGGGGGGGGGGGGGGGGGGCGGCGCGGTAGCATCTATCGAAAACAAGAAATGTGATAGGAAGCAGCTGTAGCTATGAGGCAGTCAAAATAGTGGTCGCACCGTCGTCAATCACTGTGGGTGATCTATTTTACAAGTGGCAACTAGTCATATCTGACTAGTTTTAAATGTAGGCTATTTCTCCCCACAAAAGTTTGATAGCCTATCAGTCAGTCAGCTCCTATCCTCTACGCAGTGGAGAGGCACACAACACTGCCTGCTGATATAATTGGCTGCATCACGTTAGCGACAAATCTGGAGACTTCAAAAAGCATGCCGTTGGTTTTAACGGAGTCCATTCCAACGAGGGGTGGCAATGTGCCAAAAAATGAGCGCTTCACATTGCTACATAAAGCAGGCGCAGCCCAGTCAAAATAGTGGTCGGACTGTCGTCAATCACTGTGGGTGATTTATTTTACAAGTGGCATTTCAAGTCATATAACTAGTTTTCAATGTATTTCTCCCCACACAAGTTAGGCTTTTTCTGACATGGGAGCAAGCAAGCATGCAGCAGCAGCAGCAGACCTGATGCACTGGACCTGCCTGGCTGCAGCTGAAGCGCGTTGGCCAAACAATCAATCAATCCGTTTTTGCAGCACTTGAGGAAACCGTGAGTTTGCTCTTTGATATAAGCGATTGCCCGAACGATTCATTAATTAATAAACTAGTGAACGACGTGAAGTGAGTCACGAGCCACACCTGCCCACTACGGATATGCGGATAATATCCTGCCAGCTGTTTAACATGAGCTGCGATTGCGTGGAAGCGGATCTTATACCGGTGGTCGAGGTAGATAAGATACGGACTCGCGGGAGTGCGCGTAGGCCGGCTAATTGTTGTTTAACATGCAGGCCAACCGGCTAGGTGCAGGTTATAATACGGATTCCACTGCATGTTAAGAAGTGGCTATAGAGAAGCAGAAGAGAAGCAGAAGAAATCGGGATTCTCCTCTGGTTCTATGGTGTTTCATACAGTTATAAGTAGAAAAAACTGGTCAAACGATGTGCATGGGGGTAAATGCAACATTACGAGGTATCCTGGGAGGCCAGGCAATTGATAATATTAAACTAGTAAACGTAGATCCACTCACATCCACAATGATGCTGGTGTTTGTACGTTAAATCTGCAATCGTGGTGACAGCGAGATGACGAGTCTTCTCCCTCATTTGCCTTCCGTGATCCAAAGGTATCATGAAATCATCATGGTATTCAGAAAGTCGGCAAAAGAAAATGCTGAATTATGCGAGTTTCCAGCCATTACGTTATGCACGTAATGCCGGAGTTGGTTGAAGAGGAGGCGCATTGATTGATGTGATTAAAACATCGCCAGACACCAGTCAAACCCTAAAACGAGGGAATTAATCTTGTTCCCCAAATAAATGTGAGGTAGTCTAAAGAGAAAACATGATGGAAAAAGTGGTCTGCTGTAGGCTGCCTCTCCTGATCTGCTACACCCATGCGTGCGTGCTGTTGTCTCGCTATGAAAAACATCGACACTAAGTTTCTTGATTATACAGAGGTAGGCCTACATAAAATACATTGCCAGGCGCCACTCTTCAATTGGGCATATATATAATCCATGGAGAGGTTACTCAAGTGAATAAAATGTAAATTCTGGATGTCAGTCACCTGTTATCCCCACTGGTTATCTTCTGTCTTCTGTCTTCCTTTGTTAAAAGTGCATGTTTGGTTAAAGATTCGCTAAAGCCGTTTCCATGCACGTATATCGCATTTATTTTTATCGATAGCTTTAAATGTTGTACATCGCCCTCCATGGCATAGTGAAGTACTTTATGATGGCTTCTAGACAATATCCGGCCTCAAAAAGTTGTTTAGAGCCTCTTGGGATATAACTTTGACAGTGACGGCTGCCATTTACTCGAGTCAGCCTGCCCTGTGTTTGTCCGAGTGAGGACGGGGGGTGGGGCTTAGCGATAGGTCAATTATAGTATAGATAAAATTGCCTACGTGGACGGGCGGGTAGCAAGCGGTGGTAGTCACGATTTGCGTCACGAAAGTGACATCGGGCAAAGTGGCGTCGGCCCGATACCACGCCACCCGCCCCCCCCCCCCCCACACACACACACACACACACACACACACACACACACCCTCGATATAGTGCCACCTACTTGCAAACAAAAAGCATTTTATCTCGAAAACCGTTTGTCCAATCAACTTCAAACTTGGGGAGTGCGCTTACAGGGAGCTGATGGAGTTCAGTGCCAAATGTTGTGCTATTCGGCATAGCGCCACCTACTGGCAAACACAAAAAGTGGTTTATCTCAAGAACTATTCGTCCGATCGACATCAAACTTGGGGAGTGCGCTTAGAGGGACCTGATGGAGTGCAGTGCCGAATTTCGTGCAATTTGGCATAGCGCCACCTACTGGCAAAACAAAGTGGTTGATCTCGACACCCAGGGAGTGCGCTTAGGGTGAGTTGACAGAGTTCAGTGCAATGAATTTCGTGCAAATTAGTATAGCGCCACCTCCTGGAAACACAAAAAGTGGTTTATCTGGGAACCACCCAGAACACACACAGCACACAACGCAATACCGGGTCGGAGTTCCAGCAAACTAGATATGAATGCAGCGTAGCGGCCTAATAATCTCGTAATGTTAAAATCACAATAGCGGAGTTTCCATCCAAGCATTTTTTGCGAATTATGTAGGGCATAATCAACTCCTAGGTGTGCGTTAAATGATTATAATGCACGACGTGGAGACAAAGAACCACCCGACGCACTAGCAGAGGGTGGTTTCCTCCACAAAGTGCATTAGAATCGTTTATGTCAATGCTCAATGCCCATGTGCACTTTCAGATTGATTAGCCAACCCATTGAGGAGGAAAATGGATGCAGACAGACAGAGTTTTCCTCATTTTCTAGTAGGATTGAATTGGAAAAGCAGAATGGAAATGGCAACATTTCAAGTTTCCCCCAGTATCTTTTTAACACTTAGAAATTAGCTTTGGAGGCTCTGAAATGTCCATAAAATATCTGTCCTTTAGATGAAAGTGTAAAATGTGGCCAACATTAGCTGATGTGGTAGAACAATAACAACTTACTCAATGCTTATTGAATCTTGAAAATGTATTCAGTTTTTCTCATGGATGTGTTTTTTTTACTTTGAGGAAGTGTATTTAGTTGCTTCAAATCAGCTGATGGAAACATACTTAATGTTATTTTTTGTGAGGTTCCAAATGCATAGAATTCACTTAACAGTTGTATGGAAACCTTGCTAATCTCATTTTATGTTACATCTCACCAATGAACGTGTCCTAAACGGTTTCCCTCAAGGATGGCTTTGGAGCACGGAGACTGGAGTCAGCTGGCAAAGCTGATGGACCAGAACTTTGAGCTGCGGAGGTGAGCTCTCTGTTTCAATAGAGGGAATGCACCGATGCCACGCCCCCTCCCGAACACGTCCCCTCAGCCGGACTGAGCAGCACTGAGTGTCAAATTTCCAAAACAAACGTGGCTTCCGCCAGGGGTAGTAGCGAAACCACGGCTAATATAAACGATTATCTGCTTAAATTAAAGGCAGTTGGACTCGAATGTGACCCTTACAGCTTGCCAAAGAACCAGTGGTCCATGGACGTAGACATGTGGCCAGGAATAGGGTTTCCTGACATTTATATGTACTTAATATCGACGCTGGGGAAATACACAAACCAAAGCATGAAAGCATACAAGAGCCTGGACGCGTGGTCGTACTTCAAGGCTGGATTTGTTGGCGACATTAAAGTAACGAGGACAGCAATGGATATTCTGGTTGTATGTGGAGAGGTAAATATTTATTTTATTACAACTTTTATTAAGAAAAATATAGCATACGCTGTCACTAACACACGCTAGCTTTGTTCATAGTGAACACTGTCACTCATGTAACGTTATATCTGTGCAGGTAAAACACAGCCAGAGAATGAATGAGCCCTCATTGAAACCCTGGATAGCTGCAGAGAAGACCGGGACCGTTTCATTAGCTTTCAGCAGCCTGTAAAAAGATACCTCCGACGCCTTGTTGAATCTATTTTTACAGTCAATGGCACAACAGCACTTTCCCATTTTCGTTGTTTTCTCGCGGAAGCTGAACGCTAAACACCGTGACCCGGCGGCGCCACCTGGCTTGTTTAGACGTTTTGACACTCACTGCAGCTGAGTGGGCGTACCCGCACTGACTGTCGCGTCCGTGACGTCACGTGCATTCCCTCTATTGGCTGTGTTCACATTATGGTCAGGACAACACAGCCAAAGCCAGAACAATAACAATGTTTCCTCCAGGTCCGTTTACACCGAGGACTGTCTGGGTCCTGGGAACCTCAAGATGGTCCACCTGGCGAGGCAGGTAGGTGCATGTCCCTTGTTTGATCCAACAACATGTACTGTACACCTTCCTCTGTCTTGTATGTTCTGTGTATGTATTCACACTGTTTTCTGCTACTTGCTGCAGTTTGGCTCAGCTGTGAAGTTACCAGGCAGCGGGGGTGCTGTAGTGGGGCTGTGTCTGGACCAGCAGAAACTGGTAAGGCTGTCGTACCCTCAACTGCTCGCCTTCACCTGCTATAGGCCCCTTTCACAGCAACTGTTTTGAGGTGGCAGGTGTAACCAATAACATTAATGAGGGCCCTGGCACTGGAACACCTACAGACCTGGGGCCGGTTGCACCAACTGGTCTTAACTATGCCTGGTCGTAACTCCTACGTCGGTCTTAGTTAAGACCATGGACTTACGCCTGTTGCACCAACACGGCTTACTCTGGTCTTAACTACGCTGGTCATAGCAATGCGCGTTCATGTGAATTGTCGGGGAATGCCCTCTGATTGGCCCACATGTGCCTCGCGCCGTCACCCACTACTGTATGTGCGTCACTACACCCTCCCTCCTCCCACCCCCCTCCTCCTGTGGAAGCCCCGGGGGAAAATGGCGGCGGCGATTAGTGTCAGGGAGTCTGAATGAAATTGAATGT
Source organism: Poromitra crassiceps (assembly GCF_964638095.1). Classification (NCBI taxonomy): domain Eukaryota; kingdom Metazoa; phylum Chordata; class Actinopteri; order Beryciformes; family Melamphaidae; genus Poromitra; species Poromitra crassiceps. The sequence continues at coordinate 10,399 of NC_139623.1, forward strand.
AACGTTCCCAATTCTATTTATTAAATTCTAAAATAATTAACGCCAACATTTGGGAAGGCTAAGCCACACAAGTAGTTAGTTATAATCTAACGTCGTGCTTTCAAAGACGGCGAACTGGCGATGTTACGACGATGACGGTCAAAAAGGTCTCCGCGGAGATCTCTGTTACAGGCAGGCTCTACGCCTCCTCCTGACGAGGCGTAGGAGTTACGCCTGGTCTTAGTGAAAATAAGGCTTAAGTCGTCTTGGTGCAACCGGCGTAGCTGTAGGTCGTAAAGTTACGACCAACTTAGCTTAAGACCAGTGTAAGACCAGTTGGTGCAACCGGTCCCTGCAAACTTGCACGTATTTTGTGTAGCAGGAGTGCACGCATTTTGACATCAAAGTATGCTGGTACAATTTGTCACTTCAAACTACTCAAACAGGCGTTGACGCCTTTGAATTCAGTTGTGCACGTGCAGTATCCAGGTCGTACTCAAAATGGTGTCCCAAGTTTGGCAGGTCTGCACCTAAAGGGAATGGAACCATCATTAACTCATTCTCCGCCATTGGTGTCTCGGAACGTCATTTAAGAGACGTTTCCCCGCCATTGACGTCAGGTGACGTCGATAGGTGTTTTCACCATCATGTGATACAGTAGATGGTGCTCTTGGCCACCTTATGAACCTTTCACTTTATGTAACTTCTATTGTATTCTATTTTATTATGTCCGCCAGGCGAAAATCGCCGGGAGGACATCATGTTTTGGCTGTGTGTGTGCGTCTGTGTGTTCTCCTCTCCTAACGCGATATCTGAGGAACGCCTTGACGGAATTTCATCAAATTTGCCTCAAACGTCGACTTGGACTCAAGGATGAACTGATTAGATTTTGATGTTCAAAGGTCAAAGTTCAAGGTCACTGTAACGGTTACAGACACAGACACAGACCCCACCGTGGGGGGTGTCTGTGTGTGTGGGGTGGGGGGTGTGTCTGTGTGTGTGTGGGGTGGGAGGGCGTGATATCGGTCGGCCGGGGCGTCCGGCCTGGCCGACGTCACAAACATCGGGCCGTCACGTTTGTGAGACAGAACATGACTGACAGACAGCGCCCGCCTGCCCGTCCACCTAGGCAATTATCTTATAGGATGTAAATTGTACATTATAAAACGGCTCTCTCAAATCAAGCAATCTGATTTCACAGCCATTGTATAAATCCAATAACCGAGTCCAATAACCCATGGCCATGGGTTATTGGACTCGGTTATTGGTTGCCATGGCAACTCTCTTACTAAAAGCCTTTGGTTTAAAAAAAAAACAAATGGCGGAGACAGCTGTCAGATCCTTGTGAATCGATCTTCGCTTATAACTTTACTAATACTTCGCAGAAAATGATGTTTTGTACAAGAATAGATGCGGGCTAATGTCTTCTTTGCAAAAGAAAGGCTGTTAACCCCGCATTTAACCCCGCATTTAACCCCGTAACGTTAGTTGGTGTCGGGCTTTGCAGAAAGCACTCAGCTTCTCAGCAAGCGCTGAGAATGCAGCGCTGCGGCTCGAGCTGCCTGTCGGGGTTTCCAGAAAGCTCTCAGCTTCTCAGCAAGCGCCAGGATTGGCCAATGTCAACTTCAGTCTCCAGAACGATCCAATCAAATCACCCGCACGTTCTTGCGGTCCCGCCTTACAGTAGTGTTTCAGGCCAGCGAGGCTGAGACAGGCTGTGTGCTGTTGCTGCTGTAAGTCTCCGCTGGGCGTCAATGTGAGGTAGTTGTCTAGTAGCTACGGACAGTAACTTATTAATGAAACGATTTTGTTTTAGGAGCGCGAGCCCCAGTGTCGAGGAGGTGTCGTTCATAACGAGTGGCCGACCACAAACTTGTGTGACATGCTGAGGGACCACCCGTGCAAGGTACATGTTGCTTGTATTTCGGGGGGGGGGGGGGGGGGGGGGTTTGCTGTGTTGTGTATTTTGTATGTTGGTTGACCGAGGCTCCATGATTGTGTTTATAGGGGCTTCTTGCGCGTGCGTGAGCACTGTGTGCGCAGTGGGGGGGATCCGAGCAGGGGATCGGCTGTGTAGCTGGTGGGTTGAGTTGTATTTTCTTATATTGTGTTTATATTTTCTTTCTGTTTGGGTTTTGTGGGGAAGTAAGTGTTGGGAATTAATTATGTTTGTGTTTAATTTGGGTTGCAGCTAGTATGCCACTGCCTTGGCTGGTTATGATTTATTTTGTCACTGTAGAGTAATTTACACCTGGCGTTAACATGTGTTTTCTGTGATCAGATTGTATTTTATCACTTGAAATGCCAGGTGTAAACACACCCAAAACGCATTGAAGAAGGATTGCAATCTGATCGGCCAAACCACCTCCGGAGGTGGTCAGGGATGCATTGTGTACACATTGAACACAAGTGTAAATGCAATGTGTCCTCTCAATCTGGATACAGCAACTTTATGCGGATTGAGAGGACAACCATTTCTGCAATCTGATTGCAATCTGATCACAGAAAACGCATGTTAGCGCCAGGTGTAAATGGCCTCTGTGATACATTAGTTTGATTTGTTTGTATGACTTACTGTGTAAGTCCACCATCTTGCGGGAGCCCTTACACATAATTATTGTTGCTGCGTGCTATCATGACGTGGTGATATGCAACAAGTGTCAACCAACCTGTGCTGTGATGCTATAAGCTGTTTTAATTAAAACATATATATATATATATATTGTTGAAAATAAAGATTCCTATTTTAATATTAAGCTGCTTCCTGGTGTGTGTGCCTTAACGGCGTTGGAACCTGTGACTGTGGTCTCTAGGTGCCACATTATGCTGCATATGAATTGCCCCAGGGGGGATAAATAAAGATCTACTCTACTCTGGGTTAGATTCAAGATTCCAGATTAGTTTGTAGGTTTGTGGGTCTGGTCGTGGATCAGGGTCAGGCTTTTGTCTGAATCCTTTTGTGCTCAGAGTATAGTTACACATCAGTAAGAAGTAGCCTAATGGAATGTCCTTTTATCAGGATCATTTGATTCATTCATTACTTGTGTTGAGCGTTGGTGCAACGTCTCCTTGTGTTGAAGAATAAGCACAACTACTAACACATGTGTGCTCTTTAGCCTATTGGCATATTTATTCAGCATATCACCCAGATGCGGCTCTCTCTCTAACATTAGGCTCGTTTGAGTTGACTGCTGCCTCGCCTGGAAAGCAGACGAGAGCAGGCGAGCACAGTCAGGCGAGGCGTCAACAAGTCGAACACCCCCGCAGCACACTCACTGCTGCTTTTCTTCTTCTACAGTTTTGTTTAACAGAGGTTTCTAAACAGATTAAAACATGCATTAGCGCCACCCACACTCACTGCTCAAATGACCCAGCCCTTCAGATTACTTATTTTATTGTTAATGTAGGCATTACAGGTGGTATTTATGTAAAATGTAGAGTGACAGCTTGGAATAGATATAAAATTGAAGTTTCTACACTTCACTGTGGGTTTGTGATGCACCTGTGTTGAACCAATGGGCGCTCAGCTTGATGTGTTTCTCGTCATCCTCTGTCATCCGCAGTCAGGCGCAGTTGGTGGGGAGCTCGTTGCTGGACCTTCCTGTCGGGTCTGTTTGAGGAGTGCTTCTCCCTGTTGTTCCTGTGAGGTGATCGGGAGCGGCTCCTCTCGTGGCGTCCCGAGTGAGCGGAGGACTGCTGATGTCTTCCAGCAGGGACCTGAGAAGAGATTTCACAGTTACTGGTTCCAGTGCCCTGTCAGTGTTTGGGCCCTAAGCCCTCCATATTAAATTGTCTGGATGGGCCTGTCACTGACAATACACATCAGTGGAAAACTAACCTGCAAATTAAATATGGCTGAATTTGTGTGCCATATCCTCCAGACTGCTGCATGTTTCACTAAGTAGGGATGCCGCTAGTTATTAAGACTAACTTTCATATTTATTTCAATGTATTAGAGCAGCACAAATGAACTCGATCATCTTGGCTATCGTCAGCAACAGGATTTTGCTTAAGAAAATTATATTATGAAATTTTAATATGTCGACTGGAATTCCCTGCATGCAGTGTAAAACAACTTGAACTAATGCTTACATCTCCACCACCATCCTGCCCCGCCCAGAACACCATGAAGCGAGGGAAGCAGCTCCTGAGCGAGAAGAGATTTGGTGTGGCGGTTTGCTGTTTGTGTTTAGTTAAGATGCTGCTCAGCATTTTTAGATTAAAGGCCCATTCACAACTACCGTAAATTCCGGACTATAAGGCGCACCGGTGTATAAGCCGCACCTTCAAAGTTGACTATTTTTTTCTTATATAAGCCGCTGCGGACTATAAGCCGCGGGTGTTTTAATGGGGTTTTTTTTTTTTTTTTTTTTTTTATTGTGTTTTAATGTTTAATTACCATATGTAATGCTCCCATTTATTAACATTTCAACAAAACAACATAACACAACACCACCTGTGTTGTTATTTACAGTGCACACAGTGTCATACAGTGTCATACAGTGTGGTGAAAAGAGGGCAAGAGAGGAAATTAAAACAGAAGTGGATTTATAGTTAGAAAGAGTGCTAAAAAAGAGAGCTTTTTTTTTTTTTTTTTTTTTTAAATCCATAGATAAGCCGCACCGTTATATAAGCCGCAGGGGCCAAAAAAGGCCAAAAAACGGGAAAAAAGGTGCGGCTTATAGTCCGGAATTTACGGTAGAATGTTTACTATAAAGACGCTTTTTGAAAAAGACCATCACCTTTTGGGATTAGCGCTAAGGCTGTTTACTGACCTGGAAGCTAGTTTGCTAGTTAGCTTTTGCTTGCATGATGCTAAGAAAATAGCATAATCTCTTGGCCACCCTGACTGCAAAATGCGGTATTATCCTATGTTTTCAATATGAGCAGGGTTTAACCACATGTGTCTCCAGTAGCCTGTTGAAAGCCATTTAGCCACGGTGAAGTTACAGGTGTTTCTTTCAACCCCATGCTCTCAACATGGGCTCCTGGGGACTTGACTCTTTGATCCACAGTAGGCTACAATAGATTTGGTGTGCAGAGTAACCTACTGCTAAAAACTTGGTGGCCATTAGCACCATTAGCTCTGCTCTCATAAGCACAATCATCTCATGAAAGCACCATCAAACATGTTCTCTGCCATCTCCTCTCTTTTGCAGCAATCCATCAACCCAAATCCATTGACTATGTTGTTATTTACTTTAGAGAGCAAGTCAAGTAAAAGCACGTCGCTAAAGTCATCATGGTTCATTTTTTCTCTGAATATTTGGTGCCGATATTGTTGGTAGTGTGAACGCTCTCTCTTCTCTACTCCCCTCTCTCCTCCTCCCCCTCTCTCCTCCTCTCCTCTCCTCCTCTCCTCTCCTCCCCTCTCTCTCCCCTCCTCTCCTCTTCTCTGTGCAGGAGGTGCAGGTACGTATGGGCGAGACGGAGCAGCTGTATGCAGAGGTGGCTGAGGTGGCGGTGCTCCGGCAGCAGTGGCTCCACGACGCTCTGGCCGTCTACAGCATGTTCAGCGAGGTCAATGCCTGTGAGCTGTGGATCGACGAGGAGGAGCAGTGGCTGGACAAGATGGAGATCCCCGAGAGGCTGGAGGACGTGGAGGTGGTGACACACAGGTTAGTGTGTTACAAAACTGACTTTTGTATCCAAGAGTGGTTTTACTTCGTTTCGAACTCAAGCTCTCACTAGTGCCTTAAACGCTGCAACGCAGCCCTATGGAAGACTGTTATTTTGCTCCAAAATTACTTTTCATTAAAACCTGACCACCCACCCGTAGGTGGCGTGGTACCCCCTGGGACTGACACGGATCCACGTGACTACGTCACGTCCTGCCAGCCCAGGGAATAATCACTTCCGCTTTCTTCCAGCCGCTGTGAAGACGTGTTTTGTGAAAGCTCCACGGATAACGAGGAGTTATATTACATAGCTTTAGATACTAGGCTCGTTCCGGCTGACTTGCCCACCTCAAGAGGGTCGCGTGGACGGGATAAAGCAGGCTTCGGAGACCCGACCCTGTGCCCTTCACCCTGCGGCGTCGGAACAAGTCATCTAAAAAGCTAAGAGTATCTTCCTTAGTTAACTGTTGTTAGCTGCCGCCGTGCAGTTGATGTGAAACGTTCCCCGGAAACGGCGTAACGTTGTTAGGCTTGAGCGCATGACTCAGGTCTGCACTCATAACTCTAGCTAGGTTTGCATACATGCAGAATAGCTTGTACCGTTAGCACTAGAACAACAGGCTAAATAGCACAGTTGTCACAGATAGCTAGCTGCATCCGTGCGGTTGTTTCTGTTGCTAGGTACTTTAGGAACGCCGGCTTTAGAGCGCGCGCGTTAGATAGTTAGCTAGTTTGCTCAGTGCAGCTAGCTTGGACTACCTTGTAGCACTGCAGCTATCTGGCTGCGTCCCCAGACAGGGTAACGCACCCGGTTATTGTGGCAGATAGCTAACGTGCACACGTGCAGTTAGTGTCTGTGTGCTAAGTACTTCGCGCCAGCTACCTCTGTGTAGGGCGCGCCTTAAGCGAGAGTAGTAGCTAGTAGCCATGCTCTTCAGTGAAATAGCTAGTTAGCTAGCTTGCTCCCGTGCAGCCAGTATCTAGCGATGTGTAGCACTCCAGCTCTTACCGGTGCAGGCTTAGCTTGCACGTTAACCCCGTTTTCCTGTTAGCAGAGAGAGGGGGGAACAGCTAGGTGCTGTATTAGCTGTGAGGCTATGCTGGCCGGTTACGACCGGCACAATTAATTTGATGTGTGCATGCCTAAGGGCAGGAGCACGCCGCACAGGCGTTGCTGGGACCTACATAAATGTAGTGTAGCTTTTACTGGCGTCTGAGATTTTAGCTGGGCGATTCGCTAGCTAGGTGAGCTCGCCCCGCATGTGTGGGCCGCTTCTCTCAGTACTTACGCCATCTTAGCCAGCTTGCTTGTCTGCTAAGTGTTGCTTGCCTCGTGCAATTAGCATCTACTAGATTGCAACTCCCTCTGAGGAGTTTCTTCTGAGATTGACTAGCTTCGCGGGCCGCTGGCCTTTGCTTGCGGTCACGCTTGCTTCCCCGTGTTACTCAGGCTAGAGACGCGCTGCACCGGCCTGTGCGCAGGCTTGTGTTAGCGCACGCTTGTCTCTCAGTGCTTATGCTAGCTTAGCTAGTGGCTTCCACGTCTGTTCTCTCGGGTTAACAGGTTGTGGGTATTGGTGCCCCCCCTTCGGGATGGGCTATTGCCGCTTACGTTACCATTGCACGCGCACGTTCGCTAGCCTCCGGGTTGCTTACTGTCTAGCCTGTGCTTCTTGCTAGCTTGCTTAAGCAGTATTCCCGCTAATAGGGTGCGCCCTGCGGGAGCTTGCTATTAGTGGTTAACTTCCTGCTTCCTCTTGCTACTGAGCAGGGAAGGTCAGGGAGGGGATGGGCCATGTGTTAAACTACTTTGGCCGAGTATGAATCGGCACGTTAAGTGCGTGTTCTGCCTTGGGCACGAGCATGCTGCACAGGCGCCTTGAACCCTCGGTCTTGTCGGCAGCTAAGCTCTTGAGAGCTGACCAAGGTCCGCTCTCAAAGAGGTGTGAAAGCTAGCTTGCCTTGCATAGGTGCAGATAGCAATATTTAGTACTGTTTAGCACAGAACGATAGCATTTGCAGATAGCTGGCGTGCACCCGTGCAGTTAGTATCTGTGTGTTAAGTACATTGGGCGCGAGATACCTCCGCTACAATAGACATACTGCTCCTTGCTGGCGCTACGCGTCCAGCAGGGCTTACAGCTCGCCAAGGTCTGGGCTCAGTGCCAGCCTTTGGCTTGTAGCTCTAAGGACAAGCCCACCGCCCTTGGTGCCCAAGGCCCGGGGTGGTTGGGAGCTCTCCATGGGTCGCACTCCCTTGTTGGGGCTCCCCCTGCAAGTGCAGGGAGCCTGGCGGGGGGTCACAGCGCACCTTGGTCCATGGCCACGGCCTGGCCTCGGTTGGCAGCGCCCAGGTCAAGCCCACCGGTTGGCTCACCAAGGCTGGGCTTAGTTCCAGCCTGCGGCTTGTAGCTTTAGACCCACCGTCCTCGGTGCCCAAGGCCCGAGTTCGGTCGGGAGCTCACCCAGGGTCTCATACCCAGCATCAAGGCTCGCCTTGGTCCATGGCTACGGCCTGGCCTCGGCTAGAGGCTCCTAGGACAGCCCACCATCAATGGCACCAACGGCTCATTGCTGGTCGGGAGCTCGCCTGGGGGCCGCACTGTCGGACAAGTCCACGTGCGTCTTGAGAGAGAACATTACCTCCACAGTCCCCCCAGCCTGCGAAAGGCGCACGGCAGGGGGGGGGGGGGTTACTTCGATACAACAGCGCGTCAGTAGGCGGAGCTTGCGTAAGAAGTTCTCCCCCAGCATGCACAGCTTCTACGGAACTGTCCATGCGGCGGGGGGGCGTAGCCTCTCACGTCCCGCCCCCCCATCAGGGCACCGGATCGAAAGGTCCCGGTGCCCAGCAATATGCTCATGACTATATTTCAGGGATCATTTCTATAGTTTCTAACTTGAGAAATGTGTTTCTAAAATGTTCAGTCTCGCTATCCACGATGATGAGACGGTGATACTCTTTTCTGAGCGCGAAGCGGGCAGAGAGACTTGATTCAGTTCATATGCTCTCTGCTTTTGATGACCGTTCACTGTCTGCTATGGGGACATTGAGGGAGAGAGTATGATCCGAGTGGTAGAAAAAAACGGGTTCCGCTCCGTTGGCCACAAGAGACCATCTTGTCCAACAGGCTCAATGCCTGGGAGCATCTATGTTCCCCCGTCCCCGTTACGGCGCACCCTCCAGAGGGGATACGCGCTACAGTTTGCCCACCCACGTTCGACGGGACCCCCGATCTGGCCGTGGAGGAGGAGGCCATGGACGGCTCCATGCGTCCAAAATTGGACCTTCGGCGTCTCAACAAGACGCTGAGGAAGTCCCGTCCCGAATGCTCTCTTCCCCGCCTGTTCAAGTTGAGACAGGGGGATTTCTTACTTCCAGGGATCTGGAAGGTGCGGTCTTCCATGTCCACATGGTCAGGAGACACAGGAAATACCTGAGGTTCTCCTTCCTGGGGAAGGCTTACGAGTTCTGTGGCTTGCCATTCGGCATGTCTTTGAGCCCGCGAACCCTCACGGTGTGCGTGGAGGCAGCCGTGGCTCCCCTCCGCGCGAGGGGGATCCGCGTCTTCCTATATCTCAACGACGTTCTCTTAGCGGCCGACTCGAGGGTCTGTGCCGCGGAACATACCAAGGTGGTGACCGATCACCGGCAAACCTTAGGGTTTTTGGTGAACTGGCAGAAGAGTTGCCTCGTCCCAGCGCAGGCGGCGACCTTCCTGGGGCTCGAGCTATACTTCCTGCGAGCCTTTCGCCAGAGCGACAGGCTCGCACGGTTCGGACAGCAAGCCAAGGACGTTAGGTCTGTGCCCTCGGTGTCAGTGCATCAGTGCACAGTGATGTTGGGCCTGATGGCCTCAGCACTGCATGTGCTCCCGCTAGGGAGGCTACACATGCTCTCGTGGTCCAAATATGGTTCTCAGGCTTCGCCTGGACTCGGCCGGGGACCGTCATCGCAGGGTTCCTCTGACAGGTCAGGCCTGGCAGGCACTGGCTATATGGGCGGACCCCCGTTACCTCTCGAGAGGTACTCGGTGGGGCCCTGTCCCGCTCAGGATGGTGATTCGCACAGACGCCTCCCTCTGGGGAGGGGGTGCGATTTGCGGGCATTTTTCGGCGAACGGCCGGTGGGAGGCTCAGGAGCTTCGCCACATAAACGTGCTAGAGCTGAAGGCGATTCGCCGGGCTCTGCCTCAGGACAAGCCCACCATCAATGGCGCCGTGGGCCCATTGTTGGTTGGGAGCTCTCTTGGGGACCGCACTGCCGGACAAGTCCGCGTGCGGCCAGACTCAAAAGAGAACGTTGCCTCCGCAGTCCCCCCGGCCTGCGGAGGTAACACTTCCAGCGGCTCACACATGGGCACCATGTGCTGATTCGCTCGGACAATAGGGCAGCGATCGCCCACCTGAACAAACAGGGCGGTGTGCGGTCGGGGGCGCTGAACCATAGCAGGGATTCACCTGTGGGTGTATCCCCGTCTCCTTTCAGTGTCAGCGGTCTATCTGCCGGGACGGCGGAGTTACGACCGGCCTGCTGTCTCGAGGCAATCCCCGTTATACGGAGTGGTGCGTAGTAGCCATGCTCTTCAGTGAAATAGCTAGTTAGCTAGCTTGCTCCCGTGCAGCCAGTATCTAGCGATGTGTAGCACTCCAGCTCTTACCGGTGCAGGCTTAGCTTGCACGTTAACCCCGTTTTCCTGTTAGCAGAGAGAGGGGGGAACAGCTAGGTGCTGTATTAGCTGTGAGGCTATGCTGGCCGGTTACGACCGGCACAATTAATTTGATGTGTGCATGCCTAAGGGCAGGAGCACGCCGCACAGGCATTGCTGGGACCTACATAAATGTAGTGTAGCTTTTACTGGCGTCTGAGATTTTAGCTGGGCGATTCGCTAGCTAGGTGAGCTCGCCCCGCATGTGTGGGCCGCTTCTCTCAGTACTTACGCCATCTTAGCCAGCTTGCTTGTCTGCTAAGTGTTGCTTGCCTCGTGCAATTAGCATCTACTAGATTGCAACTCCCTCTGAGGAGTTTCTTCTGAGATTGACTAGCTTCGCGGGCCGCTGGCCTTTGCTTGCGGTCACGCTTGCTTCCCTGTGTTACTCAGGGTAGAGACGCGCTGCACCGGCCTGTGCGCAGGCTTGTGTTAGCGCACGCTTGTCTCTCAGTGCTTATGCTAGCTTAGCTAGTGGCTTCCACGTCTGTTCTCTCGGGTTAACAGGTTGTGGGTATTCGGGATGGGCTATTGCCGCTTACGTTACCATTGCACGCGCACGTTCGCTAGCCTCCGGGTTGCTTACTGTCTAGCCTGTGCTTCTTGCTAGCTTGCTTAAGCAGTACTCCCGCTAATAGGGTGCGCCCTGCGGGAGCTTGCTATTAGTGGTTAACTTCCTGCTTCCTCTTGCTACTGAGCAGGGAAGGTCAGGGAGGGGATGGGCCATGTGTTAAACTACTTTGGCCGAGTATGAATCGGCACGTTAAGTGCGTGTTCTGCCTTGGGCACGAGCATGCTGCACAGGCGCCTTGAACCCTCGGTCTTGTCGGCAGCTAAGCTCTTGAGAGCTGACCAAGGTCCGCTCTCAAAGAGGTGTGAAAGCTAGCTTGCCTTGCATAGGTGCAGATAGCAATATTTAGTACTGTTTAGCACAGAACGATAGCATTTGCAGATAGCTGGCGTGCACCCGTGCAGTTAGTATCTGTGTGCTAAGTACATTGGGCGCGAGATACCTCCGCTACAATAGACATACTGCTCCTTGCTGGCGCTACGCGTCCAGCAGGGCTTACAGCTCGCCAAGGTCTGGGCTCAGTGCCAGCCTTTGGCTTGTAGCTCTAAGGACAAGCCCACCGCCCTTGGTGCCCAAGGCCCGGGGTGGTTGGGAGCTCTCCATGGGTCGCACTCCCTTGTTGGGGCTCCCCCTGCAAGTGCAGGGAGCCTGGCGGGGGGTCACAGCGCACCTTGGTCCATGGCCACGGCCTGGCCTCGGTTGGCAGCGCCCAGGTCAAGCCCACCGGTTGGCTCACCAAGGCTGGGCTTAGTTCCAGCCTGCGGCTTGTAGCTTTAGACCCACCGTCCTCGGTGCCCAAGGCCCGAGTTCGGTCGGGAGCTCGCCCAGGGTCTCATACCCAGCATCAAGGCTCGCCTTGGTCCATGGCTACGGCCTGGCCTCGGCTAGAGGCTCCTAGGACAGCCCACCATCAATGGCACCAACGGCTCATTGCTGGTCGGGAGCTCGCCTGGGGGCCGCACTGTCGGACAAGTCCACGTGCGTCTCGAGAGAGAACATTACCTCCGCAGTCCCCCCAGCCTGCGAAAGGCGCACGGCAGGGGGGGGGGGGGGGGTTACTTCGATACAACAGCGCGTCAGTAGGCGGAGCTTGCGTAAGAAGTTCTCCCCCAGCATGCACAGCTTCTACGGAACTGTCCATGCGGCGGGGGGGCGTAGCCTCTCACGTCCCGCCCCCCCATCAGGGCACCGGATCGAAAGGTCCCGGTGCCCAGCAATATGCTCATGACTATATTTCAGGGATCATTTCTATAGTTTCTAACTTGAGAAATGTGTTTCTAAAATGTTCAGTCTCGCTATCCACGATGATGAGACGGTGATACTCTTTTCTGAGCGCGAAGCGGGCAGAGAGACTTGATTCAGTTCATATGCTTTCTGCTTTTGATGACCGTTCACTGTCTGCTATGGGGACATTGAGGGAGAGAGTATGATCCGAGTGGTAGAAAAAAACGGGTTCCGCTCCGTTGGCCACAAGAGACCATCTTGTCCAACAGGCTCAATGCCTGGGAGCATCTATGTTCCCCCGTCCCCGTTACGGCGCACCCTCCAGAGGGGATACGCGCTACAGTTTGCCCACCCACGTTCGACGGGACCCCTGATCTGGCCGTGGAGGAGGAGGCCATGGACGGCTCCATGCGTCCAAAATTGGACCTTCGGCGTCTCAACAAGACGCTGAGGAAGTCCCGTCCCGAATGCTCTCTTCCCCGCCTGTTCAAGTTGAGACAGGGGGATTTCTTACTTCCAGGGATCTGGAAGGTGCGGTCTTCCATGTCCACATGGTCAGGAGACACAGGAAATACCTGAGGTTCTCCTTCCTGGGGAAGGCTTACGAGTTCTGTGGCTTGCCATTCGGCATGTCTTTGAGCCCGCGAACCCTCACGGTGTGCGTGGAGGCAGCCGTGGCTCCCCTCCGCGCGAGGGGGATCCGCGTCTTCCTATATCTCAACGACGTTCTCTTAGCGGCCGACTCGAGGGTCTGTGCCGCGGAACATACCAAGGTGGTGACCGATCACCGGCAAACCTTAGGGTTTTTGGTGAACTGGCAGAAGAGTTGCCTCGTCCCAGCGCAGGCGGCGACCTTCCTGGGGCTCGAGCTATACTTCCTGCGAGCCTTTCGCCAGAGCGACAGGCTCGCACGGTTCGGACAGCAAGCCAAGGACGTTAGGTCTGTGCCCTCGGTGTCAGTGCATCAGTGCACAGTGATGTTGGGCCTGATGGCCTCAGCACTGCATGTGCTCCCGCTAGGGAGGCTACACATGCTCTCGTGGTCCAAATATGGTTCTCAGGCTTCGCCTGGACTCGGCCGGGGACCGTCATCGCAGGGTTCCTCTGACAGGTCAGGCCTGGCAGGCACTGGCTATATGGGCGGACCCCCGTTACCTCTCGAGAGGTACTCGGTGGGGCCCTGTCCCGCTCAGGATGGTGATTCGCACAGACGCCTCCCTCTGGGGAGGGGGTGCGATTTGCGGGCATTTTTCGGCGAACGGCCGGTGGGAGGCTCAGGAGCTTCGCCACATAAACGTGCTAGAGCTGAAGGCGATTCGCCGGGCTCTGCCTCAGGACAAGCCCACCATCAATGGCGCCGTGGGCCCATTGTTGGTTGGGAGCTCTCTTGGGGACCGCACTGCCGGACAAGTCCGCGTGCGGCCAGACTCAAAAGAGAACGTTGCCTCCGCAGTCCCCCCGGCCTGCGGAGGTAACACTTCCAGCGGCTCACACATGGGCACCATGTGCTGATTCGCTCGGACAATAGGGCAGCGATCGCCCACCTGAACAAACAGGGCGGTGTGCGGTCGGGGGCGCTGAACCATAGCGGGGATTCACCTGTGGGTGTATCCCCGCTCCTTTCAGTGTCAGCGGTCTATCTGCCGGGACGGCGGAGTTACGACCGGCCTGCTGTCTCGAGGCAATCCCCGTTATACGGAGTGGTGCCTCCACCCTCGGGTGATGGAACAGGTTTGGGCCAGGGTTGGTCGCGCCTGCGTCGATCTCTCGCATCGCGGCGCGCGACACACTGCCCACTGTGGTTCTCGATCCAGGAGGACAGCCCCCGTTAGGTCATGACGCGCTAAAAGCGCACGCGTGGCCGAGGGAGGGGCTCTATGCGTTTCCCCCGACCCCCCCTGATCCGTCAGGTGTTGGACAGGGTGAGGGAACAGCGCCTCCGGCTCGTTTTAGTCTGTTTGGCACAGGCAGACATGGTTTGCGGACCTGGTCTCCCTGCCGCAAGATCCGCCCTGGGCATTGCCGGTACGGGCCGATCTCCTATCCCAGGCGGAGGGGGAGGTGTTCCACCCCTCCCCAGGCAGGTGGAAGCTAGCGGTCTGGCTCCTGAACCGGACCAGTTGCTAGCCCAGGGCTTGCCTGATAATGTGGGATGCACTATGCAGCAAGTAAGGGCGTGGATCCAGTGAACTGCAGTGTGCGACCAGTTCTCTGTTTCCTTCAGAGCCTGCTTGACGCGGGTCAGTCCCCGCAGTCGTTTAAGGTGTACGTAGCCGCGATTCTGCTTGCCATAGGGGAATTGAAGGGAGCCCCGTGGGGGCGTACCCTTTGGTCTTGCGCCTCATGAAGGGGGCGCGTAAACTGCGCCCGCCGTCGCGGTGCGTTTTTCCCCCAAATCGGACCTGGTTACGGTGCTGGACGGGCTAACGGGTCATCCGTTTGAGCCCTTGGACTCCGCCGATTTAAGGGTTCTGTCTTTAAAGACCGCGCTGCTGCTGGCCTTGTCGTCAGGAAAGAGAGTTGGTGACCTGATTGCCCTCTCGGTGCAGCAGGCCTGTGTGGTAATGATGGGCGCAGGGTTACGTTGCGACCTAAGCCGGCTTACCAACCTAAGATTATTAATGTCAGCTTTAGGTCTATGGTCATAGACTTATCAGCATTCTGTCCCCCGCCGTTCAGTTAGAGACGGGCGAGGAGAGACGTTTGCTCATGCTGTGCCCCGTAAGGGCGCTCTCTGCCTATGTGGCCAGGACGCGTTCTTTACGCATACAGATCAGCTGTTGGTTTGCTTTGGGCCAAGGGCCCAGGGCGGACCCCTTTCCAAGGATCGCTTATCACACTGGATAGTGGAGGCGATCGCGTTGGCATACTCTGCTGTGGGCAAGGTTCCCCAGGAGGGTATCAAGGCGCTTTCTACGCGAGGTGTTGCGACATCCTCTGCGTTGTTGCGCGGTGTGTCGGTGGAGGACATGTGTGCCGCGGCCTCATGGTCCTCTCATCACACTTTCGTCAGGTACTACAGTCTCGACGTGTCCGGTGCGCAGTTCGCGCATGCGGTGCTGTCGATGGCAAGAAAGTAGTATCGTTGCCACTCTAATATGTCAGACGGTTAGGCATAAACGTTGCCATATGGCCGTGGTTCACCGGTGCCTTTCGGGTCGCCCTGTGGGGTGCTCCCGGCAGCAAGGTCGGTTGAATGGAGGCACTAGTGAGAGCTTGAGTTCGAAACGAAGTAAAACATTAGGGTTGTGCTACAACCCAGGTTTTACGAGTGAGAACGAGAGCTCTCACTACCCAGCCTTGCTGTGTCGATGCGTCACGGGGTGCGTCGGATCTCAGCGGGCTGGAAGAAATTAGAGTGATTATTACCTGGGCTGGCAGGACGTGACGTAGTCACGTGGATCCGTGTCAGTCCCAGGGGGTACCACGCCACCTACGGGTGGGTGGTCAGGTTTTAATGAAAAGTAATTTTGGAGCAAAATAACAGTCTTCCATAGGGCTGCGTTGCAGCGTTTAAGGCACTAGTGAGAGCTCTCGTTCTCACTCGTAAAACCTGGGTTGTAGCACAACCCTAATGATACTATGACTGTCCCATTCTATTCCAAAATGCCCTTCCCTGTAGGTTCGAGAGCCTGGACCAGGAGATGAACAGCTTGATGGGAAGGATCCTAGATGTCAACCAGATAGTCCAGCAGCTCCTGGATGGAGGTCATCCGTCTTCTACAGAGCTCAGAGGCTGTCAGGACCACCTCAGCTCCAGGTACTGACCTCACACTGGCCGCCCACTCTGGGTCTTTAAAAAGCATATTGGCCTAAACAAATTAATGGGTCGCGACTTAATGACTAAGGAAAAATGTGGGTCATGAGGCTAGACCAGTTGAGAACCACTGCTCTAGGTGGTATTGTTTCTAAGCTACAGCTAATTAAATTCAAGATTTTGCCAGATTTTTCTAAACCCCATTCAAGTCAATGGGGGAGAAAATGGCACCCAGAATAGCACCCAGAATGCACCCAGAATGCCCAAAATGTTTGGCAGATCGAAAAATAGGAGTTTATAGATTGGACTCGAGTCATAGGGACTCGGACTCGAGTCGACTCGAGTCGCAAATTTGACGACTTCCGACTCGACTCGGACTTAGAAGGTAAATACTTGAAACTCGACTCGGACTTGGAAGAAAATGACTCGAAACTCGACTCGGACTTGTGACAAGATCAGCCGAGTGCACCAGCTGGGCGTACGCCTAGGTTTATACGCTACGTCCGATGTAGAACTCAAAGTTACGACTAACTTAATTTTATGACTAGTGCACCCTGTATGCGCTGCGTCTGTGTATGGAGCAGGCGTAAAAGTGACACCCAAATGCGTAGCTACTCACTGACAGCTGTCTCATCTTGATCTGCGCGTGATGCGGCCGGAATCTTCTCCAAAAATATCGATCGATATGTGCTGTAAATATAGATGTTTTGGGCGCAGGACCTCCGCTCGTCGGCGGGTTTTAAGCTGATGCGTCGGAAGATCTTTCAATTTCTTCCTGACTTCGTCAACTGCCCGCAGTGCGCAATCTGCCATCGCATTCAGTACTGATTGCACTTGTGATCAAACTGCTTGTGTTGGCGCTGTTAAATTGAGCTGTGAGAACGTTTCTATGCTTTGAATACAACTCTATAAGTTTGAGCTGAGTTGGAGCTGTCTGTCAGCTGTCTCGAGCTCGTCTGAGAGAAGTGTGTTGCTTGGCAACAAGCACGTATTAACGTGAACGCGCACGTCTGCAGCCTAAATAATCTCTGCCTTGTCATTTTTTCTAACCTGTGACTCGACTTGACATAACCTGTGACTCGACTCGAGACTTGACTTGAAATAACATTGTGACTTGACTTGACTTGACTTGCCGACAAAAGGAAAGACTTGGGACTTGCTTGAGACTCGGGACCAATTGACTTGAGACTCGCTTGGGACTCGGATCAGAGGGACTTGGACAATTGTCTGGAAAGCACAATAGTAGAATGTGAATGACTCTTCTCCCTCCCTCCATCCCGTCAGGACCTGGACTCATTCCTGACCTGGCTGGTCCAGACTCAGACGGCTGCAGCCTCGGACCAGCTGCTCTGGAGGAGGCGGAGCCTCGGACCAGCTGCTCTGGAGGAGGCGGAGAGACTCATCAACAAACACGCCGCCCTCAAAGAGGAGATCGGACGGTGAGCTGCTGATGGGCGGAGCCACGGCTGTGGTGACTTTGAGAAAACTACATTACAAAACACAGCATATTGTGTTGACAATTGAAACAAGGAAGTGCACACAAAGGCAGCTGAAAGTAACATCAAACTAGACTAGAGGTATTGAAATGAGTAATGTATCAAAACATACAACATTTATAGTAAACATGTTATCCCCCACCAGTGATGTAGTTCCACCCTTGGGTCAGTCCCATTCATTGTCAATGCCGCCCCCTAGTGGCACAAAGTCAACATTACTGTTTGACTGAACAATCTGACATATGGATCCATAGACCCCTTTAGTTCATGCATTAACATCATGCATCATGACACAAATGGGACAAGATGTCACTTAGTTTCCTCAGTAATAGTAATGACATATTCCCATTAGCTATTGCCTCTATGCCGGTCTACCTAAAACCATTGCTATCTTTCTAAAGGACATACAAAGAGAAAACACAATCTAATGTCTCTGTGGACCCGGACATGTATTTTAATCCCATGAGTAAAAGTCCTGCAACCAGGCTAAACCGTAACTAGACACAATCTGGATGAGAGAAATGTGTTAGGGCCAGGTGTAAAGGCAAGTGGTCCTGTGTCCGGCAGGTATGAGGAGGACTACCAGTGTCTGCAGGTGGTGAACGAGCTGTTGGAGTCCGAGGAGGCTCCTCTGCTGCACGCTGCCCTGCAGCAGTGGCTCCAGAAGCTCCACGTCGGCTGGAACAAGCTGCTGGAGATGTGGGAGAGCAGGAGGGAGGTGCTGGTCCAGGCTCACATCTTCCACCTGTTCCTGTGGGATGTCAAACAGGCCGAGTCCTTCCTCAACAACCAGGTGAGCCATACAAGATTAAGATTCAACCGGACGGACAAACCCCGTCTTTATTTGTCACAAACACCGTGGCATGCACACATGCACGGTGGCCAGTACACACACACACATGCTTGTGAAATGTGTCCTCTGCGTTTGACCCATCCTGGCTCGTCCTCCTCCATGGTCAGGCCAGGAGCGCTGGGCAGCTGCAGTGAGAAGACCAACTTCCACCGCTGGTCAGATGATGATCTTCTGCATGTTTTTAGTTGGGAGTTATATATGGAGGAATCCCAGGGAGCACGGGGAGAACATGCAAACAAACGGACAGCAGGGGGCCATAAAGGAAGTGCCTCCAGACACGTGTTAAAGGGCCACTTTGCCCATATTCAACCAGCTTTGTATCATGACAAAATTAGTAGTACTGTATATGCAAATGAACAATCAGTAATACTGTATATGTATGTATCATGACAAAATCTGTAGTACTGTATATGCAAATGAACAATGTTTAACTTCCCTCCATGTCGTCTGGACCCAGAGCTCCTTGTTCATTTGCAGAACTTCCTGGACCATTATGATGTCATGTGGGGATGCTATTTGGTGATAGTGATGTATTAGGCCCTTTTCACGGGGGCCATTTTGTGTGGAAAAGGCAGGATAAACACAGGTGCAAGCAAAACACTAATGAGGGTTTCCAACTTCCAATCATGGAAAAGGAGAGAGCTAAAAAGTAGTACTAAAAGCTAAACATGAGCATGCTGTGTGTGTTTACTGATGCCACGTTACTAAGCCAATAATAATACAGCATCAAAGTCCAAAAAAGCTTTGGGTAAAGTGGAAATAAGGCAACAACAATGTGAGTGATGCTGTTTTACTGGAGGTCATAGAGGTGGGAGGTTTTACTGGCTCTGTCCACACGCTCCCATAATCATTTTATAATGCTTACGTTTCCCAACTGTCCCTGTTCAGCTGTGTGCTCTTTGTGTATGAATTGGCTGTCTGACTGCAGCAGAGCTTCATAGAGATACACTGTGTTGACTGCTTGCCTGGATGGCCTGGGTGTGGCTGGCTCAGTTCTGCCACACTCTGTCCTCAGAGAGACAGGGAGAGAAAGGGGGGAGAGAGAGAGCTAGAACATCACTGTGCAGCATCTGACTGGAACATCCATCTGTGTGTGTGTGTGTGCGTGTCTCTTTTTGTAACAGTATCCGTGCATTATGTGATATTAGAGCAGGGCCGGACATGCAGCATCTTCTAGTAACTCTAGATCTACGCTGTAGCTTCACGATAATGTGTGCCCTGGCCACCTGCCACTGCTGAGAAGTGTGTGTGTGTGTGTGTGTGTGTGTGTGTGTGTGTGTGTGTGTGTGTGTGTGTGTGTGTGTGTGTGTGTGTGGGGGTGTGGGTGTGGGTGTGGGTGTGGGTGGGTGGGTGGGTGTGTGTGCGCGCACGTGCCCGCGTGCTTTATTCACAGGATATTCCAGATCCAACAGAATACTGTATCGAGTCAATTATACGTCTGATTGGCTAGATATGTCCATTATTTTTCAATTACAAATAGGAATAGATCAAAAAACAGATACAAAAAGTTTGCAACCCATAATTTACAAGATTCTATCTTAGTTGTGAAGCATATTTGGAAAATGGAGTGATGCAGTTATACAATAAAACATCATATTGCAATTACTGTATTTATTTGACAGATTATTGCAGTTTCTGATTTTCATTATAATTCCAGTGTAGTTTTAGCACAATGTGGGAACATCTGTTTTTTAACCTCCTCCTGATGACCGATCTCATATTATTTATTTTGCTGGGAAATAAGTAAATAATTTAGGGAAGTTTGTTTGCCAGACACTTCTCACTCTGTTCTTCTCCTCCCCATTGTGTGTATTATGACATAGAATACAAAATGCCTATAATCCATAGCAGTCTTTGGGAAGTTAATATCACAATATAATATGACTTCAACACATTTTCCAGACCTATAGATGAGTCTGTGTCTGTTTACGACATACAAACCAAGATCAGAAGATACAGAATCGGGGGGTACGGTGGTGCAGTGGTAAGCGCTGTCGCCTCACAGCTCGAAGGTGCTGGGTTCGATTCCCACCTGGGACGTTGTGAACACTGAAGGAATGCGTGCCCGTCCGCATGTCCTCGAGTGCCCACCGCCCGGGTGGGGTCGTCAAAAGGGCCTTTCTGTGTGGAGTTTGCATGTTCTCCCCGTGCCTCCCGGGGGTTTCCTTCATATAGGAACCCACTTCACCAAAAACATGCAATATCCTGGTTGCTGATGTGGTTCCTCCTCTGGTCGTTAGGGGCGCCTGTTCGGAGGGAGGGGAACTGGTTGGAATAGCGTGACCCTCCCACGTGCTATGTCCTACCGGTGAAGCGTGAAGCTTCCTCTGTCAGGTGAAAAGAAGCGGCTGGCTAACTGCCCATGTCTCGGAGGAAGCATGGAGCCAGTTTTGGCTCTCCCCAGATCAGCAGAGGGTGGAGCAGCAAAAAGGATAAATAAATTAAATTAGCACTAATGGGGGATAAAAATGGAATAAAAAATCGGGGGGGGGGGGGAGAAGATACAGAATCACAGATGTGGCAGTCTGCATTGTTTACAGACTCTGTATCACACACAGAGCAGTTTGCTTTCCTCATCTGAAATATTACAAGGCAATGCTGTCCAGACTCCTCCTGTGTGTGTGTGTGTGTGTGTGTGTGTGTGTGTGTGTGTGTGTGTGTGTGTGTGTCTGTGTGTCTGTGTGTGTGTGTCTCGTGCTTGCCTGCCAGGGCATGTGTCTCTTTAGGTTTGCTAACCAATCTCTACCAGGGACCCAGCTCTTCACATTAGCCTGGAAGGCCAAATGCAGAACCAGCGTTATCACCATGGCAATCAGTCTTACCGGGGGTATGGTGGCGCAGTCGGTAGCGCTGTCGCCTCACAGCTAGAAGGTCCTGAGTTCAATTCTCGCCTGGGACGCTGTGGACGCTTCAGTTGTGACCCCCCCATATCTTCAGTGCCTACTGCCCAGGTGGGCATCTCGTCGAAAGGGCCTTTCTGTGTGGAGTTTGCATGTTCTCCCCGTACCCCCCAGGGGGTTCCTCCGTACATAACCCCCCACTAAAAACATGCAGAAGATCGTCATCCGACCAGTGACGACAACATCCGAAGTTGGTCCCCGGGCGCTGGAAAGAAAAAGCGACCACTGCTCCTGGCCTGCCCCTCGGAGGAAAGGACAAGCCAGGATGGGTCAAATGCAGAGGACAAATTTCACCAGCCACCATGAGTGTGTGTTGTAGTGTTCGTGTGACAATAAAGACGGGCTTCCGTCTGAAATCGTGTTTAAAATCTTCTGGACAAGTAGTTATAGCTAATTAAACTCTTGGCAGTGTGTTTTGTGAGAGAGAGTTTATGTGTATGATCTCTTCAACCGACTGAAAACCGATATTTTGCATCAATTCTTTACGCTATATATTCCACTTTGAGTATTTTGATGCCAAAACATTCCCCAAACTTACAGTACAAGGATCAGTACATATCTATGTCCTTATTTCAGTGCCTGTATGGACGCCCGACCAAGCCGGAGGTAACACGGGCTCGAACCTGAGACCCTCGTGTTGGTAGGCAGATAGTCTGAATCAATGCTGAGAAGCAAGCTGCAGGTATAAGCTCTGCCATTGGCTCTGACCATTTCAGTCGGAGCGAAGGGAAATCCCTTTCCATTCCCTGCCTGTCCGCTCTCAAATGCCTCTGCTGCTGTGAAACAACAACAACAATGCTAGCTAGCAAGCTAGCAACCTACACAGAAAATGACAAAGTCTTGACGAAGATTTGGATGTCCAATAAAGCAGGCCTGCTTGGTACTTTCAGTGGCTGTTCTAAAGATAACAGAGCATTTTCTTTTCCCGCTCTACCAGAATGAGAGTGAGTTCAGCCAGACTCTCTCCTACACTGGTACAGCACCAAATGAAGTGTGGAGATAGTCTGGCAAGTGAGACTAGTAGGCAGGGAATGATCTCCATACCTTAACTGTATGTTTTCCCTGACCTTGCTCCTCCAGGAATCGGCCCTGGCCCACGTGGAGCTGCCCACCACAGTGGAAGCCACCATGAAGAAACACAAGGACTTCACCACCACCATGGAGCTCAACCTGCACCGCATCAAGGCTGTGATGGAGGCCGGGGAGAGCCTGATCAGCCAGAGCAACATCTACTCCCAACGCATCAGGGAGCGCGTCGACACGCTCGCCAACAGGTACGACTGGCCTGCATGCAGAAAACACATGGAAAGGAGGATGTGTCATCATCATTAAGTTGGATAGTGAGCAAGTTGGAGCAAAACATGAGGCTTTGCACCGCAAAATCTTTGATTTATCAAAAAGTATTGAAAAGTTGAATAGTATGACAAAGCTTCAAAATGTTATCCAAATTGGTCAGGCCTTTATCAGTAATGGAATATTTCAATATCCAGCAAAATAAAATAAAAACTATTTTATTTATTGTTATGGGCAGTGCAGACTTCATTCAAGGGTTGAGGTCTCCGCTTTGACCGCTTTGTGTGTGCGTGTGTGTGTGTGTGTGTGTGTGTGTGTGTGTGTGGGTGCGTGTGTGTGTGTGTGTGGGTGCGTGTGTGGGTGCGTGTGTGTGTGTGTGTGTGTGCGTGTGTGTGCGTGTGTGTGTGTGTGTGTGTGGGTGCGTGTGTGTGCGTGTGTGTGTGTGTGTGTGTGGGGGTGCGTGCGTGCGTGGGTGCGTGCATGTGTGTGTGTGCTGCAGTGGGGGTTGGGGTGTTTATGTAGGTATATGGGGGGTAGGGTAGGCTTTGGTGTGCGTTTGCAATAGCAATATGGAAAGCCATATGGTTTTTGAATTCAATTAACAACACAATATATTATGTGAGGTGCTTTGATAAACAGTAGGGGTCTTCAACCTTTTTCAGCCCAAGTACCCCTTGGTTGACAGCGAAACTGAGGGACCCCCTACGATTTGAAATAAAATTGTTACATTTTAGGTGTGGCCTATAATTAAGCAATATAGCATGAGAGCCAGTGTGTTGTGAAGAATATATCCCACGAGGCCGATAACAGCTGATCAGGGGGATATATTCCACAACACACGCAGCTCGAGTGCTATATTGCTTTTATAAAACGGTTTCCAAGTATGATAATATAATAATAATAATAATACTATAAGTCCGACTCCGACTGGCATGTCATTCTGATAGAGTCAGTTGAAACACTACTGTAAGGCGGGACCGCAAGAACATGCGGGTGATTTGATTGGATCGTTCTGGAGACTGAAGTTGACATTGGCCAATCCTGGCGCTTGCTGAGTAGCTGAGAGCTTTCTGGAATCCCCGACAGGCAGCTCCAGCGCAGCGTTGCATTCTCAGCGCTTGCTGAGAAGCTGAATGCTTTCTGCAAAGCCGACACCAACTAACGTTACGGAGTTAAATGCGGGGTTAACAGCCTTTCTTTTGCAAAGAAGACATTAGCCCGCATCTATTCTTGTACAAAACATCATTTTCTGCGAAGTATTAGTAAAGTTATAAGCGAAGATCGATTCACAAGGATCTGACAGCTGTCTCCGCCATTTTTTTTTCTACGTTGTCATTTGAGGTAAGCCTTATTATTACTCTCTTAGTAAGAGAGTTGCCATGGCAACCAATAACCCATGGCCATGGGTTATTGAACTCGGTTACTGGAATTATACAATGGCTGTGAACCAATCAGATTGCTTGATTTGAGAGAGCCGTTTTATAATAACATTTATAATCCAGCGCACATGAGGATATCAGGGTTTGACACTTCTTTTTATTAATAGATTACATTAAAAAAGCAAGGAGTAAACAATCCGTTTCGAACATACTGTAGATTAATCAGATTTGCTTTATAGATCATTTTTGTCAAAAGTAGCTTATTATTGCCTATTAATGCTGAGTTTACTCAATATTAGGCTGCTCAGTATTATTTTATTTTTTTAATATTGTTTTTTTTCACAAACTACTTTGACAAAAATTGGCAGACCTCCCTGTTGAAGACCACTGACCTACAGTATGTTGTCTGTGGGTATGTGCAGGTACTGATCATTTTTGACAAACGTCAACCAATTCCATCTGAGACCATAATTGCAGCACAGCGCCAGACTACAGCCTTTTTTACATAGTGATTTTGTGGATTTGAGGTTTTTCAGTTACATTTTTCAATTCATGTGAGCTTCTGACACCATGTGACACAAAGTTTTAACAACTTGGATTAGTTTTGTAAAGTAGCTCATTTTCAGAAATATAAATTCACATTTTTCACTTTAATTCACTACATGTGCCAAGTGACCCATATAAAAAAAGGCAGTGCAAATCAGTTACCAATGGGGTCTCTAAAGAAGATGGTAGACCATGTACGGTAGCCTAATGCACAAAAAAGTAGTTATTTGCTATAAATAGTAAATAGTGACATGATTTATAGCAAATAAATATCTTATTTCATGCATTATATGATTCCCCACCTTTTCTGTTGGATAAATGATAAAATCACATTGTCACAATAGAGATGAGGATGCTCATTAGAACAATTTCAAAATATCATTAGGTTGTAAGTAAAATGGATGCTGACTTTTTATTCCAAAAACAGAGAACATGCTGGAAAGTGAGTTTTGAAAGCCAGAGAGCTGTCAGAGCAGCTGATCAACAACCCCATCTTATACAGTACAGGTACAATTTAGTGCTATGGGACAGTATAGATCTTAGTTATTTGACCTTTGAACTAAGTCCCCTGTCTGTCTGTCTGTCTGCCTGTCTGCCTGTCTGTCTGTCTGTCTGCCTGTCTGTCTGTCTGCCTGTCTGTCTGCCTGTCTGCCTGTCTGTCTGTCTGCCTGTCTGTCTGTCTGTCTGTCTGTCTGTCTGCCTGTCTGTCTGTCTGTCTGTCTGTCTGTCCCTCTCTCAGGGGGAACCAGAACTGGCCCAGCAATGGCTGGAGAAACTCAACGACATGTGGGAGCTCCAGAGGTTTCAGCAGGACTGTCACGAGGTATGAGACCCACACATGCGCACTGCAGGCTGGTGACAGGGCTATGAAGGCTTGACACTGAGGGGAGAATTACAGCAGTTTAGCAGCATTTTTCATAGGGAAAGAGTGAACAGGATGGCAAGCCTTTTGGTTAAAGCATCGATTGTAAAGAAAAGTGGACGTAGTGAGTGTGACATCACCCATACATGTAGGTTTCTGAAGGGCCGTTTTGAAGCCAAACGTTGGTGTCTACAAGCACTGCCATGTTGACATGTTTTGGAGCTGGAGCAGCCATGAGCGAAGCTGAGGGTTTGCCAGAGTTTTATAACCATTGTATCCCATTAATGATGCAATTATTTAGACACATCTTAGAAGAAGTGAAATGAGCTACTAAGACCATCATCTTGTCGTGACTAGGCAGACCGGGCAAAAACAAACAAAATAGCAGACAAGGTATTTTACTGAGAGTCCAAGTATTTACAATGGGCTCTCTGGCCAGAATGTGCAGAGAAGAGTGAGCTTGGCTTGTGGAGGCTGAGGCTGGTTGCAGCATGGATGAAAGGGTGGAGCCGCTCTGGGCAGAGGAGGACTTGAGGTCCCAGGTTGGAGGCTGAGGCTGGTTGCAGCATGGATGAAAGGGTGGAGCTGCTCTGGGCAGAGGAGGACTTGAGGTCCCAGGTTGGAGGCTGAGGCTGGTTGCAGCATGGATGAAAGGGTGGAGCTGCTCTGGGCAGAGGAGGACTTGAGGTCCCAGGTTGGAGGCTGAGGCTGGTTGCAGCATGGATGAAAGGGTGGAGCTGCTCTGGGCAGAGGAGGACTTGAGGTCCCAGGTTGGAGGCTGAGGCTGGTTGCAGCATGGATGAAAGGGTGGAGCTGCTCTGGGCAGAGGAGGACTTGAGGTCCCAGGTTGGAGGCTGAGGCTGGTTGCAGCATGGATGAAAGGGTGGAGCTGCTCTGGGCAGAGGAGGACTTGAGGTCCCAGGTTGGAGGCTGAGGCTGGTTGCAGCATGGATGAAAGGGTGGAGCTGCTCTGGGCAGAGGAGGACTTGAGGTCCCAGGTTGGAGGCTGAGGCTGGTTGCAGCATGGATGAAAGGGTGTGTGATGACGTTGCACAGAAACCCATCTATTGAGTTCATAACCTGTTGAGCATTGGTTAGAGGACAGCTATAAAAATGTGTGCTGTAAACAGAAATCCATTCTTCAATTTTAATCCAAAATAATGCAACTTCCGGACACGATACATTTTGCCGCAATACTGTATCGATATTTCAGAAAAATATACCATATCTATTTTTTTGCACGGCCGTGTGTTCAGTAATATAATAAGAATACTTTTTATTTCAGTGCCTTCAGTAAGACACTCAACACTCGGTAGTTTTGACTCAATTTGTCCACTTATCAGTTATCAATATAAAGTGATGTACATATTATTACACTACCTGGGTGGTGCACAGCGTGTTGTATTTTTAGCTCTATATTTAAATTTTCAGTAAATTATGTAGAGTATTGCAATATATCGCAATATGTATTGTATCGCAATGTATCGTGATACAATCGTATCGCGACCCATGTATCGTGATACGTATCGTATCGTGAGGTCCTTGCCAATACCCAGACCTATATGTGTAATATATTAAGTGTTCCTCTGTGCTCTATGAGGCCATTTAGAGGCCATTTACACCTGGCGCTAACATGCGTTTTCTGTGATCAGATTGTATTTGATCACTTCAACCTGATTCCATTTACACCTGGCGCTAACATGTGTTTTCTGCAATCTGATTGCAATCTGACTGCAGAAATTGTTGTCCTCTCAATCCGCATAAAGTTGCTGTATCCAGATTGAGAGGACACATTGCATTTACACTTGTGTTCAATGTGTACACAATGCATCCCTGACCACCTCCGGAGGTGGTTTGGCCGATCAGATTGCAATCCTTCAATGCGTTTTGGGGGTGTTTACACCTGGCATTTCAAGTGATAAAACACAATGTGATTGCAATCTGATCACAGAAAACACATGTTAACGCCAGGTGTAAATGGCTGCTAATGCATAAGCTCCAGCGCACACATCATTTACATATCATTCACATATCATTTAACTACAACGGCCAATCATCATTTTAACAACCTGTTTTCTCGATTTCTTAAAGGTTTGTAACAGAGGTGACAGGTTCTAGACTAGTAGCCTAACACAATACAGGGCTATTCAGGACAGGGTTTCATTTGAAACAGTACAATAGTACATTAAGGATTGTGTCATTTGTGTCTATTTGTGTTTTCAGCAATCTGTCCTGGCTGCTCTGTGATTGAGGTAAAGTCACAACTTAGCGTTTCACTTATTGGAGCTCCTTCATCCCAACAGCCGTCCGTATTCCAAACAAACAATGAAAGACTTTCACACACTGTCATATTTGCACGTTGCCACATGCACTTTTACTTACTTTTAGCTCTAATCGTATGTATGTTTTTAACCCTTATGTCTGTTTATTTGTTTTTGTCGTTTCTACCCAGTTTTCTCATGTTTCTAAGCTGACATAATAAATAAATGTTAATATATATATATATATATATATATATATATATATATATATATATATATATATATATATATATATATATATATGATATATATACACACACACACACACACACACACACACACACACACACACACACACATACATACATGCATACATACATATATAATATAAACATATATGATGATCTTTGACAGGAGTTGATAGGTTCATAGTTAACCCACTTCACAGGCTGAGAGCCAGTCTTGTTGTTAGTGCGACACCTAGTGGCCAAACATCAAACTCGGCGTCCCTGTAATACAGTACTTTTGAGTTCAGGCTCTGGCAGTCTTTTGAATGGCCCATGTGTCTTACATTGTGTTGCATCAGTATTCCTTGAAAAACACCCACTTCAAATGTATTCATACATTTTCCTCTCATGTTCTATTTATGATAGAGACAGACAGCACTTTGCCCAGGCCATCGCCATTCTGAACACCCATGAAGGTGAGAGGTCTGCCCTCCACACATTACCCAAACATCTCTCTCACTCTCTCTCTCTCTCTCTCTCTCTCTCTCTCTCTCTCTCTCTCTCTCTCTCTCTCTCTCTCTCTCTCTCTCTCTCTCTCTCTCTCTCTCTCTCTCTCTCACAGATAGATTTAATTCACTATAAATAATATCACTTTATGTGGATATTCATATTATTTTCGTTATTTTTCAGGACTACCAGCGCATGTTGGATTTGATGAGAGACATCATTCTGGCCACAGACCTGGCTCACCACCTTCGCATCTTCAAGGACCTTCAGAAGATGGCTGATGGTGCGTAGTGTAGCAGTAATACAGTGAAGTGTCAATGAACAGCCGTATACATCAGCTGCTCTCAGCTTCTTTCACTCACAACCTCTACTTGAGTCCAAAACTGTGACACCAACACGTGGTCTTTATTTTCCTTCTTCACGTTATTTCATTAAGATTAGAAGTGTTTACTGAATTAGAAACTTTTGTGTTGTTGAAAATCATTTTGTGATGTTCCCAACGGTGCACCATGAGTATACCCATCTCTTCTGGGGATATATTGTGGAATTACAATATATACTGTACCAATGTTACCATTATGCTTTCCTACGTTTTGCTTCATCTTATTCTCATACCTCTGAAGTCAAACTCCAAAATCCCCTTGCAGTATCCATCCATGGCTTTCTTACCTTCTGATCATTTTATCTGACTAAGTTCCCCCTTCATAGTGTAAAGAGACAATGGGCTACATGCACAAGTCCACTACTTCCTGAAATGAGTACAGCTTCTTTATTTCCTGTCATCACTATTGGATGAAGTGATTAATGTCAGGTGTGCTGCAGTCACAACAGTGATCAGGCACACCTGATTCATCAGTTCATCCAATAGTGTAGGACAGGAAATAAAGAAGCTGTACTCATTTCAGGAAGTAAAGAAGTTGTGCATGTAGTCTATTGCTCAGTGCAGCCTTATGTAATATAATTGGCTATAACTTCCTGGCCAGTAGTTTGCTACACCTGAATGCAATCAATGCTACATTACCGCGAGTGGAGCTGTCCTCAGTCGAATCAATTTTGAGCAGTTAAAGTGCTTCAATGACATGAATAACCTCTTAACTGGTGACTGCTTTACACCAGTGTGAAACATGTCAAACTTGCTCTACAGCACAATTAAACCAACACAGAACGACAGGCTGCTACTGGGTCTAAATTTCATTAAATATATAATTTCTTCTTACCAAACTACACGTGCCCAACACAACACAATCCCTTATTGTGGCGTTTAATTATTTTCTACTTTCTATTCATAGAAAGTCTTAGGAGCACATACATCTGAGTGTGGGACACTGAATACAATTTGTGATAATCAATTACTTTTTCAATCAGACATTTTATGGCAAAGCTAAAGCGTTTGTGCCAAAGGATAACTTAGATTCTGATAATAGACCTTATTCGCTAACCCTGACGCCACCATATTGTTGACATACCGTCCTGCGCGCACACAGCGCTGCAGCTGACAACTAGTAATAGCCTTATTGTCATTTCTGTTCCATTACAAAATAGCGATGGTAATGACAGCAATAAAAACCCCACAGTTGTTTGTATGCTGCCGTTAATGCCTGTAATAATAAACAAAAGAAAAAACGAGGTGAACAAACTTTGCTGTGAGGAGCTGTCAGAAAGTTTCACCTGTCTCTCCTAACTATCCACACCTCTCCTGTGCTGCTGACGTATCCTCCGTCTCGCTCCCTTCACGTCTGTGGACGGTAGAGATAGAAACAAACCACGGGGACTTTATTGCTGTCATTACTACAGCCGTGTGTAACGCATGTCACCATCCAAACACAACAGGAATGATACAGGTAACGCTAACGGCGGCTAGCTTCCTATAAACGCTGCTCTCACATAGGCTGTCACTTAAAGCTGCAGCGCTATGTCAACAATATGGCGGCGGTGTGCGTGCCCGTACGTGAGTGACGTCAATCGAATAAGGTCTATAGCAGTATGGAAAAGTCAATTTTATTTATTTAACGCCAAATCATAACAAGTTATCTCGAGATGCTTTATAAATAGAGGGTTTACAAATAGCTGTTCAGAGAAAGTGATTTATGATAGCGTGAACGACATTGTGTGTGTGTGTGTGTGAGATACAACCCAAAGAGTCGGACCCACCGCTCCATGCTGTTGTGCCTGTTGATGACATCATGTGACCTGTCAGACCAGACCAAGGGTTGGAAGACAACGCGCAAGATCGCTGTCAGTTCAAAGTCGACAGCAATGTCTATAGGAAGCGTTTGAGCCCAAAACATGACTCGTTTATTTTTTGGGTTTACGACAACAACAAAAAATTAGCTCAAAATAACTATTACTGTAAATTTTATTACACGCCACATTTTTTACATTACACCCCCCCCCCCCCCCCCCTTCATATCTTGTTTTGGAATGAAATTATTCCTATCTTAATCCAATGCTTTGCTTTCACTTCACAGCTCGCCGTGGGGCTGCAATAGGTTTATTTCAATTGTGGAAGCAAAATGGTGTGAGCCAAAGCAATGCTATATCAATGCTATCAGCACTCAGATATTTAGATCTTATTCCTGTGCACAGCCTACTATGGGGTTTGAACTACACTGTCTGACAAATATAGTTTATTCCACAATACAAATATTGCACATTATTATTACAATAATAATCATTTGAACAATTATCACTCTCATGATTAGTGTAATATCAGATAGTTGTATTGGGTTCAGAGATATTTGTCTCTGGAGAACTCCTCCAAACTTATTTTCATTCTACTTCTACAGTGACACTAAAGTTACTTATGGCCCATTTCCACTGCAGGTAGTAGCGTGGTCCCGCTCCGCTCGACTTGATAAATGGTCTCATTCCACCGGTAAAAACTGTCCCAGCCCGGGTTGTATTGGCCTCGAGTCGTGCTACTTGTCGTACCTGCCTCGTCTGGGTTCTATTCTGTGAACCCGGTACCATACGGTGACGTGAAAACATTGTTGACGACTGATTGGTCAGGCAGAATCGTGTCAATGCAATGCTGCATACCAGTTTAGTGGGCTTACCTTCTCTTCTGTTATGTATATTTCCATCAGTCTTTTGTTTTGCTGCCTTCGCCTCTGGTGAAATAAAATTGCGGCGGTGATTTCAATTGTCTGAAAAAAGTCAGCTGCTCAGGAAGCTAGTTGAGTGCAGCGCTCCGCTAGGCCGCAGCGGGTCTTTGGTGAAGCCGCGGTCTTGCCTGGTCAGAAGCCGCCGGGGTACAGGCTTCACTCTGTTGCGCCTCTCCCGTCCGCGCGCAGCGCATGCCTGTGAGTTTGACTAACTACAAAGTGATATCCATTCTCCTGGCCGATTGTCACATTTGCCCATGTACACTGTAGGTCATTTAGAGGCACCAGTATTTCATAAACAGTTTAAAAGTTCTGTGGATGGATTTAATTGTAACGTTATGTTATAGCCTACTTCGGCTATTAGGCAGAGGACAGATATGCGGTCGCTATGACGACCAGCTGTGGGCGGGGGCAGATGAACGGCGGTCGAAGCAGAACATCCATCGGGCCGAAACGAGTAGAGCCGACTGGTGACGAGCTGTGCAGGGCAGTAAAATGTGGTGGAAATGAGCCATAAGCTACCGTAAATTCCGGACTATAAGCCGCACCTTTTTTCCCGTTTTTTGGCCTTTTTTGGCCCCTGCGGCTTATATAACGGTGCGGCTTATCTATGGATTTTTTCAAAAAAAAAAAAAAAAGCTCTTTTTTAGCACTCTTTCTAACTATAAATCCACTTCTGTTTTAATTTCCTCTCTTGCCCTCTTTTCACCACACTGTATGACACTGTATGACACTGTATGACACTGTGTGCACTGTAAATAACAACACAGGTGGTGTTGTGTTATGTTGTTTTGTTGAAATGTTAATAAATGGGAGCATACATATGGTAATTAAACATTAAAACACAATAAAAAATAAAAAATAAAAACATTAAAACACCCGTGGCTTATAGTCCGGTGCGGCTTATATAAGAAAAAAATAGTCAACTTTGAAGGTGCGGCTTATACACCGGTGCACCTTATAGTCCGGAATTTACGGTAATTAAACACAGTCCAACAGCGGTTTCTAAACAGATTAAAACATGCATTAGCGCCACCCACACTCACTGCTCAAATGACCCAGCCCTTCAGATTACTTATTTTATTGTTAATGTAGGCATTACAGGTGGTATTTATGTAAAATATAGAGTGACAGCTTGGAATAGATATAAAATTTAAGTTTCTACACTTCACTGTGGGTTTGTGATGCACCTGTGTTGAACCAATGGGCGCTCAGCTTGATGTGTTTCTCGTCATCCTCTGTCAGCCACAGTCAGGCGCAGTTGGTGGGGAGCTCGTTGCTGGACCTTCCTGTCGGGTCTGTTTGAGGAGTGCTTCTCCCTGTTGTTCCTGTGAGGTGATCGGGAGCGGCTCCTCTCGTGGCGTCCCGAGTGAGCAGAGGACTGGTGATGTCTTCCAGCAGGGACCTGAGAAGAGATTTCACAGTTACTGGTTCCAGTGCCCTGTCAGTGTTTGGGCCCTAAGCCCTCCATATTAAATTGTCTGGATGGGCCTGTCACTGACAATACACATCAGTGGAAAACTAACCTGCAAATTAAATATGGCTGAATTTGTGTGCCGTATCCTCCAGACTGCTGCATTTTTCACTAAGTAGGGATGCCGCTAGTTATTAAGACTAACTTTCATATTTATTTCAATGTATTAGAGCAGCACAAATTAACTCGATCATCTTGGCTATCGTCAGCAACAGGATTTTGCTTAACACGTTCACTGCCAATGACGTGTTTTTACGTCAAACAAAATCCAACCGTTCACTGCCAATGACGTGTTTTTACGTCAAAAAAATCGATTTTGTTTTTTTGACGGTGGGATGTGCATCTAACCCTTTTACATTTCTTATATAAGTATTGGACGTGTACAACGTGTACAACCCATTCCACCGACCCACTAAGTGGCGACAGTGCTTTCCTGACTAGAGGAAGGCAAGCAAAAAGCAGTGTGACGAAGCCATTCTCATGAAAATGGTTTGGCGAAAACGCTTTCGTTTTCGCGCTGATTGCTGGCGATGCGGGATTGCAAATTTGCATAATAGATTATGGGTGGAACACACTTTGAAACACGCAGCATAAATATGACCAGAATCGCAAAAGCTTCATCAAAGCTCTCAACCAAAACTCCAAGAAGCGAGCGAGTCCATCCAGACTTCCTCAAACAGCGGCCGCGCAGACAGGCAGCAGCAGCAGCAAAGCAGTGAGACTGGTGACAAGCTTGTGACACGGCCGCTGCAGCCAAGAAGAACGCCCACGGAGGGAGGAGTTGGAAGCAGAGGGGGGTTTCCTGCTGTTATGGAGGAAATTACTGTTCAAAACTATTGTTTAGATGTCTGACGTCTTACTGATGCCAAAAATTAATGGTTAAAGTGACTGTTCTATCGAATTTCACAAAAGCCGTTTATCTCTGAATAATTTTTCTCTTCTCTCCTCCCCTCCCCTCCCCTCTCCTCCTCTCCTCTCCTCTCCTCTCCTCTCCTCTCCTCTCCTCTCCTCTCCTCCCCTCTCTCCTCCTCCCCTCTCTCTCCCCTCCTCTCCTCTTCTCTGTGCAGGAGGTGCAGGTACGTATGGGCGAGACGGAGCAGCTGTATGCAGAGGTGGCTGAGGTGGCGGTGCTCCAGCAGCATTGGCTCCACGACACTCTGGCCGTCTACAGCATGTTCAGTGAGGTCAACGCCTGTGAGCTGTGGATCGACGAGGAGGAGCAGTGGCTGGACAAGATGGAGATCCCCGAGAGGCTGGAGGACGTGGAGGTGGTGACACACAGGTTAGTGTGTTACAAACTGACTTTTGTATCCAAGAGTGGATACTATGACTGTCCCATTATATTCCAAAATGCCCTTCCCTGTAGGTTCGAGAGCCTGGACCAGGAGATGAACAGCTTGATGGGAAGGATCCTAGATGTCAACCAGATAGTCCAGCAGCTCCTGGATGGAGGTCATCCGTCTTCTACAGAGCTCAGAGGCTGTCAGGACCACCTCAGCTCCAGGTACTGACCTCACACTGGCCGCCCACTCTGGGTCTTTAAAGCGTTCGGCTCTGGGCAAAGCGTCGGACCGCAGGCCGCCCAGTGTGGGTCTTAAAAAGCATATTGGCCTAAGCAAATTAATGGGTCGCGACTTAATGACTAAGGAAAAATGTGGGTCATGAGGCTAGACCAGTTGAGAACCACTGCTCTAGGTGGTATTGTTTCTAAGCTACAGCTAATTAAATTCAAGATTTTGCCAGATTTTTCTAAACCCCATTCAAGTCAATGGTGGAGAAAATGGCACTTAATCGCGAATAGCACCCAGAATGCCCAAAATGTTTGGCAGATCGAAAAATAGGAGTTTATAGATTGTGCCTTGCTTTCAGAAAGCACAATAGTAGAATGTGAATGACTCTTCTCCCTCCCTCTATCCCGTCAGGACCTGGACTCGTTCCTGACCTGGCTGGTCCAGACTCAGACGGCTGCAGCCTCGGACCAGCTGCTCTGGAGGAGGCGGAGCCTCGGACCAGCTGCTCTGGAGGAGGCGGAGAGACTCATCAACAAACACGCCGCCCTCAAAGAGGAGATCGGACGGTGAGCTGCTGAGGGGCGGAGCCACGGCTGTGGTGACTTCAAGAAAACTACATTACAAAACACAGCATATTGTGTTGACAATTGAAACAAGGAAGTGCACACAAAGGCAGCTGAAAGTAACATCAAACTAGACTAGACTAGAGGTATTGAAATGAGTAATGTATCAAAACATACAACATTTATAGTAAACATGTTATCCCCCACCAGTGATGTAGTTCCACCCTTGGGTCAGTCCCATTCATTGTCAATGCCGCCCCCTAGTGGCACAAAGTCAACATTACTGTTTGACTGAACAATCTGACATATGGATCCATAGACCCCTTTAGTTCATGCATTAACATCATGCATCATGACACAAATGGGACAAGATGTCACTTAGTTTCCTCAGTAATAGTAATGACATATTCCCATTAGCTATTGCCTCTATGCCGGTCTACCTAAAACCATTGCTATCTTTCTAAAGGACATACAAAGAGAAAACACAATCTAATGTCTCTGTGGACCCCGGACATGTATTTTAATCCCATGAGTAAAAGTCCTGCAACCAGGCTAAACCGTAACTAGACACAATCTGGATGAGAGAAATGTGTTAGGGCCAGGTGTAAAGGCAAGTGGTCCTGTGTCCGGCAGGTATGAGGAGGACTACGAGTGTCTGCAGGTGGTGAACGAGCTGTTGGAGTCCGAGGAGGCTCCTCTGCTGCACGCTGCCCTGCAGCAGTGGCTCCAGAAGCTCCACGTCGGCTGGAACAAGCTGCTGGAGATGTGGGAGAGCAGGAGGGAGGTGCTGGTCCAGGCTCACATCTTCCACCTGTTCCTGTGGGATGTCAAACAGGCCGAGTCCTTCCTCAACAACCAGGTGAGCCATACAAGATTAAGATTCAACCGGACGGACAAACCCCGTCTTTATTTGTCACAAACACCGTGGCATGCACACATGCACGGTGGCCAGTACACACACACACATGCTTGTGAAATGTGTCCTCTGCGTTTGACCCATCCTGGCTCGTCCTCCTCCATGGTCAGGCCAGGAGCGCTGGGCAGCTGCAGTGAGAAGACCAACTTCCACCGCTGGTCAGATGATGATCTTCTGCATGTTTTTAGTTGGGAGTTATATATGGAGGAATCCCAGGGAGCACGGGGAGAACATGCAAACAAACGGACAGCAGGGGGCCATAAAGGAAGTGCCTCCAGACACGTGTTAAAGGGCCACTTTGCCCATATTCAACCAGCTTTGTATCATGACAAAATTAGTAGTACTGTATATGCAAATGAACAATCAGTAATACTGTATATGTATGTATCATGACAAAATCTGTAGTACTGTATATGCAAATGAACAATGTTTAACTTCCCTCCATGTCGTCTGGACCCAGAGCTCCTTGTTCATTTGCAGAACTTCCTGGACCATTATGATGTCATGTGGGGATGCTATTTGGTGATAGTGATGTATTAGGCCCTTTTCACGGGGGCCATTTTGTGTGGAAAAGGCAGGATAAACACAGGTGCAAGCAAAACACTAATGAGGGTTTCCAACTTCCAATCATGGAAAAGGAGAGAGCTAAAAAGTAGTACTAAAAGCTAAACATGAGCATGCTGTGTGTGTTTACTGATGCCACGTTACTAAGCCAATAATAATACAGCATCAAAGTCCAAAAAAGCTTTGGGTAAAGTGGAAATAAGGCAACAACAATGTGAGTGATGCTGTTTTACTGGAGGTCATAGAGGTGGGAGGTTTTACTGGCTCTGTCCACACGCTCCCATAATCATTTTATAATGCTTACGTTTCCCAACTGTCCCTGTTCAGCTGTGTGCTCTTTGTGTATGAATTGGCTGTCTGACTGCAGCAGAGCTTCATAGAGATACACTGTGTTGACTGCTTGCCTGGATGGCCTGGGTGTGGCTGGCTCAGTTCTGCCACACTCTGTCCTCAGAGAGACAGGGAGAGAAAGGGGGGAGAGAGAGAGCTAGAACATCACTGTGCAGCATCTGACTGGAACATCCATCTGTGTGTGTGTGTGTGCGTGTCTCTTTTTGTAACAGTATCCGTGCATTATGTGATATTAGAGCAGGGCCGGACATGCAGCATCTTCTAGTAACTCTAGATCTACGCTGTAGCTTCACGATAATGTGTACCCTGGCCACCTGCCACTGCTGAGAAGTGTGTGTGTGTGTGTGTGTGTGTGCGTGTGCGTGTGCGTGTGCGTGTGCGTGCCCGTGTGTGTGTGTGTGTAGCTAAAATTATTTGTCAACTTTATTCACAGGATATTCCAGATCTAACAGAATACTGTATCGAGTCAATTATACGTCTGATTGGCTAGATATGTCCATTATTTTTCAATTACAAATAGGAATAGATCAAAAAACAGATACAAAAAGTTTGCAACCCATAATTTACAAGATTTTATCTAGGGATGTCCGATATTATCGGCCTACCGATATTATCGGCCGATATTAGCATAAAAAAAATCGATATCGGAAAATATCGGTATCGGTTTTCATGCCGATTTTTTTTTTTTTTTTTTTAATACAGGGGGAGTCTCACTGTGAGCAATGCTCTCTTTTTCAGGAGCGCCCTGTTCACATTCACACACACATTCATACCTGGAAGCTGACCAGTACAACCACAGTCTGATCTGCTCGCCACTGAGCAGCTCCACTGGAGCGGTTGGGGTTAAGGGCCTTGCTCAAGGGCACCTCAGTGGTGGTAATGAGGGAGGGGCAAGCGCTGCCTTTTCACTTTCCCCACCCAGATTTATCCTGCCGGTCCCGGGGATTGAACCGACGACCTTCTGGTCACAAGCTCGCTTCTCTAACACTTACAACTTTAACACAACATGCATATTATATATTAAACTCTTCAGCTACATTAAGCTACATTATGTAACTTGTTACGTGAAATTTTGGTGGAAAAAAAGCCCGCTTATATCGGTATCGGTTGATATCGGTATCGGAAATTAAGAGTTGGACATTATCGGATATCGGATATCGGTAAAAAAGCCAATATCGAACATCCCTAATTTTATCTTAGTTGTGAAGCATTTTTGGAAAAAATGGAGTGATATGAATACAATGCAGTTATACAATAAAACATCATATTGCAATTACCGTAAATTCCGGACTATAAGCCGCACCTTTTTTCCCGTTTTTTGGCCTTTTTTGGCCCCTGCGGCTTATATAACGGTGCGGCTTATCTATGGATTAAAAAAAAAAAAAAAAAAAAAAAAAATCTCTCTTTTTTAGCACTCTTTCTAACTATAAATCCTATATAACTATAATAAGTTTTAATTTCCTCTCTTGCCCTCTTTTCACCACACTGTATGACACTGTGTGCACTGTAAAAAACAACACAGGTGGTGTTGTGTTATGTTGTTTTGTTGAAATGTTAATAAATGGGAGCTTCCTCAAACAGCCATCTCTTTCCCGACAATCCCCTCTGTGCATGAACCCTTACATATGGTAATTAAACATTAAAACACAATAAAAAAAAAAAAAAAAAAAAAACATTAAAACACCCGCGGCTTATAGTCCGGTGCGGCTTATATAAGAAAAAAATAGTCAACTTTGCAGGTGCGGCTTATACACCGGTGCGGCTTATAGTCCGGAATTTACGGTACTGTATTTATTTGACAGATTATTGCAGTTTCTGATTTTCATTATAATTCCAGTGTAGTTTTAGCACAATGTGGGAACATCTGTTTTTTAACCTCCTCCTGATGACCGATCTCATATTATTTATTTTGCTGGGAAATAAGTAAATAATTTAGGGAAGTTTGTTTGCCAGACACTTCTCACTCTGTTCTTCTCCTCCCCATTGTGTGTATTATGACATAGAATACAAAATGCCTATAATCCGTAGCAGTCTTTGGGAAGTTAATATCACAATATAATATGACTTCAACACATTTTCCAGACCTATAGATGAGTCTGTGTCTGTTTACGACATACAAACCAAGATCAGAAGATACAGAATCGGGGGGTACGGTGGTGCAGTGGTAAGCGCTGTCGCCTCACAGCTCGAAGGTCCTGGGTTCGATTCCCACCTGGGACGTTGTGAACGCTGAAGGAATGCGTGCCCGTCCGCATGTCCTCGAGTGCCCACCGCCCGGGTGGGGTCGTCAAAAGGGCCTTTCTGTGTGGAGTTTGCATGTTCTCCCCGTGCCTCCCGGGGGTTTCCTTCATATCGGAACCCCCTTCACCAAAACATGCAACATCCTGGTTGCTAATGTGGTTCCTGCTCTGGTCTTAAAGGCGCCGGTTCAGAGGGAGGGGAACTGGTTGGAATAGCGTGACCCTCCCACGTGCTATGTCCTACCGGTGAAGCTTCCTCTGTCAGGTGAAAAGAAGCGGCT
Source organism: Poromitra crassiceps (assembly GCF_964638095.1). Classification (NCBI taxonomy): domain Eukaryota; kingdom Metazoa; phylum Chordata; class Actinopteri; order Beryciformes; family Melamphaidae; genus Poromitra; species Poromitra crassiceps. The sequence continues at coordinate 49,585 of NC_139623.1, forward strand.
GGCTAACTGCCCATGTCTCGGAGGAAGCATGGAGCCAGTTTTGGCTTTCCCCAGATCAGCAGAGGGTGGAGTAGCAACCAGGATAAATAAATTAAATTAGCACTAATGGGGGATAAAAATGGAATAAAAAATCGGGGGGGGGGGGGGGGGGGGGAGAAGATACAGAATCACAGATCTGGCAGTCTGCATTGTTTCCAGACTCAGTATCACACACAGAGCAGTTTGCTTTCTGAAATATTACAAGGTATTGCTGTCCAGACTCCTCCTCGTGTGTGTGTGTGTGTGTGTGTGTGTGTGTGTGTGTGTGTGTGTCTGTGTGTCTATGTGTCTGTGTGTGTGTGTCTCGTGCTTGCCTGCCAGGGCATGTGTCTCTTTAGGTTTGCTAACCAATCTCTACCAGGGACCCAGCTCTTCACATTAGCCTGGAAGGCCAAATGCAGAACCAGCGTTATCACCATGGCAATCAGTCTTACCGGGGGTATGGTGGCGCAGTCGGTAGCGCTGTCGCCTCACAGCTAGAAGGTCCTGAGTTAAATTCTCGCCTGGGACGCTGTGGATGCTGGAGTTGTGACCCCCCCCCCATATCTTCAGTGCCTACTGCCCAGGTGGACATCTCGTCGAAAGGGCCTTTCTGTGTGGAGTTTGCATGTTCTCGCCGTACCCCCCAGGGGGTTCCTCCGTACATAACCCCCCACTAAAAACATGCAGAAGATCGTCATCCGACCAGTGACGACAACATCCGAAGTTGGTCCCCGGGCGCTGGAAAGAAAAAGCGACCACTGCTCCTGGCCTGCCCCTCGGAGGAAAGGACAAGCCAGGATGGGTCAAATGCAGAGGACAAATTTTACCGGCCACCGTCAGCATGAGTGTGTTGTAGTGTTCGTGTGACAATAAAGACGGGCTTCCGTCTGAAATCGTGTTTAAAATCTTCTGGACAAGTAGTTATAGCTAATTAAACTCTTGGCAGTGTGTTTTGTGAGAGAGAGTTTATGTGTATGATCTCTTCAACCGACTGAAAACCGATATTTTGCATCAATTCTTTACGCTATATATTCCACTTTGAGTATTTTGATGCCAAAACATTCCCCAAACTTACAGTACAAGGATCAGTACATATCTATGTCCTTATTTCAGTGCCTGTATGGACGCCCGACCAAGCCGGAGGTAACACGGGCTCGAACCTGAGACCCTCGTGTTGGTAGGCAGATAGTCTGAATCAATGCTGAGAAGCAAGCTGCAGGTATAAGCTCTGCCATTGGCTCTGACCATTTCAGTCGGAGCGAAGGGAAATCCCTTTCCATTCCCTGCCTGTCCGCTCTCAAATGCCTCTGCTGCTGTGAAACAACAACAACAATGCTAGCTAGCAACCTACACAGAAAATGACAAAGTCTTGACGAAGATTTGGATGTCCAATAAAGCAGGCCTGCTTGGTACTTTCAGTGGCTGTTCTAAAGATAACAGAGCATTTTCTTTTCCCGCTCTACCAGAATGAGAGTGAGTTCAGCCAGACTCTCTCCTGCACTGGTACAGCACCAAATGAAGTGTGGAGATAGTCTGGCAAGTGAGACTAGTAGGCAGGGAATGATCTCCATACCTTAACTGTATGTTTTCCCTGACCTTGCTCCTCCAGGAATCGGCCCTGGCCCACGTGGAGCTGCCCACCACAGTGGAAGCCACCATGAAGAAACACAAGGACTTCACCACCACCATGGAGCTCAACCTGCACCGCATCAAGGCTGTGATGGAGGCCGGGGAGAGCCTGATCAGCCAGAGCAACATCTACTCCCAACGCATCAGGGAGCGCGTCGACACGCTCGCCAACAGGTACGACTGGCCTGCATGCAGAAAACACATGGAAAGGAGGATGTGTCATCATCATTAAGTTGGATAGTGAGCAAGTTGGAGCAAAACATGAGGCTTTGCACCGCAAAATCTTTGATTTATCAAAAAGTATTGAAAAGTTGAATAGTATGACAAAGCTTCAAAATGTTGCATCCAAATTGGTCAGGCCTTTATCAGTAAGGGAATATTTCAATATCCAGCAAAATAAAATAAAAAATATTTTATTTATTGTTATGGGCAGTGCAGACTTCATTCAAGGGTTGAGGTCTCCGCTTTGACCGCTTTGTGTGTGTGTGTGTGTGTGTGTGTGCGTGCGTGTGTGTGTGTGCGCGTGTGTGTGGGTGCGTGTGTGCGTGTGTGTGGGTGCGCGTGTGCGCGTGTGTGTGTGTGTGGGTGCGTGTGTGTGCGTGTGTGCGTGTGTGTGTGTGGGTGTGTGCGTGCGTGTGTGTGGGTGCTGCAGTGGGGGTTGGGGTGTTTATGTAGGTATATGGGGGGTAGGGTAGGCTTTGGTGTGCGTTTGCAATAGCAATATGGAAAGCCATATGGTTTTTGAATTCAATTAACAACACAATATATTATGTGAGGTGCTTTGATAAACAGTAGGGGTCTTCAACCTTTTTCAGCCCAAGTACCCCTTGGTTGACAGCGAAACAGAGGGACCCCCTACGATTTGAAATAAAATTGTTACATTTTAGGTGTGGCCTATAATAACATTTATAATCCAGCGCACATGAGGATATCAGGTTTGACACTTCTTTTTATTAATAGATTACATTAAAAAAGCAAGGAGTAAACAATGCGTTTCGAACATACTGTAGATAAATCAGATTTGCTTTATAGATCATTTTTGTCAAAAGTAGCTTATTATTGCCTATTAATGCTGAGTTTACTCAATATTAGGCTGCTCAGTATTTTATTTTTTTAATATTGTTTTTTTCACAAACTACTTTGACAAAAATTGGCAGACCTCCCTGTTGAAGACCACTGACCTACAGTATGTTGTCTGTGGGTATGTGCAGGTACTGATCATTTTTGACAAACGTCAACCAATTCCATCTGAGACCATAATTGCAGCACAGCGCCAGACTACAGCCTTTTTTACATAGTGATTTTGTGGATTTGAGGTTTTTCAGTTACATTTTTCAATTCATGTGAGCTTCTGACACCATGTGACACAAAGTTTTAACAACTTGGATTAGTTTTGTAAAGTAGCTCATTTTCAGAAATATAAATTCACATTTTTCACTTTAATTCACTACATGTGCCAAGTGACCCATATAAAAAAAGGCAGTGCAAATCAGTTACCAATGGGGTCTCTAAAGAAGATGGTAGACCATGTACGGTAGCCTAATGCACAAAAAAGTAGTTATTCTCTATAAATAGTAAATAGTGACATGATTTATAGCAAATAAATATCTTATTTCATGCATTATATGATTTCCCACCTTTTCTGTTGGATAAATGATAAAATCACATTGTCACAATAGAGATGAGGATGCTCATTAGAACAATTTCAAAATATCATTAGGTTGTAAGTAAAATGGATGCTGACTTTTTATTCCAAAAACAGAGAACATGCTGGAAAGTGAGTTTTGAAAGCCAGAGAGCTGTCAGAGCAGCTGATCAACAACCCCATCTTATACAGTACAGGTACAATTTAGTGCTATGGGACAGTATAGATCTTAGTTATTTGACCTTTGAACTAAGTCCTCTGTCTGTCTGTCTGTCTGTCTGTCTGTCTGTCTGCCTGTCTGTCTGTCTGCCTGTCTGTCTGCCTGTCTGCCTGTCTGTCTGTCTGCCTGTCTGTCTGTCTGTCTGTCTGTCTGCCTGTCTGTCTGTCTGCCTGTCTGCCTGTCTGTCTGTCTGCCTGTCTGTCTGTCTGCCTGTCTGTCTGTCTGCCTGTCTGTCTGTCTGTCTGTCTGCCTGTCTGTCTGCCTGTCTGCCTGCCTGTCTGTCTGCCTGTCTGTCTGCCTGTCTGCCTGCCTGTCTGTCTGCCTGTCTGTCTGCCTGCCTGTCTGTCTGTCTGTCTGCCTGTCTGTCTGCCTGTCTGCCTGCCTGTCTGTCTGCCTGTCTGCCTGCCTGTCTGCCTGTCTGCCTGTCTGTCTGTCTACCTGTCTGTCTGTCTGCCTGTCTGTCTGCCTGTCTGCCTGCCTGTCTGTCTGCCTGTCTGTCTGCCTGTCTGTCTGTCTGCCTGTCTGTCTGTCTGCCTGTCTGTCTGTCTGTCTGTCCCTCTCTCAGGGGGAACCAGAACTGGCCCAGCAATGGCTGGAGAAACTCAACGACATGTGGGAGCTCCAGAGGTTTCAGCAGGCCTGTCACGAGGTATGAGACCCACACATGCGCACTGCAGGCTGGTGATAGGGCTATGAAGGCTTGACACTGAGGGGAGAATTACAGCAGTTTAGCAGCATTTTTCATAGGGAAAGAGTGAACAGGATGGCAAGCCTTTTGGTTAAAGCATCGATTGTAAAGAAAAGTGGACGTAGTGAGTGTGACATCACCCATACATGTAGGTTTCTGAAGGACCGTTTTGAAGCCAAATGTTGGTGTCTACAAGCACTGCCATGTTGACATGTTTTGGAGCTGGAGCAGCCATGAGCGAAGCTGAGGGTTTGCCAGAGTTTTATAACCATTGTATCATGTATCATGTATGTATATTAGTAGGAAGGACTGGGGTATCGTGCACCCCCCGGAAATATACTTCTAATCAGCATTTCTAGATTGGAAAGATTGTGTAAAAAATGATGAGCTATGTTAAAAAGTTGTGAAAATGTCCCACATATAATTTTTATGCAAATTAGTGCCGCCATCACTAAAAAGTATATTTTCACTATATCTCAGCCAATATTGCAGATAACTGAACAAATAAGGTGTCTAGACCCATGTTTTGAGGGTCAAGGATCATAATAAAACTATTCCTGAAGTGACCACATGTATCTGTGGGGTGCTACTATGCAAATTAGTGCTGCCATTATAAAAATATACGTTTTTTGTTCATGTACTAAATACCTCAGTCCAAAGTTCAACTCCTTCACTGATGCCAACTGTGTATTTTGCTGGGTAGGTAAGAAGCTAACTCAGCTACACACCACACTACATCACAATACAGACACAGGACACAATTCTACTACAGGTTAAAAACGTGGTCATGGAGGCGTTATTTCGAATCCCACATAGGTTACGCAAAAACCACGCCCTGTGCCCGCCTACGCAGCAGTCATAAAAAATGGGGGGGGGGGGGGATTTTAAAAGTAGTATTTCAATGGAATGGGATGACAAATTGCTGCACTGGAATGTATGTTAGGTTTTATTTTGAACCTGTACATTAAAGCTGTGAAAAGAGTGTCTAGCATTTGCAGAATTGGGTTAGGGTTGACTTTGCTCAGAGGGACATGCTCTTCATAGCTCACATCACAGCCTCTCCTCTCTCTCCCCAAAGGGTTTTCATAGTCCACTTCACTGGCTGATTACAACTCCGCTCACCAGTGTGCTGCTCCAGAGGTCACTGGCTGATTCAAACTCTGCTCCCCTGTGTGCTGCTCCACCCTGGAGCTCTCCATGGTGCTGAACCTGTGTGCCGTGCATCACCCAGGTGGGTGCATCATGGTGGATGAGTTGAGCCCTCCCCCTCCCCTTATATGTGAATGAAGTGCTTTGAGTAATAGAAAGGTGCTATAGAAATTTGGGGTGGGGGAAAAAATCGATTCACCTAAGTATCGCGATTTTTAATGTCACAATTTTTTGAATCGATCTTTTATTCCAGAATCGATAATCGCCAAAAAAAAAAAAAAAATTTGGGGTGCTTGCAGTCAGACCACTCACTGAACAGCAGGCCAGGCGCCGCCTACTGGTTTACTAGTGGTTTTATTACTTTATTAGTTAGTCTGAAGTAATAATTACACTTCAGGGTTAAAGTGGGTGCATCTCATTGTAAAATTGGACTTCAAACGGCCCAAATCTGGCTTCAAACAGCCCAAATTGGGCTTCATTCAGCCTGGCCTGCTTGGTATCTAATGCCCGGCCTGAATTATGATCCCAGTCCGCCCCTGTTTTTAACTACCGTAAATTCCGGACTATAAGCCGCGGCTTTTTTCCCGTTTTTTGGCCCCTGCGGCTTATATAACGGTGCGTCTTATCTATGGATTTTTTCAGAAAAAAAAAAAAAAAAAAAAAAAATCTCTCTTTTTTAGCACTCTTTCTAACTATAAATCCACTTCTGTTTTAATTTCCTCTCTTGCCCTCTTTTCACCACACCGCGGACACTGTGTGCACTGTAAAAATAAACAACGGTGGTGTTGTGTTATGTTGTTTTGTTGAAATGTTACGGTAATACGGTAAATGGGAGCTTCCTCAAACAGCCATCTCTTTCCCGACAATCCCCTCTGTGCGTGACCACTTACATATGGTAATTACGGTAAGCAAACGGCCACAAGCCCATCAACTCCCTCCCCCGACTACCAGGAGAAAATCACAAACTTCGGCGAATTCACACAAAGGAAGATCAAGGAATATTCCATCGAACCGGAGCAGATCATAAATATGGATGAAGTGCCTTTGACGTTCGACCTGCCACTCACTCGGACTGTTAACAAGAAGCGCCCTGGAGGATTCTTTCACCAAAAACAGCATGAGAACGAGCAGTAGATGATCATGAGGTGGTTTTTCAGACGTGTCGATATAGCAGTTTATCGCAAAAGTGTAATGGAAACACATTTTTCGCATTTGCACGTCATGTGACCCATATTATCCCTTGGAAAAGGAGCGGAAAATAAGTTTGGTAAGTAAGGTTCGATAGCCGTGTCAAAACCTCCGCAGCAAGTGGAAAACTTTGAAGCAACGCTACCTAGCAGAAAGACGAGTGTTGTGCAAAAGCGTAGCCGGGCAAATTAGATAATGTTTAATGGCAGAAATCGGTCCATGGTGACAGCAGGCTGCCTGTGTGCGCGCATTTGGCACAGCGGCGAGATGAGAGGATGAAAAGCACACACTGGTGCGGTGGTGCTGTCTGAAGTGAATACAGTGACTGTGAGTAGGCTAATACATTGCACACGTTTCAGGTGCAATTATAGAACCAAATCAGCCTTTTCCCCCCTCCATCTCTAAATCGGACCAGTTGTAGGCTATTAGGCTACCTTTTTTCCTCTGCCTGTCGCGCTGACTGCATTCACGCAGCCAGCAACATTTTGCGACTCATTTTCTTTTGAATTGATAATCAGGCTCGTTTATATGCATTGTAACTTCATGTTGGGATTTCCATTGACCATTGGTTGGATTTGAGCATGCAGGGGACGGGATATGGGGCAGATCCCCGTGCGTAATCACTGTGGCAGCTGCTGCAACGGGGAATCACTCAAACGCAACTTCAATGGAAACGCCTACAAGTCGCAATTGTACATTGTCGAAGTTGTAGAAATATCGCAATTCTTTTGCGAAAAACTGTAATGGAAACACAGCTATAGATGAAGAGGAGTTCGTTGGTTTTGAGTGACAATGAAGGAGAGAGGAGAGTGGTTGACGAAGCCACCCTGAACCTGTTCGTTTCCGACACTGAAGATGAGGACTTTGGTGGTTTCAGTACGCAGGAAGAAGAGGAAGACGAGCATTAGTGACTTGACTTCTCTGGTTACAGGTTTGCTGCACATATAGCCTATTGTTGTGTGATTTTGTCTGGGGATTAGTGACCTGACTTTTGTTTTGTTTTGTTGAAATGTTAATAAATGGGAGCTTCCCCAAACAGCCATCGCTTTCCCGACATTCCTCTCTGTGCACGAACCCTTTCATATGGTAATTAAACATCAAAACACCCGCGGCTTATAGACCGGTGCGGCTTATAGAAGAAAAAAATAGTCAATTTTGGTCCCGCGGCTTATACACCGGTGCGTCTTATAGTCCGGAATTTACGGTATATCGCCCAGCCCTACTCATGATATATAATATACAGTCTCTAGTGTATGATTCAACTTTTCCCATGTTCTAATCTAGTGTAAAAAGCAAACAAACTGAAAAAAGAAAAGAAAAAAAGAAACAAAAATCGCAATAAATCGTAATATCGAATCACAATAATCGTAGAATCGCAATACTTAAGAATCGCAATATAAATCGAATCGGCACCCAAGAATCGTGATAGTATCGAATCGGGAGATAAGTGAATCGCCACAGCCCTAATAGAAATGCAATCATTTATTATATCAGTGCAAAGTGGTCCTTGAGGGGGTTCCAGGGGGTCCCCAGCATGAAAAAGGGAATAATTTATTTTCACTATAATTCCATCCATTAGTTCTGTAACACAGTGACTATTTTGGTCATGGAGTTCACACATTTTCCATAATAAAACATCTAAAAGCATGTTATTGACAGGACAGGATGTAGACAGGGTCATAAAACTTGAGTTTTAAGAAGTGGGTTAAACTGGATGATCAGATAATGTGTTGCTCCGTCAGCTCAGGCAGCAGAGTCATGTTGCCATCTGCAGGCACATATGCAGCACTGCAGCATCACTTCTTAAAGTCGAGCTGAACACAAGAATTACTTTTCTTTTCTTTTAGTTCAAATACCTGGGTATGCGCAGTGCACCTATTTAATAATGTATGCAAAACAAATCACAACAATCTAATTTCTTTAGTTTTTCACACTTTTTCACATCAAAAGTTCGCTTTTTCAAGATTTCATTGATAACAGTAATGTACAGTTTGCTGGCGTCACCCAGTACTATCAAATTTCTACCCCATTTCAACCAATCATATCACGACATGCAGCTGTCAATCAAATCTCCATTTCTGGATAATTTTCTCTTCCAAATGAAGTCGAAAATGGCGCCTAGTGCAGAACTATCCCATAAACTAACTACTAACTTGGCCAATTGTTAGAAACATGAACAAAAAACAAAAACTATAATCTCTAAGAATGCAAAGAAATGTAACTGGCTCGTTAAAACGCGCATTCCAGGGATATCGTATCGTTACAGCAGCGATAATGGCGCGCGCATCCGAGAGCTTGGTTGTCAGGGGTTGCACCTCGGAGATTCCAGGCCGACGTGCTGCACTCTCCGCTCTGCAACACGAAGGCAGCTGGCTGCCTGCGGGTCGCTGAGCTCCACTCCTCCCGTCAAAAGGCTCTTCCCGAGGGGAGCGCCACAACACGACTGAATCCCACTCGATTTGGAGGCGGAACACGCCAGGATTGGCCAAAGCCCAATCCAGTCCCCAGAATTGTCAAATAAAATCATCGACATGATACTATGACCCGCCTCTCAACCTGTCATCTTAGACAAACTATGTTTTCAGTCTGAAACGGACTCATTATGCACATGACGAACAGGTTCACTTCCACTTTAAGACATATATACAGTACTTACTGTATATATACTAGGGGTGTCACGATACACTCAGTTCACGATACGATACGATACACGATATTGGGTTCACGATAACGATACGATATTTTAACTATTTTTTTTGCGATCGATTTGTAAGTTGAGGGGGGCATCCTCCACGCTAATTTGAGTAATTTCACCATTTTCATCCTCCGTGTCTGTAACGTCCCTCCTGTTCAAACAAAGCAATGAAAGGGAGAGCGAGCATGCAATCAGATGCAGATCAGTGCCACCATGTTCAGCTTCTTTTTCTCGCGATATGAGATTTCATCTCAACGATACATATTGTCACGTTTTGATATCGCGATATATTGTGGGACGATATATTGTGACATCCCTAATATATACAGTAGGCTACTTATAGTATGATGCAGCGATCTTCAAGTGGCACAGCAAGGTCCCTGCTGCAGGGACTTTGCAGGGGGGGGTGGGGCAGAAACTGAACTTGAACATAACTTGGCTCTCAACTCTCTTCAGTTTTTAGCAGCTAATCAGTTCTACGTCATATTAGAGTGAAGATAATTATTGCAGCTTGTTAATTAAGTTCAATTGCTTTTGGGACAGCAGATCAAGTTGTAATTAATACACTCGGGGTAGGATATAGGCCTATAAAGTACATACACATCTATATATATATTTTACAATATGACAGAATCTTTGCTTCACTGTGTACAATTATTCATTATTAGACTTTTTTCCCTTGTTGCTTAATGTTGCATTTTGTGGTTCCTGCACAGAGGGGGGCAGATTTGAATACAACACACTGCAGCCGCAATCATGTCGTCTGGCAGTAGCCAGCCAAACTAGTTGCATTATTGCAGATTAACTAGGCAAATCTAGTTTCAGGCATATCCTACCACTTCATTGCTGAAAATACAATGGTAGGTTTAGGTTACCATCCTGTGTTTTTACTTGAAAAGAATTTTGTGCTTTGTTCATTTTGTGAGCTGCATCAAGTTTTTCAGAAAAAAAACAGAAAACCGACTATTTGCCTTCAAAATAAAATCACAACTGTCTCACCGTTGTCGTGTGTCTCGTAGTAGCCAGCTGGATATCCGCCTGGACATCTGGGGCATGGATGTAAGGCACAACCATACATCCATGCTATAAACTCAAAGGATTACCCACACTGCCCCCTGTGTGCAGAGCCCAGAACAGCAGCCTGCAGCTACAGTACCCACACTGCCCCCTGTGTGCAGAGCCCAGCACAGCAGCCTGCAGCTACAGTACCCACACTGCCCCCTGTGTGCAGAGCCCAGAACAGCAGCCTGCAGCTACAGTACCCACACTGCCCCCAGTGTGCAGAGCCCAGAACAGCAGCCTGCAGCTACAGTACCCACACTGCCCCCTGTGTGCAGAGCCCAGCACAGCAGCCTGCAGCTACAGTACCCACACTGCCCCCTGTGTGCAGAGCCCAGCACAGCAGCCTGCAGCTACAGTACCCACACTGCCCCCTGTGTGCAGAGCCCAGAACAGCAGCCTGCAGCTACAGTACCCACACTGCCCCCTGTGTGCAGAGCCCAGAACAGCAGCCTGCAGCTACAGTACCCACACTGCCCCCTGTGTGCAGAGCCCAGAACAGCAGCCTGCAGCTACAGTACCGACACTGCCGCGTGATTTCTAACCCCACATAGGATAAGCAATAACCACGCCCTGTGGCGCCGGGATTGGCCAGGAGCAACACTGGAGGGCACGCAGCCCAGCGATTTCATGAACCAACTGAATAGCTCTTGAGAACAGCGATTTCGAGAGCGGACATTGAGAGCGGACATTGAAATGAATTATGGTCACCTACCTTCCTTAGCATAGTAATAATAATAATAATAAGTATAATAGCCTAATTGTAATCTACACAATGTACACAATCTACAAAAACATGCAATAATATAAACGGTGTTCACGTTCATAGCTCATATAATATAATGTATTATCGTTAATTTCAAGCTCAATTCTTACCCAGAGAAAAGGTACAGCACTGAAATAACAAGCAATAGTTTTTTAGACATCTTTATTTTAAAAGATGAAAAACCCCAGGTGCTTTAGTCCCAAGCTTCAATGCTCCTGGCCAATCCCAGCGCCACAGGGCGTGGTTATTGCTTATCCTATGTGGGGTTAGAAATCACGCGACACTGCCCCCTGTGTGCAGAGCCCAGCACAGCAGCCTGCAGCTACAGTACCCACACTGCCCCCTGTGTGCAGAGCCCAGCACAGCAGGCAGCGTATTTATTATGTAATTATGCAACTTTCCCTTTGAAAGCAGGGAGTGTATCGTTAGTCCCACTCTCCTCTCCTCTCCTTCATTGTCATGCTTGCTGTGAAAATGCACACTGCAGATGTGAGTTCTGTTTGCAGAATTGACAGTTTCAATAAACAATGAGACATTCACTAAAATAATGAAAGTGTAAAGTGCTAAAGGAGGAGAGGCTCAGCTTTGCGGGCAGGAGCAAAGCATAGAAGCACTCTCCAAATTCTAAAATATAAGTTTAAAAGTCGGGGATCAGGCTGGACAACTTCAGACTAAGCTGTAGTGTTGTTCCAGGCAGAAGAGGCCACGCCTTTTGACCTTTCTCAGTACGGACCGAGGGGATGGAGCAGGTGATGAAGTCCTGTGTACGCAGGCTGTAGCTGGACTGTTTGCCAGGTAGATAGTTGGATAAGTAATGAGGCAGCAGGCCTAGGATGGATTTGTAAATGCAAATGTACCAGCAGTGATGGGTTCGGCGGATGGAAAGAGATGGCCAGTTGACTAGTGAGTACAGAACACAGTGGTGAGTAAGGGCTTTACAGCCGGTAACAAAATGCAGCGCGTCATGGTAAGCTGCATCCAGGAGATGGAGACAGCTAGCGGAGGCATGCGTATACAGGACATCACCATCATCCAAAAGAGGCAGGAAGGTGGCAGCAACCAAACGTTTACTAGGAACAAATGAGAAGCAGGATTTATTCCTGAAGAAGAAACTTAGCTTCAGTTTTAATTTCATAATTTAATTTCATAATGCCCCCCCTTTCTCTCTCCCTTCTCTCTCCCCCCTCTCTTGCTCTCTCGCCTCTTTCTCTCTCCCTCCCCCTCTCTCTGTCTCTCTCTCTCCCACCTCTCTACCCCTCCCCCTCTCTCTCTCTCTCTCTCTCTCTGTCTCTCTCTCCCTACCTTCCCCCCTCCCTCCAGGAGCCCCGGTGTTGTTCGGAGTTGCGTCGTGCCTTCCAGCAGAGTCTGGTGTACTGGCAGCACCCCTCCTTGCCCTGGCTCTCTCTGTTCCCCCGGATCAACGCCGAGAGGAGCTTCACCGGGAAGAGCGCCCCCTGGGCTCAAGATACAGGACTGCAGCAGAGCCTCATGAGCGAGTGGTGAGATGAGGGGGTTCGCCTGGTTTCTGAAGGCAATGCCGGGATGCTTTGGATCGCGGCTGCTGATGGTGTTATTTTCTGTTGGTCTCTCGTCTCTACAGGTCGCTCAGTCTGTCATCTCTCTACAGCCTCCTGATGTTTTCTGTTGGTCTCCTCTCTACAGGTCGCTCAGTCTGTCATCTCTCTACAGCCTCCTGATGTTTTCTGTTGGTCTCCTCTCTACAGGTGGCTCAGTCTGTCATCTCTCTACAACCTCCTGACTGTGTCCATATTTCTACCTCTGCTCCTATCAGGTAGGATTGTGTGTGTGTGTGTGTGTGTGTGTGTGTGTGTGTGTGTGTGTGTGTGTGTGTGTGTGTGTGTGTGTGTGTGTGTGTGTGTGTGTGTGTGTGTGTGTGTGTGTGTGTGTGTGTGTGTTTGTGTGAGTGTGTGTGTTTTATGAGAGAGAGATTTAGCATCTAATGTAAGCCAGATCTGATGTTTTCATACCTCAGGTTATCTGCTGGTTCTGAAAAAGTGCGCTTTCACACCAGCATCATTTGGTCCGGACTTTCGGCCTTTTCAATTTGTTCTGAACCAACATCACAGGTGTGAACCCTCCCCCGGACAAAGCCAAACCTTGGTCCGACGGAAAGAGGACATCTTTTGGATGGGTTCTGACTTTCTGACCAATTACAAGGAGGTTGTTCCCAACTACAAAAAGCAAAGCACATGAGAAGAGACCAATTGTTTTATTCAGATATCAGTCCGGTGATTTGCCAAGCAGCACTTATAAAATCACACCGTGCGCCAAACAGATCTTGCGTGTTAGTGCGGGTCGGACCGGACTCAGCAGGTAGTCGAACGTACACCGGGACATGCGAAAATGACGCTTCCATTCCACGTCGTCAAGATTGTTCAGAGCATCTTCCCAAAATAAATTCCCTCCTGGTCTCTCTCGTTTCCAGACGGCTCTAGTCTCACGCAGCAGCGCAGAGGGACTTAACACTGTCATCATCTGTCCCCGGTTTAGTCTATCTTCATATTCTGCACAATGTTTAGCGAAGAAGACTGCGAACATGAATCTGTTTCTTTTCGCACGTATATCCCTTAACATCTTTGCCTTAATTTGTCTGCGTCGCTGTCTACGTTTGAGGAAAAAGCGCGTCAGCAATATTATCAAAAGAGTGGACGCCGGGCTCCATGTTTGTTTGTTTTTTCTGACTGCCTTGCAGCACAGTTTATACGTCATGACCCCAGGCCACTCTCCTCCGCCCCCCGCCCGCTCCACAGTGCCGCCCCGCCCCCCAACATACAGGCTATTTGACGACTATATTCACACATGCGTGCGCTCAGGTGTGAAGGGAAATTCCGGGAAATGGCCGATATTGATTTACAGGTAATTTTCCTGTACGCATGTGTGAAAACGGCTTTAGTGTGTTGAATGTAAGCCGAAGTGAAAAGTCTCCCCTAACAATGAATAAAAAACCCTTTCTTGTTCTATCAGGCTTGTGTTGTAGCCGACAAGGACGGCGACATTAAACTGTCAGATTTTTGAATGGAGTTTGGCGTAGAATGATCTCAATGCAAGTGAGAATGCAACATGTCGTCAGCACTACTAGCTTGTAGGGGTGGGGGGGGAAATCAATACACCATAGTATCTGTGTTGACTGTTCTCACCTGCTTAACGGCCCTATGGCCAGATCAGTTGGAGCTTAAAGGGAGCGCAGAACTGAAGACAAATATTCAAATATCGAACGTGTTTCGCGTCCGAATCGCACGGAAACAGGGCACCGCACTCCGTCGGGTCACCATCAGCGCACCCCCCGAGTTTCAAGTCGATCCAACCAACGGTTCTGTTTTTCTTTTTTCTTTTTTGCAAAAGCTTCATAGTTCAACGAAAATATTTGATGCTTTAAATCTAAAATGGTTCATGGATTACATTCTAATCTAACACACCTATCAATTTAAAAGTCAAGCACGTGGAAACAATTAAGCTTAGCCCAAAATCACAAATCAGAATGAGGGGGTCCCCGGTATATTTTCTATCTTGTAAGGGCTCCTTGGCTGAAAAACATTTGAGAACCTCTGATTTAGAATCCTCTCTGGCTGCTCTGTGTGTGTAGGTGTGATGTGATGGAGCGCGGGCGCACCAACACGCTCGCTCCGCACCCGGAGGGGGGTGCACTCGCCTTAAGCGTCTGGCATACTCTTCGCGCACGTGCTGGAGGCGGGGCTCCGCGGAGGACGCGTGCACTCTGCGCGGGCCAAAACAGAACATAGTCAGTGCGCAGCTCGCTCCGAAACGCCAGGGGGCGGTACGAACAAAATCTCGCGGAGAAGCGTTGAAGGAGGATGAGGAAGCAAGGTGCCTGTGGTAGTTTATCAGCGGAGATCTGCTTTGATTGAGTCCTCACCGTCCTCATCGTCGTAAAGTCGCCTTCGAAGCATGACGTTCGATTATAACAAACTAGTTGTGTGGCTTAGCCTTCCCAAATCTGTAAAGTAATTAAATTACCTTTTGAGACTAGTAACTGTAACTAATTACTCATTTTCAGTAACTTGCCCAACACTGCACATAACTAACTGGAGCTGTGCTTCTCTAAATCAAACTGAATGATATAGACAGTGGACTTGTGTTGTGATGTTGTGTTGGAGACATCGTGACGCTACAGGAAGTCACTGTGGTTTCTGCCAGCAGCTTCCTGTCATCACAGGTGGGCCTATCAGAGAAAAAGACATATGAAGCTGATGAGGAGATAAGAGATGGGGCGTAAACAACACATACATATAGACTGACAGAGACATGGACAAACAGTGGACTGACAGAGACTTTAACAAACAGTGGACTGACAGAGACATGGACAAACAGTGGACTGACAGAGACATGAACAAACAGTGGACTGGACAGAGACATGAACAAACAGTGGACTGACAGAGACATGGACAAACAGTGGACTGACAGAGACATGAACAAACAGTGGACTGACAGAGACATGGACAAACAGTGGACTGATAGAGACATGGACAAACAGTGGACTGGACAGAGACATGGACAAACAGTGGACTGACAGAGACATGGACAAACAGTGGACTGACAGAGACATGAACAAACAGTGGACTGATAGAGACATGGACAAACAGTGGACTGACAGAGACATGGACAAACAGTGGACTGACAGAGACATGGACAAACAGTGGACTGACAGAGACATGAACAAACAGTGGACTGACAGAGACTTGAACAAACAGTGGACTGACAGAGACATGGACAAACAGTGGACTGACAGAGACATGGACAAACAGTGGACTGACAGAGACATGAACAAACAGTGGACTGACAGAGACTTGAACAAACAGTGGACTGACAGAGACATGGACAAACAGTGGACTGACAGAGACATGGACAAACAGTGGACTGACAGAGACATGGACAAACAGTGGACTGACAGAGACATGGACAAACAGTGGACTGACAGAGACATGAACAAACAGTGGACTGACAGAGACATGAACAAACAGTGGACTGACAGAGACATGGACAAACAGTGGACTGACAGAGACATGGACAAACAGTGGACTGACAGAGACATGGACAAACAGTGGACTGACAGAGACATGAACAATGAGACAATGACATGGGAAAATACATAATTTCATCTTGATAGTATTATGATGATCTTTTCTCCTCAGGACTCCAGGCTGAAGAAAGACACAAGTCAACAGGTAAATAGAGAAAAGACAGAGAAGCAGCTTGTCTGATTTGAGTTGATTTTTATGCCTCCGCCGGCGATAGCCAGGCCGGAGGCATTATGGATCCGGGTTGTCCGTCCGTACGTACGTACGTACGGCTGTCCGTACGTCCGTACGATGTTTGTTAATGCGATATCTGAGGAACGGCTGGACGGAATTTCATCAGATTCGCCTTAAACATTAACTTAGGCTCAAGGATGATCTGATT
Organism: Poromitra crassiceps; assembly: GCF_964638095.1. Taxonomy (NCBI): domain Eukaryota; kingdom Metazoa; phylum Chordata; class Actinopteri; order Beryciformes; family Melamphaidae; genus Poromitra; species Poromitra crassiceps. The sequence continues at coordinate 66,084 of NC_139623.1, forward strand.
AGATTTTGGTGGTCAAAGGTCAAGGTCACTGTGACCTCTGGAACGCCATTTTCAAGCTTGTTAACGCGATATCTGAGGAACGCTTGGACGGAATTTCATCAGATTCGCCTTAAACATTCACTTAGGCTCAAGGATGATCTGATTAGATTTTGGTGGTCAAAGGTCAAAGGTCAAGGTCACTGTGACCTCTCGAACGCCATTTTCAAGCTTGTTAACGCGATATCTGAGGAACGCTTGGACGGAATTTCATCAGATTCGCCTTAAACATTCACTTAGGCTCAAGGATGATCTGATTAGATTTTGGTGGTCAAAGGTCAAAGGTCAAGGTCACTGTGACCTCTCGAACGCCATTTTCAAGCTTGTTAACGCGATATCTGAGGAACGCTTGGACGGAATTTCATTAGATTCGCCTTAAACATTCACTTAGGCTCAAGGATGATCTGATTAGATTTTGGTGGTCAAAAGTCCAAGGTCAAGGTCACTATGACCTCTCAAACGCCATTTCCAGCTTGTTAACGCGATATCTCACGAATGCCTTGACGGAATTTCATTAAATTTGCCTCAAACATCGCCTTAGACTCAAGGATGATCTGATTAGATTTTGGTGGTCAAAGGTCAAAGGTCAAGGTGAGCTCTCGAGCGCCATTTTCAAGCTTGTTAACGCGATATCTCAGGAATGCCTTGACGGAATTTAATCAAACTTGTCTCAAACATCGACTTGGACTCAAGGATGAACTGATTACATTTTGGTGGTCAAAGTTCAAGGTCACTGTGACCTCTCACACACCCAATTTCCAAGCTCTGTAACGCAACATCACCGGAGCGCCTTGACGGAATCTCTTCCAATTTGCCTCAAATGGCGATTTGGACTCCAGAATGAACTCATGGCGGAGGCATAAGTCCGCGTTGCGGTCGTTCTAGTTTTGCTGGCAGACCATTCTTTCTGTGTTAATTGGTTTATTCATGGTAACACTCGACACTCAGTCAGCATCAAGTTGCATGTAAACAGCTTAACCTGAATAAGATCTGGTGTATGGCCGTTATCCAATAGTCGGGTTACTCTGCGTGTAAATGTAGCCACTGTTTTTGCCAGTCGAAGCTCCACAGTTAGGGTGCTCCAAAGCATAGCTGCTTTGGGGAGTCAGTGGTGGTGGTGATAGGGATGGGGATCAAGACCTGGTGTCGATAAGGATCGATCAATAATTTCTCAAACCCCAAAAATCAGTCCTGTCTGAGCTTATCGATAGTGCTAGCGAGACTAGCGGGTCCTATAACGTAACATGTCTCAAGAGAGGAGAGTCATCTCATTTAAATCAAGTCACTGGTGCACAAACATACAGTACATCAATTGTCATATATATATATATATATATATATATATATATATATATATATATATAGTCCTTCCCCAGGGTTACAAACGATCTGGTCTCAGTAGAACACAGTGACAACATACCATTTCCCTCAGAGACAGGACAGACCTGGTGGGAAATGACAAAGTTAAAGTTTTATACATTGTGACTCTGGCAAAATATTTCAAACTAAGTACCCCCACAAAGATGAGGAGTTTGTTGGTGTTGTGTCAGGATATGAGTGCAAACATTTGAATCGAAGGATGAATTATATACTTGTACTGTATGTATTAACCTCAAACAAGTAAAGATTAGACCGCCTTTATTCATTGGCGTTGTATCCTTCGCAGACGGTAGGAAGAAGTACAAGGTTCAGTTTGAAGACATAGAGGAAGGGCACAAGCCGAAGAAACGGGTCTCCGGAAACCATCTTGCCAACGACAAGACCCCGGCGGTGGACCGGCTGTACATCGGTGCTCGTGTGGCGGCCAAGTACAAAGACCAGGCCCATTTCTGCCCCGGTGTCCTGGGAGAACTCCCCAATAGAAAGAACAAAATGAGGTGTGTGTGTGTATTTATGTGTTTCAGACAGTGAGCATGCTTATCTCTAGGTGTGTGTGTGTGTGTGTGTGTGTGTGTGTGTGTGTGTGTGTGTGTGTGTGTGTGTGTGTGTGTGTGTGTGTGTGTGTGTGTGTGTGTGTGTGTGTGTGTGTGTGTGTTTAATTAATGTATCACAATTTCTCAGATAAAATGCAGTTAGATTGATTCAGTAAAGATATGGTTTGATGCCAAATTTATTTTCTAGGTTCCTGGTGTTCTATGACGATAACGCCCCCTTCTACGTTTCCTTGCCTAGTCTTCGCCTGGTGTTGCGACCACGTAAGTTAGTCTGCAGAATACACACTTTCGACACATCGACTGTTCTTGCTCTTCCTCCTCTGCTTCATCCATTCATCTGCCCTGAAACTGACACTCATCTGCATCCTAAGTCTACAGAAAAGACTCCATATCAACCACAATTATGACACAAGTCAGGGTGGACCAAGGCAGCAGGATTCATACAGAAGTTGAGTGACTATGGCAAAATATGAGGACAGATTTTGTAACATTTTCATAGAACATTTTAGCGTGTCCGCTGCCTCCACAGAGGTTTAAGAGGAATCCGTTTTCAATGTGCCCTACTGTACCTTGGGGATCCACTGTTGCCACCAACACCTCCAGTAATCTGTATTAATATCTCAAGTACACATAATGAAATAATATTACCTATGTCTAACCTTTGCGTTTTCACAGTATTCTGTTTTACAGTCAAGTCAATGGGGAACACACAATGGTGGGATTTCTTCTAAAGGTGACGAGAGTGCTAAGTGTCTAAGCCAGGGGTTTTTCAAAGTGTGTGCAGAGTGAGCCTCCCTGCAGCTCCTCTCTCTTTCTCTCCTCGCCTGCTCGTACGCCCCGGACAATAATATTCATGTATAGAGCCGGTGAGTGGAGCAAGCACCGCGTCTCTCCAGCTGCCTAGTAGGGGTGTCACAATATATCGTCCCACGAAATTTCGCGATAGTAAAACGTCACGATATGTATCGTTGAGATGAAATCTCATATCGCAATTTTTTTTTTTTTTTTTTTTTTCAAAAATAGACTAAGAAACGTCTTTGTTTGTTGAAGTTCAATGTGTGGAAAGTAGTTCAGTTGAACAAGTCTCTGAAGAGACACATGAGAAGTTATACAGGAGAGAAACCATTCAATTGAGTTTCTGGCAAAACTGTTTACTTGACAGGAAAAACTGAAGATGCATAAAAAATAGACTAAGAAAATTCTTGTTGTTTGAGTTTGAAGAAAAACTGAAGATGCATAATGAGAATTTATACTGCTGAGAAACCTTTTAGTTCAAAGTAAATCTAAGTGACGGTGTACAGTAACTCATTCTATTTCAAGATAAGCCTTATATCCAATCTCATGTTTTTTCTAGTTGTTACTGTAATAACAATTTCCCACAACAGCATGTTTTGTATTTGTGCATTTCAAATAAAATACTACTTTTCCAGTCATATATTGTCATTATTCAAGTTTAAAAAAAATATTGTTAAAATCGTATCGTATCGTATCGTTATCGTGAACCCAGTATCGTGATACGTATCGTATCGTGAACTGAGTGTATCGTGACACCCCTACCTGGGTCGTTTCGAGAGTCGCTCTATTGGCTAAACTGATCGGCTTGGTAACTTTTAGACCAGAGAAAAAGACAGTCATTTGTGGATATTGGTGGCTTTTTTGGCCAATCTAAGAGGCCATTTACACCTGGCGCTAACATGCGTTTTCTGTGATCAGATTGCAATCAGATTGTGTTTTATCACTTGAAATGCCAGGTGTAAACACCCCCAAAACGCATTGAAGAAGGATTGCAATCTGATTGGCCAAACCACCTCCGGAGGTGGTCAGAGATGCATTGTGTACACATTGAACACAAGTGTAAATGCAATGTGTCCTCTCAATCTGGATACAGCAACTTTATGCGGATTGAGAGGACAACCATTTCTGCAATCTGATTGCAATCAGATTGCAGAAAATGCATGTTAACGCCAGGTGTAAATGGAATCAGGCTGAAGTGATCAAATACAATCTGATTGCAATCTGATGGCAGAAAACGCATGTTAACACCAGGTGTAAATGGCCTGTAAAAGGGGCTTTACTTAAGGATGGGATAGTGAAAATAAATGGTCCCCTTTTTTGCTAGGGACCTCCTGGTACCCCCCGCAAGGACCCCACGTTGAGAACCACTGCTTTAAGTGACATAGGGTAGGGGGGTAGGATAGGCTCAGTGGGATAATGTCAATGTAAAATGTCCAGGCAAAGTCCTTTAAAGTGACATTTAATGGGGGGGGGGGGGGGGTAAGGATAGTGTTCGTGGGATAATGTCCATGTAAAATGTATGTCCATGTGCATTTGGACACTTTAATCCAAAGCGACCCACAGCACTCCTCTTGAGTGTTTACATTTTAAGCATGGGTCGCCCCAGTTGGAATCAAACATCAGATGTTCATATGTGCACTAACAGGACATTCCAGTGAGTAAAGCCCTTGTGTCTCTCTCTTGTCTGTGGCAGTGAAAGACGTATGCGAGGACATTCCAGAGGGCCTGCACAGGACCTTCGTTCAGGAGTATCTGAATGCGTGGCCAAACCCGCCTCTCACATGGTCAAACAGAGCGCCAACGTGGAGTTCAATGGGATCCAGAGGACGGTTGTGGTGAAGGGTATCGACTGCAGCTTGGTCGAGGTTGAATTTCAGGTCAGAGCCTTCAAACAGCGCTGTTAAAGGATCAGTTCACCCAATAATGAAAACGGCTTCACTAATATAATATAATACTAGACGGGTTGATCATCTTCACCTTCCTTTTTTACAAAAGGAAACATGGCCAGTACTCCCTCAGACATTGTGTACAGATATGGAACACCAAAGTCCACATTATTAAGGGTTTGGTATCTTTAGAAAATTTGAAAAGGAAATTGTCGTCACATTTAATTCATTTCTTGTTATAGGTCTATGTTTCTTTTTTTCCCCCCCAATATTGTTTTCCATGTATTTATTTTGTTGTCTACTGATTGGTTAGTTGTCTCAGGGGAGGCCCATTGTATAAGCATATGGCTTCTTGGCCTCTCCTGTCACATTTCTTTCGCCTTTATTATTGTCTGGATTTTATGTAGTTTTGTAACTTTTGTATGTGAAAAAAAAAAAAAATTACTGCAAAACACTGTTGCAGAATTCTCCTAAACAGATTAAGTGAATGGTGACCAACTTTCAAACATTGAAAAAGCCTCCATACTGCCATAATCCAAGTCCTGAGAAGCCCCGAGATGCCACGTTCACTTGATTTTACACCCTGTTTTAGCCCAAATCTTCACTGAGCTGCTGCCTCCCGCATTCTTCCCTCCCTCCTCCTTCCTATGGCTACAGTGAAGATCTCAGCTAAAAACAGGCTGTCATTGACCTCTTCTCAAGTCAACCTGGCATCTCACTATGCAGCCATTTCCCCCCCTGTTTTTTTTTATGTTTGAAAGTTGGTTACCATCCATTTCAATTGTTTAGGAGAATGCTGCAACGGTGTTTTGCTGTGAAAATCCAGGACTGTTGTTTGTGTTTGTGTTTGTGTGTTTGTGGGGGGGGGGGGGGGGGGTTGGTTGAATTTCACTCATCCTTCGATCTGCATGGGGTGAGTAGATATAGATAATGACTGAATTTTCATTTTTGGGTGAACTTATCCCATTGATGCCTGATGCAGCATTTGTGCACACACAAATGAGGGATATACACGCAAATGCTGCATCAGTAGCCTGTACTACGAATGTTGGATAAGAAGATCCAGGATATGTCCCTTGATCTGGTTTGTCTAAACCAGATCAGCTCGATTGTAGTTAACTTGTACTACGAACCTCGTTTGCCAGTCGTTAACTCGAACCAGGTTTTTCTAATCAAGTTGACTGCGCGTGCACATGAAAATGCCCGTGCACACGAGCTCGTGCCCGCAAAAGAGGCGTGGTTTTTAACAACTAGCCAATCACAATGCAATATGGACCGCTCAGCTCAGAACCGTAGCTTTTACAGCGCCAGACACGCCTATTTCCTCATTCATCAAAGCCATCGACTACCGTACTATGTCAGAATCAAAATCCGCATTGGATAATTTTAGTCTGTTCCCGAATGACTGTCTAAAGTTACCACTTTTATTCACATCAGTCATTTATTTGAAGAGCGGTTTCTGCCTCCACGTATCCTACAGCAGCTGAATTCACCCTCTCAATAAACTGCGAGTGGAAGCAATGTGTAGCCTAATGTCTCAGTCCAAAATCCGTAGACCATTTAAGCTCAACGAATAATAATGATGTCATGTTTAGTCGCACTGATTGAATAATTCCTATAGGCTATCAATAAAAAAAAGAATGATAATAAAATTAAAAGAGGCTTCTGAACGACACGGTATGTGCGGGCATAGATTTCATTTATAAAAAATAGCCTATTTTGTGGTCACATATATTGTCAGCAGAGTCGCATATCTCCATATTTCATATAATGATGCTGGAAATATGAAGTTCAATCACATCATACAGGCCAAAAGCAACACTTGCAGCTGCAAAATGCAGGAGTAGCCTAGATATGAATCATCTTAATATGGGATCGCCTGTGTGCAGGTGATCCCATATTAAATTGCTTAGATGTAGTAGGCTATTCCAGCATGTAGGCTATGACTATTTCAATTCCAACCCAACGTCAGTCTCAGCTCCATTGCGCACACGGCACCATGCGCTTTGGAGACGTTTATGTAACCTTTTTATGCCTGTTTAGTGATATTTCTCCACTCACTATTCAGCTGCAATCGATCAGCGGGATCAAACAACGTATCTAGGCTACTTAAGAGCACAAAAATGAATATATAAAAACATATTCCAAAGTGGTATAGGGCTTAATTAAAATAGCCAACAAGTGCAAGGCTTTAGTCCTTGATTAACATTAACATTGATTAACATTACTCATTCAACATTACAATTCGTGCTCCTTCCTAGATGGGAAACTCGTCCAGAAAGGGGTTGGCCATTTTTCCAAACTGCTGATTCGATTGGTTCGTGGGCAGTGTATTTAAGGTTTAATCTTATCCTTGCAACTTAACCTGCTGCGGACCAGGTTAAGTGTGAAGCATAAGTTGCTATGGAAATATATGTCGGTAAGAAGTTAACTTGCTTTGTAGTACGGCCAAACCAGGTTTAAACCTGAAGTTACCTCGCTAAACCACTAATCTTGCTTTGTAGTACAGGCCCCAGGTATCAATGGGTTAACCTGTTGACAGTATTATTTATTTCCACTTATGACACGTGATCTTTTCCTGTTCTTGTTGTTTTTATTGCTGTAATTTAAAAGCTCTGTGTGTGTGTGTGCGTGCGTGCGTGCGTGCGCGCGCGTGTGTGTGTGCGTGCGTGTCATACTCAGGATGATCACCATACGGAGATGGTCTACCGAGGTTCCAATCGCCTGGAGCACATAAGCGGTATGAAGAAACATGCATTGAAGGAGGACAAGGACAAAGCTGCCTCCAGGCACACAGGTAAATCATAATCTATTTCAGGAAAATAATCATCTGTCTTGGGTTGATGATTATTTTTCTTTGGCCATGACTTGGGTTTGGAAAAAGATATAAAAGCATCATAATCACTTTGAACTGCTGCCCTCGGGCAGACGCTACAGAGCGATGAGGGCACGAACGAGCCGGTTCAGAAACAGTTTATTTCCAAGAGCCATAGCTGCGCTCAACATGCCCTAACACAGTTATCATAGATACTCTGTGCCTAATGTATAAGAATGTGCAATATGCTAAAAGTATAGCGACCGCCCTCAGTTATCTTAGATATACTGTGCCTTAATAGAATGCTCAAAAAATGTGCACACAGAACCAAGTAAATTGTCGATGCCTTAATGTATATAGGACTGTGAAATATGCTAAGTGGAATGACCGTCTCGAATGTATAGAGTGTACAGGAGTGTACACGAAACAAACTTGAAACTAGACACTTTTACTTTTTTTACTTTTTTCACTTTTTATTACCTCATACTTTTACACACTGAACACTTTTATCCTTATTACCTTGTTACTTTAATACCTTATCTTTATTACGTTGACTTATTGTATTGTCTTGTCTAACGCACCTAGGGGATAGCTTCAATTTTGTTGTTCTTAACTTGTTTTTGTAACAGTGACAAATAAAGCTCATTCATAATCAGCTGGAGGTGATGGATTTGTAGAGGAACATTACCTGAAACAAATGCAGTCCGATATATCTCACAATTATTTTCATGTTTATTTTTTGTGTGTTTGTTTGTTTGTTTTTACCAAGGGGCAACCTCCGGTGCTGAAAAATGAAGCCAATGCAGAAGTGCCTTAAACCTGCATTCTTTCTAGTGGCCAGCAGTGCCACTGCCTGCAAAAAAGAAGTCGGATTGTCATCAGAACAGTCCACTAACCAATGGGTGATCTTATGGCGGCTACGTCCATATTTTTGTACTCCCTTTATGATTCATAATGTGTCTCTTTCTATCCACCTTATTTTTGAATGCCCCACTGTAAAAAATAATTGTGCGTACAAGGTCCGGTTTAACGTGACTCATTGTTGCAGCTTGCCATTTCCTAATGTATTCTACTTGATTTGAAAATATGGCCACCTACACTCAGTCCCTTGTACCCTGGCTGAATTGAACATAACTTGGCCAATAAGTATGTAACATACCAAATAAAACAACCCGTAATATCTTAATTTTATGTAGAATGCAGAGGACATGTAACTGTTAAGTTAAACTCGCGTTCCAGGAATATTGTATTTACTGCGCTGCTCTAAAATAACGTTAGTGGCGCGAGGCTCAGAGAGCCTGTTCGTCCTAGAAGCCACTCGCTTTGCACCAGAAGACAATCGATTTGGGGGTGGAACACGCCAGGATTGGCCAACGCCAACGCCAGTGCCCAGAACTGTCGAATCAAATCATCGACAGAGATGCTATGGCCCGCCTCCCAGTATTCTCAGTGTGCAGAGATAGATAGAACGTTAGAAATATAGCCAACCACGTTCGTTATAAACAACTAACCAATGCTGATGGGTCCGTATGGAAACGGTTGTGCCCGAAATGGTTAAAAGTTATATCAATTTGGTCATTCAGTGGCGTTTTACTGCCATGTAACATCACTAACTAACTAGCGGCTAATATTAGCCACGATTACCCATGAATCAATGCACTGCGCTCTTAAAGGGATATTTATCGACGAGATTTTTGCCAAGCTGGACCTGATTAGTGATTTGCTCCGTTCGCCCAGACGGGTGTCAAGCTGTCAGCAACAAGGCTGGGAGGATCACACCGGAAGAAGCACCCATCAGCTAGATCAGGCAAAAATGGCCGCCAAAAATAAGGTGGATAGCATGTGTTCTGTTTTTATTATAATGCACCGTGTAAGTCTGTTTTGAAAGTTGTATAAAATAAAAAGTTATAAGCTATAAAAAGTTTATCTCGCACATCTGTCTGTATATGTATTCCTATTCCCATTTTCTTGGCCACTGTCTGCCTGGCTGACAACTTTCACATTTTGTATGGGTACCGGCAGAGGTCCCAAGCAGACGGTGGGGTTGGATATTTTAATTAGGTCATTATGGCTGATTAAATTACCACAAATGGCTAATTAGTGATAGCACTACCCACAGCAGCCAGGAGGTCACATAGACACACGCACACACATAGAAACATTAACTCGGATCAGAAAGTGTGTGCCTGGGGTGAACAAGAGGATGGCTGCTCGTGGCACCGGCATCATAATGCATAATTTATTACAGTTGAGACATCAAGTCCAATCGCCACCTTGAATTTGTCAAATGTAATTGTAACAAACTAGGCATCTTGCGCGCTTGCGTGCTCTCGATGCCTGGGCTCGGCCGCTGTGCGGCCTCACCCGTAGCTCGTCCTCGCCTGTCCCAGCAGCTGTTCTGCCCTTGGGGTCAGTAGCTCCCCTGGTCCATGAAGTTGGCTTTTTCTCAGCAGGAGTCCTTTTCTCAGGAGTTTGAGTTGATTCTTCTATAAATGGGTCACGGTTATAGGTTTCTAAGTGCCCTGGAAAGTGTAAATGCAATTTTTTGCTGTATTTTACTACTTAGTCACTCAGCTGTTAATATTGACCATACATGTGTTACTTTTAATGCATTGTGTGCAAATAATTTGTAGTGAACAAATAGACAATTTTGACTAATAAATTCATTAGACATCAGTTACATGCCTGTTACGCATTGTTTCCTCTTAATTATGTTGCTGCTGTACAAAACATTTCTGTGCTGTAATAAAACAAAGACAAAAACTAAAACTACCTTTGTTTTGTTTGTGCACCAAGTTGTATTTGACCTCTGAACTGAGAAGCAGGAGTTTACAAGTAGCACATGAAGGCTAGCCTGGGTGAACCCAGCCTTCAATATGACACCACAGGCTATGCCTGTAACGTAGGTTTCTTCGTGACTGATAGCACATAGAGGTCACGTGGAGGCTGGGTTTACCCAGGCTACCTGAAGGCAGTATAACATATATATATATATATAAGACAGCTGGTTATTTTTGTGTTTATTAGACTATCATTTAGTTTTTATATTTCTGAATCAACTTCTGACTCAGTGCATAATTGTATAATATTTGTAATATTGATTTAGAAATTACAAACTCATGCAGTATATAGTAAGTTAGTAACAGCCTTATTTCAGAGGATATGTATTGCAGGTCTGTCATGAGGAAGACTAATCCAGCTTTGGTTATTGACCTTTTGGTTAAATGCAAATCAAGGACCGCTTTTGGTTAAAAACAACTGAGGAAAATGTAAAATGCTTTTTAGGTTAAGATGGTTTAATTGATGTCCTTTTATTGTCATCCAGTATAGACACAATGTTTTGTGAAGCTTCATACTGTGATTGGTCCTTGTATCTAGAAGCATATGGTTAAGGTGGATTGGTTCCTAAATAATTGGGTCCAGCTCCCAACTGTGTTATCTGCCTTTGTGTATATATTATCAAATGGAACCTGTATAGTTAAAATGCTCTGAAACGCACAAGGGGTTTTTCTATTGTGATGTGAGCCAAATAAACAAGTGAAATGTTAGTATTTTATCCCCCTTGACCCCTTGAAATTTTGAGATGTAGCCTACTACCTTTCCAAATTTGTTTGAACATGTTTTGGATTTTGCTTCTAGCATCCCACTGAGATGCCCAACCTCCTTTTTCAAATGTGAAATATGTGTTCTTCAAACAGGTCTGGGTGCGTTAATACAATACCGTTTGTATAACTGTAATGATATATTTCCATAAATAAATAAAACCGATTATTCTTGGTGTTGCCCCCCCTTCAGTGCCCAGACTACTGGCGCCCTAGTCTGGGCACCTTCCACCCCGCTTTTTGTCATGGGGGCGTAAACCCCGGACCCAGAATTAACACCGGATGGCAATGCGCCTAACAACGTCTTTGTTGCCGTTAGCTTGACGCGGTGATGTTACCTAAACTAGAGTCTGATCAAAACAAAGCTAGCGTTACATAAAACAAAACGTTTATGCAATATGGCATCTCCGCCACCACCGCCTGACACACCGGTCAAAACGGTGAAAGAGGATTCTGATACTTGGGTCAAATTGTCAAGTTAACGTGAAAGTTGACGAGCTAGAAACGCTGCCATCCGGTCTAGGGCGGGCTCTAGGCGGGAACCAGTAGGGTGACAAAATCAATTGTGGGCGGGAGCCAGGCTCTTTCTCGCCGAGAAGAGCCTGGTGACGCGAGGTTACTGGCGCCCAGGTTCTCTCATCTCGGCCACTCCCCTCCCCATCATCTGCAGACAGCCAGACACATGGTTTTTAGACGAGGAAAAAGTGAAAGCGCGTCAGATAAAAGTAAGTTTATATTTTTGTCTACTTGCTGCCACGCTGTGTACGTTCGTCAAAACAGTGTTTTATAAGGTTGTTATTATAACGGATGGCGTTAGTTTTAAGTTGTATAACTGACAAGTGGAATTAGCCTTATAATTCGCCTATTTTCACTCGTTGAACATGCAAAGTCGGGCTTCATAAAAGACAGCCCAAGCAGTGTCACCTCGACGCGGTTTTCAGGCCCCTACTTGGCCTGGAGGACATGTCTACCAGGTGTCCACCCGCAATGCCGACCTTAGGTTTAGGCGTGGGGGTGGGAGAGGTTAGGTTTTGGGTTAGGGTCTGGGGGAGGTTAGGTTTGGCGTGGGGGCTGGGAGAGGTTAGCTCTACCGACACGCTGCACGCCGCCTCGCTCAGCTGGTTCTGGGCTATCGGCATTGCGACCTGCTGGCACTTACAGTGTGTTCCAGTGCTGGGGCCATGAGGTGAAAAAGGCTAATGTAGCTACCCTGTCAAGTCTTGACAATAAAACACTAAAATAAAATCAAGCAGCCTAGTAAAGTCTAAATCCCCGCCACATGCATCCCAACCCGTTCAGCTTAAAAATGATATAATCTTCTGGTATTGTTTGCTTGCAAGTTGCACCTGTGTTACTTCCTGCCTTTTAGACACAATGACTAGGCCTACTGGTGAAAAAGGCCCATAGCTCTCAGAAAGGTGCCCAACAAGTTAATCCATCTGTTATGTTTTTTTTAATCATGATTCATGTCCAATCCACAGTCTAGCCCAGTGGTTCCCAACTAGCCTATCAATGTTCCCAACTTTTTTTGTCCTATATGTACCCCTGGCTTAAAGGGACAGCTCACCCTAAAATCCAAAATATATTTTCCCTCTCACCTGCAGTGTTATTTATCCATCTATATCGTTTTGTGTTAAGTTGCCTGAGTTTGAGATATCAGCCACAGAGTTTCTGTCTTCTCTCTGTTACGGCCCTGGCATAAGGGAAAACCAGGGATAACATGTTGGTGCCCCCACTCTTCCCACTCCCAAAGACGAGAAGCTAGACCATGATCAAAGTTCTCAATGCAGCAGGTTTATTTGTTTTGTAGTTCAGAGTAGAGTACTACCAAAATAATAAACAAAATCAAACTAAAAGGAAACTCACACTTTCCTACACACAAAATAAAAAGGAAAACAAAAGACCTATCTGTTCTCCCAAGCTTACAACCTCCCCTACCCCTGACCACCTCCTCCAAACCATCATCCTCCGCCCCCCCCACCTGCCCCTCCCTCCTGTTATCTTCCGCTCCTCTGCTTCTCCATACAACCTTACCCTGAACCGCCACTGTTATTTGTACCTGTTCCCTGTATCTGTCTGCCTGTATCTGTTGCCTGTTGCCTGTTTCTGTTGCTTGTCTTTTGTTCTACTGTTAAGCGTCTTTGGGTTTTGAAAAGCGCTATATAAAATAAATGAATTATTATTTTTATTATTATTAAATGATAAAAGATGTTTGCATTACTGATTGCTGTAAATATGAAGATTAGCTTGCTTTATTGATGTTCTGATTAGTGTTTCTCAATGTATAACTCTCGTTTGAATATGATTTGAAGTGTCATCTGATTAGACCTGCACCATGTGACTACTCACTTGTCCTTGATTGCCTTGAGTAGCCTGCCTTGTTTTTTAAAGAATGCCACACCCCCAAACCATTCAGACTTGCCCTGATGAAGGCCGTGAGGCCGAAACGCATAGGCAATGTTTTTAACTTTCTGTAAATGATAGCCAACTAAGAATAAAGGCTTTTTAACATACTACCTTCTTGAGTGCCTCTGATCTCTTCAATAGGGATCAGCTGGTTCACTGTTTACCTTTTGGCTGTCAATTAACATTCTACGACAACAACACCCTAAAAAAAGAAAAAAGTAAGATATCCTGAAATAAACTGACCTGAAGTGATGTAGAATATGGAGGCCTTGGTTGTATTTGTATCATTTTAATGATATAATGGTAACTTTTATGGTAAAGTTTAATGATATATTTCCATAAATAAATAAAACCGATTATTCTTGGTGTTGCCCCCCCTTCAGGAATTTGGAGTAATTACACAAACACTGGCGCCCAGGTGCTCTCCTCTCGGCCCCTCCCCTCTCGGCCCCTCCCCTCCCCTCCCCATCATCTGCAGACTCCGGGATACCACATGGTTTTTAGACGAGGAAAAAGTGAACCGGATAAAAGTAAGTTTATATTTGTTGTCTATCCGCCACAGAAATGTGTACGTTCGTCAAAACAGTGTTTTATAAGGTTGTTATTATAATGGATGGCGTTAGTTTTAAGTGTTATAACTGACAGGTGGAATTAGCCTCATAATTCGCCTATTTCACTCGTTGAACATCAACAGCTTGCTAGCTTGATGTTCCCTAGGCCGTGAGGCTAAAATACGTAGGCAATGTTTTTAACTTACTGTAAATGATAGCCAACTAAGAATAACGGCTTTTTAACATACTACCTTCTTGAGTGCCTCTGATCTCTTCAATAAATGCTGGTTCACTGTTTACCTTTTGGCTGTCAATTAACATTCTACGACAACAACACCCTAAAAAAAGAAAAAAGTAAGATATCCTGAAATAAACTGACCTGAAGTGATGTAGAATATGGAGGCCTTGGTTGTATTTGTATCATTTTAATGATATAATGGTAATAATATTACATTAGTATGTTCTATTTAGGCTTTATAGACATAATATAAGAAGGCATTTATATGGTTACCAGCTGTGATATAAGATATCTTAACATTTTAAGATATTCTTAACAACCTACAGTAACATAACATATCAGTCATACGTGCTACGGCTTTGGTACTTTCACAAACATGTAGAAGACAGGAGAAAAGTTCAGATGCTTCAAACTGGCAGGAATTATGAAATCATCACTGTTTTTTGCAAACATTTTTAAAACCGTACTCCCAAATGTTTTTGTTCAATCAACACCAACCATTCACATCTGCACCCGCTACACAAACCACGTAATAAGCAGATTTTTTGAATGATAAAAAATTGACCCCACATTACATCAAAATGTTTGCCATTGTTAAGGGTTAGGATTTAATGGATATTAAACGCATAGTGCATAGTTAATACTTTTGGATCCAGTATCAATAAAGAAAAAAAAAAACATTGCATGGATGCATAACTGGGACGTATCCTCAGTGATGTACCCTGGGGTCATAGGATGTTTCGGGTCTCGCAACATCATACACCCTCGCCCAGGTGACCCAGCCGGGGCTGGCCAAGCCCCAACTTACGTCCCAGTAGCTACCCACAGTCAGCCCTATAGGGAGGGTCGAAGGTGGTCACGCGGTCAGGGCCACTCAATCCGCTGCTCCGGAACTACTCTGCCGGGGGAGGGGGAGGGCTCTGGTACGTAGAGGGACCGGGCTCTGTGGGTTGCCACCCGGCCGGGTTCCTCTCTCGTCTCACCAGGTCTACGACCTGTGCGCTGCACCAGACTCCCCCGCTCCAAACATCTCATTCCGAGGTGATGGTATCTTAGTGGACACCATGCAGTACCAGTACTTGGTGGCACTGCAGTCTCCACTTGCGGCTTGAATGGCCCTCCTAAAAGGCCTCTCGTGGATTGTTGGGCTTCTTCCTCACGGAAGACGCAGGCTGGGGAGCTAACCCATACTGCTACCCGGGTGCCGTCCCTGTTCCGGCTGTCAACTGACTCTCCAGTGTAGAGAGAATTTAGATGTTGTAATACCCCTCCTAGCCGTAGGGGGGCGCTAAGTGCATAAAGCTACTCTTTGTTGTGGGACTTCAGAAGAAGTCTATAAAAGGACGTGACTAACAGGAAGAGGGGGTCATTCCCCAGGAGCAGGAGAGAGAGGGGGGTGAACCACAGTGTCTGTGTGAGACTTTGTTTTTGTAAATAAATCTTTCCTAATGCTTTTACCTTCAAGTTGCATTGGTTTTCTAAACTTAGAGTTATAGTCCTCACCACACCAGTAGTCACTAGTCTTTCCTGGTTGTCACGTAGTCTATTCCTATGAGTCACTGGCTAGGCCAGGCTAACTAATAAAGAAAAAAAACATAGCATGGATGCATAACTGGGACGTATCCTCAGCGATGTACCCTGGGGTCATAGGATGTTTCGGGTCTCGCAACATCATACACCCTCGCCCAGGTGACCCAGCCGGGGCTGGCCAAGCCCCAACTTACGTCCCAGTAGCTACCCACGGTCAGCCCTATAGGGAGGGTCGAAGGTGGTCACGCGGTCAGGGCCACTCAATCCGCTGCTCCGGAACTACTCTGCCGGGACCTGGGCGTATTTTCCTCACATGAACATAATATATAAACAATTGCAACTCACCAATGTGTCCACGTGACCCCACAAATCCGCCTCTGTTTATTCCTCTTTCTCTCTCATGTCTGTGAGACCTTGGCCATTTACACCTGGCATTAACATGCGTTTTCTGCAATCAGATTGTGCTTGACCACATTAGCCTGATTCCATTTACACCTGGCGTTACCCTGCGTTTTCTGCCATCTGATTGCAATCTGATGGCATAAATGGGTGTCCTCTCAATCCGCATAAAGTTGATGTATCCAGATTGAGAGGACACATTGCATTTACACTTGTGTTCAATGTGTACACAATGCATCCCTGACCACCTCCGGAGGTGGTTTGGCCGATCAGATTGCAATCCTTCTTCAATTCGTTTTGGGGGTGTTTACACCTATACTTCCAAGTGATAAAACACAATCTGATTGCAATCCGATGACAGAAAACACATGTTAATGCCAGGTGTAAATGTTTCTTCAGATCAGATCGATAGCCTACATATCATTGTAGATGGCCACAAGATAGAAATGCGTTTGCAACACTTGATTTCACTTAGTCATCTTTCTTTTTACTACACAAAAGAGGTGTGCATAATTCGACGTGCAAACCGATCCAGCGTGGGGGTCTTAAATGTGTGCGTGGGGGAAGAAAAGCACAATTAGGGATGCACCGATCGACAATTTTCCACTTCCGATCCGATTCCGATACCTGAATTTGGATATCTGCCGATACCAATATTATGCCGATACCAATATTTTTCTTGAATATACAGTATAGGCAAAGATTTGGACAATTAAAGATTTTTTTTTTAAATATACCTTGCAAAAAGCAGACAAAATTAAGAAAATATAAAAGGCAAAGAAGGATACTATTATACATGGGCGAATTACGGCCCTGTGCGGCCCGCGCTGGAATTGCAAAACATTTTCCCCGATCCGATTTGTGAATTAGTGCCAATATCGGCACCCAATACCGATATTGGATCGGATCGGCCCCATCCCTAAGCACAGTGTTGTTGTTTTTTTCGTTTTTTTTTTCATTTTATTTATTTATTTCACAGGGACAGTGCATATTAATAAACAGTGTGTGTTAACAAACACCATAAATATGCCAGAGTTAGCCCGGGGGCTAGTTTACATCTGTAGTCCCTGGCCAGGTGTAAAGATGGCATCCTAAAAACAAAAGACAAGTTTACAATAATAATAATAGACATGCAGTAAGGTAGATACAGTACAAACAGCAAGACAACATTACAGCAGCACCGCAGACATAGTTACTGTAGGGACAAGCGACAGGAGACAGCAGCACCATATGAGGACATGCAGACATGTGCAGCATAACACAATGGGGCACACAGAATGGTTTCCTAAACTAATGCGGGCAGATTTGGTGACTTAGTAACCATGTCCTTAATGCTCTGGAAAAAGACCTGTAGGTGGTAAGTTATCTGATATGGGCTGGTATAACATTCCATTCATGTGCGGCTATAGTTGAGAAGGCTGACTGACTGAAGGTGGATTTTTTTTTATTTTAATTTTTAATTTTTTTATTATGATCCTCTCCTTGACGGTCTGACTTTTGATTTCAGCTACCGCTACAATGGCTGAAGGAGGAGGCGAGCTCATCACCCTTTCTGATGACTCTGATGAGGAGTGCATCATCATCTCCAATGAGGAGCCTGTGACTCTGGTACCTGACAGTCCTGTTTTAGGATTCTTCATTCTGCATACTATGATTGCATGGCTTGAGTATGTTTTAATATGAGGGCACAATAAATAGGGACCACTGTGTGAGAGCTTTAGGATTTTGAGTTCTAGTACTGGATTGTATGACTCCTGACTGGTAATTGATTACTGTAGCCGTTTAACCAAAGGCAGTAGCCACATGCTGAAAAAGTCACAGTCACAGAAAGACTTGTAAAGCGCAAATTATGCTCGAGCGAAATCGCCGGCGCTGACTGCGCCGAGTTGGTCGCCGCAGCCTGTGCGGTAAAGTCACATAAAATATAGAAGACTCACTGTATACATATGGGTTGTTTTCAGCCGATGGCATATTGTGGCAATGTGGCATGGCTGAAAATTACTGTTCGTCGTAGGAGCAGCAGTGGAAGCAACAAATCAAACATCAATGTGTCTGTTTTCTTTTTTGCTTTCCGTCTTCGCCCACTGTGGCCCACAGCCTCCAACTCCTGCGCCAATCAGAATCAGATCAGAATCAGAAAGACTTTAATGATCCCCGGGGGGAAATCGTTACAGCTGCTCGCACTCAGGCATGAATATCCACATAATACACATAAGTGGCTTTTAAACATGAAGTCTGGATCATGTCTGGCTATCCAGAGCAGGAGATTTTCCGGTTTTACCTTTTTAAACATGAGGGGTCTTTGTTTAGAAACAACTGGATATGAGACGTTTTTTCTGCCAGTGGGCGGGGGGGAGGGGGGGGGGGGGGTGCGGTAGCATGTATCGATAACAAGAAATGTGATAGGAAACAGCTTTAGCGAATCTTTAACCAAACTCCATTCCAAAATATGCCGTTTTAACAGAAGGTCCATTCCAACCATTCAGGCAATAACGAAGGGTGGCATTGTGCCAAAAATGAGCGCAGTCAAAATAGTGGTCGCACCGTCGTCAATCACTGTGGGTGATTTATTTTACAAGTGGCATTCAAGTCATATCTGACTAGTTTTAAATTTATTTCTCCCCACAAAAGTTAGGCTAGGCCTATGTCTCGATATAGGCTGTCAGTCAGTCAGCTCCTCTCCTCTCCGCAGTGTGGACGCACAGTCACACAACACTGCCTGCCTCAAATGGCTGCCTCACACAATAGACTTGGCTGCATCCAACTCGAGAAAACTTCTCAGAAGAGACTAACGTTAGCGACAAATCTGGAGACTTTTTCTGACATGGGAATGATGGGATTATTACCAGCAAGCGGCAGTAAAAGCAGGCAATGACGATAGCTGGGTAAGTCCCGCTAGCATCGATGCTAAGTTAGCAAAGTTGCCTACAGCAAGAGCGCAGCTGAAGCTAATTAATATGGACGTTAACATCCATTATAATATATAGCCATGTGCTTGCGCGATGTCATCATGTATTGGCGATGTCAAAGGGTGGCAATTGACGATCTGACTGAGGTCAAGATCGTGCAACTCTAGTAGGCTATCATCTCTCTTGTTGCATTTTTAAACTGGCACATGGGGGATTCAATTTTTAGTTGTTTACTCACCTAAATTGGCTCTCTTCCAAATAATCCAGCCACGTAACTAACGCTACGTCCATTCATGAAAATAATGATGGGACATTAATGGTTTGTAAAGTGCCACCACGCTCCCACTCACACATAACAGCTAGATGATCTGGATCATGAGCTGCCAGAGTTAAACAGCAGCCGCTTTTGCGCTAATGCGGATCCTACACCGGGGACCGAGATGAATATGATACGGACTCGCGGGAGTGCGCGTAGGCCAGCTAATTGTTGTTTAACATGCAGGCCAACCGGCTAGGAGCGGGTTATAATACGGATTCCACTGCATGTTAAGAAGTGGCTATAGCATAACACAGTATCACACAATATCTCCCTAAACATAAACAGTCAATACAATAAAGTAAAATGCAGTAAAATGCAATAGAGTAAACTAGAATAAAGTAGAGTAAGTAGAATAAAATAAAGTATAATAAAGTAGAATGTACAGTACGTGTCAAATTGCAGTTATTGCACACTGGAATTATATTAAGCAACTTGCACATTACATGTGGCTTAGCTAAGGCACAGTTAACCGGCTGACTCAGTCTCAGAGAGTCTGAGGAAGACTGAGTGTCTCCGAGGTGCTCTTCTAAGTGAGGCGTTAAAGAGTACAATGGCCACAGGCAGGAATGATTTCCTGTGCCTCTCTGTGTTGCATCTGATAGATGCCAAGATGCCTGATACACCCAGCAGCGACATGGAGTGGAGCTTCGGGACAACTAACCCGAGTCACAGGTCATAGAGGCGCGGCCTCTGGGACTCCCACAGGAGACCCCGGCTCTGAGCCCTCTACCTCCACAGAGGACATTCCCAGGATAGAGGACGCAATGCCTGGTCCCTCTGTGCCACAGGTGGAGAGACTAGAGGATCAGCCCCACATTAATGTCTTGATCCCTGGGGTGGTGAGTATCACACAAACTGTCACATATACCCAGCCAAGCATGGCACATGCCTTGCACACAAGCAACTTGACCGAGACTCAGAGTGCTCACAGCATTGAGGAGTCACTTCTTGTTAAGGCCAGGCCAATGCTTTTAATTGTGGTATAACCATATCTGTCTCCTCCTCCCATCTTGTTCTTCCTGTATCTCTCCCGGCTTTCCCCTGCAGTTGCTGTTGTTTGTCCCGGGAGCCTACAGGTATGTAGCAGACCTGATCCAACAGCAGACTGTGAAAGACTTGAATGTGTAAGGAGCCTACAGGTATGTAGCAGACCTGATCCAACAGCAGACTGTGAAAGACTTGAATGTGTAAGGAGCCTACAGGTATGTAGCAGACCTGATCCAACAGCAGACTGTGAAAGACTTGAATGTGTAAGGAGCACTTTCTTCTGTAGCACGTCATGTTGTATATGGCTACCATGACAGTTTGATCACCGCCTAAAAAATAAGTTATATGAGAGCTACAAAATCTTTATAAATATCAACAACTAGCCAACGCTGGTGGCCTGTATGGAAACAGCGTTGCTCAAAATGGTTGAAAGTTATATCAATTTGCTTTGGTCATTCAGTGGCGAACTAGAAATTGACTCCATTGACTCCCATGTATGTATCGTATGTATAGGTTTGTCCTGACAATAGTCAGGACAAACCCCCCGCTCTCAACACGCTCATGTAATCACAATGGGAGATTTGTCCATGTTATTCCCTTGTCCAACTTGTCATATACACCGCCATGAAGTCCCTTTTTAATTTTCGTTTCTCCCTTTTTCGTGATTCTTGTCAAAAAGTGTAGTGCACCTCTGCTTTTTACTCTCGAGCGCAGAGTAGAGCTGCAGAACATTCTCCCCCTCCCTCCTCCTCTGTGGTATTTCAAACACAAACCAGGAGTCCTAGGCTCCTTGATCCCTCTAGGTGGCGCTGTCACGACAACAGAACTTTAACTTGGAACCACTCGGTCCACACAAGGAGTGGTTATACTATAACTACGGGGTACAAGGAGTGAATTTATACTTTAACTAGAGGGTAACAAGATCTGTACTTATAGTATAACTACGGGGTACCACACTGTACTTACAGGGTAACTACGGGGTCGTGGGCTGTATTCTAAAGCAGGGGACCAATTTTGTACTTATAGGCTAATTACGGGCTACCACACTGTACTTACAGGGTAACTACGGGGTCGTGGGCTGTATTCTAAAGCAGGGGACCAATTCTGTACTTATAGGCTAATTACGGGGTACCACACTGTACTTATAGTGTAACTACGGGGTACAAGGAGTGTAGTTATACTATAACTACACTCCTTTAAATCAAAATTGTGATAGCCTATTTCCCGAATATTGCGATATTTCCGAAAATCGGACCAAGCTAACTCCTCAGGGTTAATGTGTAGGCCTATGTAAAACTGATGCCTGTTAAAAATAAATAAAAAAAATCTCTGGCATAGCCTACCACCAGGCGGAACCCCACAGACCACTGACCACAGTTTGGGGACCAATGTAGTAGGCTAGGAGATACAGTCAATCCAATACTGTGTATTACTAATAGGCTAAGAATAAATAGCCAACTATGTATTTAAACAATGAATGCTTGCTATGCTGATATCACTTATTGATCATGCACAGCCATCATTTTACTACAATAATTAGATCAAGGTCATAGTGTTATTAAAGCTTTTACATGGTAGGCTAAGTTTATGTGATTTCTTTGATATTTTTGCAACCAGATCTTCCTCATCACTTATTAAGACATGCTCAAATCTTTACTGTTTATTTGTCTGATAAAACAGAACACAGGTTTGTTTACAACAACAAAAATATAACATTGAAATATATTGGGTGTCAACTGTTGCAAT
The DNA here is from genome assembly GCF_964638095.1 of Poromitra crassiceps. NCBI lineage: Eukaryota > Metazoa > Chordata > Actinopteri > Beryciformes > Melamphaidae > Poromitra > Poromitra crassiceps. Next base: position 88,237 of record NC_139623.1, read on the forward strand.
AAACTCAATTGAGAGAATGATTGAGAGGCATATTTTTTGCTGGCATGTTACTTTTTCATAGGCTATTAGATTTTATTTCATATCACACATGTACATTGTCAATTGAATGCTTTAAAAAAGTAGTTTGAACTACTTTTTCTGCATAGCTTGTAGTTTCCTAAACTAAATTTTTTCAAGGGTAGCATCCTGGACCTTATTTCCAGCTTTAATTATGATTTTTAACTCACCCTGATTAGGTTGCTTTGATATGCATGCACTAAAACGTTAATATGCTTTGAGTTGCGACCTGGAAACGAGGACTACGGGGCATGTGTAATGCGTGTATTTACATCCTGTAAATAGCATATTTTCTGACACAGCGGCTCATATCCTTATTATATCATAGAGAGAAATTATTTTTCTTACAGTGTAATTCAGCAGCGGAAGGCATATTTCATGAGCGGGGGGCCGCTGCTGCTGACTACAGATAGGGAAAAATTATTGTCCAGCCCAATATTAAGTGACCTATCCTGTGTGGACTCTCATGTGTCTCTTCAAGGTTCCTTTACGACCAAAAGCATTACGGCAAACTGAGCAATTAAATGTTTTCTCTCCTGTGTGGATTATCATGTGTTTGTTCAAGTGTCCCTTTTCACCAAAACCTTTACCACAGACTGAACATTTAAATTGTTTCTCACCTGTGTGGACTATCATGTGTCTGTTTAAGTCTCCTTTACGACGAAAACCGTTACCACAGACTGAGCATTTAAATAGTTTCTCTCCTGTGTGGACTATCGTGTGTGTCGTCAAATGTTCTTTACGACCAAAACTTTTTCCACAGACTGAACAAAGAAATGGTTTCTCGTCTGTGTGGACTATCATGTGTGTTGTCAAGTGTGATTTACGACCAAATCTTTTACCACAAACTGAGCAACTGTGTTTTTTCCCAATAACTTCACTGTTTCTCTGTGATTCTAAACCTGACTGAGCTTCACTAGTTTCCATCCAATCATCATCACTGTCTTCAGTCTCAGGGTCAGAAGATTCTGAAGTCTTGCCATCACTAGTTGGTTGTAAATCACTAGCTGGATCGAAGTTCCTGGCTGGTTCTGATACTTCACAGTCCTCTGCATCAGCTTTTGTTTCCATCTGTTCAGTTGAGCAGCTGGCTAGAGGCTCTGCCTCTCTGTTCTCCTCAGTTTTGCTTTGATTAAGTTGTGATGACTGAGGTTTCTCTTCATCATCTTCACTCTTCACAGGGACAGGAGTGAATGGGAACTGGGTGATATGGGCCTCCTCCGGCCCTTGGAGCTGCTCTCCCTCCTGACTGGTCCAGAGGTCCTCCTGTTCCTCTTTAATATGTGGGGGCTCTGGGTCCTGCTGAAGCTGCTCTCCCTCCTGACTGGTCCAGAGTCCCTCCTGTTCCTCTGTAATGTGTGGGGGCTCTGGGTCCTCCTGGTCCACACTAGAGCTCCACTCCTGCTGCTCAGGGGGAACCTCTTCTATAGATACCAACAGTTGCGGGAGGTCTGGAGGTATGGCTGAAATACACACATACGCACATTAAGGAAGAGCATCAATATAAGACAGTTAACCTAAGCTTGTAAGTTGTCACCGTTACTTCATAATGTTAATGAGTTCAATGATGCTAGCACGGCCCGAAATTAACACCCGCCAAGCGCCAATGGCAACTAGATTTTACGTTTGGCGACTCCGAGTGACACTCAGGGGTCTACCCGCCACGTGGTGAGACCCAAAATAGTCATAATGTAAAATTAAAACTGTGTGTTTTGGTGTAGCTTTGTGAGACAGTCTCTAGTTTTCTGGCTGGGTGGGGTCCTTCGGGCTAACACTGTTTTTAACACTAGGAACTCACACCATCATGCGCCGTGAGCACAAATGTGAGCACAATGTTGGAGAGTGGGCGCCTGGAGAGAGAGGCGAACAGCTGTGGAGCTCTGTGAACTTCGTAGGGAATAGGTCTTTTTTTAGAGTAATTTCGTTTTGTTTATAATTTCTTTGCTTCTATTCGCTTTGTAAATAACTAGTGTATATATCAGTGTCTTTATACAGTGTACATAGTAGCGTAAGTGCACTTTTTTTGGCAAAAAGAGAACACAACAACAGCGTGGACTACTGTGGATTACCGCCGGTCTAACGTTCCATTGTTCCCACTGCGTCTCCCCCCCTCAAAGGGACTGGGCCAGCAAGATGGAGGACAACGACAACATCAACTATAACAACGATAACAACGACGGCATCAGCACCGTACGCAGGTACAACAGGGGCGCGCTGATAAACATCAGAAATGCGCAAAAAAATCCCAAACAAAATTGGACCGCTCCCGACCTCTCTGGATTCCCTGAACTCAAACGACAGAGGAGAGGAAGACGAGGGGGTCTCCTCGCACGGCAGAGAAGGCGAGCGTATAAACCACCACTGCCCAGCATACTCCTGGCTAATGTCCAATCATTGGAGAATAAAATATGTGAATTAAGAGCAAGGGCACAATTCCAAACGGACATAGCGAGGTGTAACGTCCTGTGTTTGACTGAAACCTGGCTCTCAGCCGACACTGCGGATCATACGATTACAATCCCCGGCTTCAGTATACACAGGACTGATAGAGACAAGGAGCGCTCCGGGAAAGCGAGGGGCGGCGGCGTGTGTTTGATGATAAACAAGAACTGGTGTGCGAATATCACTAACATTGAAACGCACTGCACAGCGGACTTGGAATACGTTATGCTCCAATGTGTACCGTATCATAGTCCGAGGGAATTCACGTCAGTCACCCTCGCTGCAGTTTATATCCCCCCCCAAGCCAACGCAACAAACGCAGTCAAGGAACTCCACCGCGCGATCAGCGCACAGGAGCTCAAACAACCGGAAACAGCAATGATCCTGGCAGGCGACTTCAATAGAGTCAACCTGAGGAAACACTTGCCTTCACTCCATCAGCACATCAACTTCCACACAAGGGGAGAACGCACACTGGACCAGTGCTACACGAACATCAAACACTGTTACAAGGCTACACCCCGACTCCCGTTCGGCAGATCGGATCACGCCTCCATCCTGCTCGTTCCCAGGTATCAACAACAGCTCAAGCGACACCCCCCGGCCTTCCGAACCGCCCACTGCTGGTCAGACCAATCAGAGGACATCCTGAGAGACTGTTTCGACCAAACAGCATGGGAAGAGTTCAAGGCTGCAGGAGACCTGGACGATTATGCAGACACGGTAACAGGCTTCATACAAAAATGCACAGAGGACATAATCCCTCAAAAAATAACCAAAATAATGCCAAACCAGAAACCCTGGATTAACTGTGATGTCCGGGCTGCACTCCACGCCCGGACCACCGCCTTCAAGTCCGGGACCCCAGAACAATACAAGCAGACGAAATACGCCCTCCGAGCTACAATAAAAAAAGCGCGGAGAGAATATGGAAGGCAGCTGGAGGCAAAACTGGACTCCAACAACCCCAGACACCTGTGGAGAGGACTCCATGCTGCCACTGACTTCAAAGGGGTAAAACAGCAAAACAACAACGAGTCACCCACCCTGCCAGACGAACTCAACGCGTTCTACGCCAGGTTCGACCCCTCTGCCAGAGCGCCTCCCCTCCTCCCCCCCTCCTCTCCCACCCCTCTCCTCCTCTCCCACCCCTCTCCTCCTCTCCTCCCCCCCATCACCCCCCCACCACCCCCCCTCCCTCCTCCTCTCCTCCCCCATCCCCCCCCCCTCCTCTCCTCCCCCCCCCTGCCACCTCCTCTCCTCCCCCCCCTGCCACCTCTCTCCCCACACCACCCCTCCCCTCCTCTTCTCCCCCCCCTGCCACCTCCTCTCCTCCCCCCCTGCCACCTCCTCTCCTCCCCCCCTGCCACCTCTCTCCCCCCACCACCCCTCCCCTCCTCTCCCCCCCCCCACCACCACCACTCCCCCCCTCCGCCCCCCACCCCCCCCCCCCCTCCTCCTCCCCCCCCCCCCACTGCCCTCCTCTCCCCGCCACCTCTCCCCCCCCACCTCCCCCCCCCCCTCCCCCCCACCCCTCAGCACCCCCTCCCATCCCCACCTAACCACCAACCCCCCCCACAGACCCAGACCGCCCTCTCACCATCACTGAGGAGGAGGTGCGCCGGTCGTTCCTGCGTATCAACCCTCGCAAGGCGGCCGGCCCGGACGGCATCCCCGGGCGGGTCCTCAAGGCCTGCGCCCACCAGCTGGCAGGCGTATATGTCACAGGCCAGTTTTTAAATGCTTTGTCCCTGTAAATTAACTTCAAGGGGAGGAGACATGAGTGGATTGAGTGACGTGGCTACCTGAATGATGCGGGGAAAGGGGATCCAAATTGGAAACAGCTGGGGGTGATTAGCAGAGCGGAGCTTTGGCAGGGGGCTGGCGTCTTTCTCCCTCCTTTTAAAGGCAGCCGTGGAGGTGAGAGGAGGAGAGAAGGCAGACGTGGTGGAGAACCAGGGGGATCCTCGATGTCGAAGTGGGGAGGGTGCTGGCCAAGGTGCGGTGAAGCAGACCTGACGCAGGAACAAACGCAGTCCCGGGCAAGAGAAGCCAAACCAGAGGTTGACGGGACGCTTGTGAGACGGGCAGAGCTACGAATACGAGTAGTGAAACTCCCGATGGCGCACGGTATCCAGACCCACCATACAGCAGTCTGACGGCCAGAGGAACTGCACGACACGGCTTTCTTGGAGGGGAAGCATCGTTGGAATGTAGAGGGGTGTAGTCACGACGCACCCCTCTTACAGCTAAGTGCCCCTCTTATGTTTCCTGCAGCCCTCGCCCTTCATGTTGTCCTCCTTTTCCTACCACCTTTTATTAGTGTACACGCCTGACCAGATGAACATTGTTTTTATATTTTGTACTTTGACACTGTAGCCTACCTTTTTGAGCGCCATTTTATTGTACTGCAGCCCCGTCTAAACAAAGCCCACATCCTCCGGCCACTTGAACGGCTGTGGCAGATATAGCTGTCCCTTGTTGGAGTGCCTAAAGTGTGCTATTGCTTTTGATGAAGTTAATAATCACGTGTGCAATTACTGTGGAGCGCGGAGCATTGCCCCCTTCAACTTTCCATAGCATAAAGCTAAATACCCAAGAGGTTCTTAAATCACGTGTGAATTTGCAGTGATATTTTGCAGTGGTTTCCTTCCTTTTTTGGCCATTGTTCTGGACAAATTCTGACCACTAGCTGGTTTTGCCATCTCCCTCGGGAGCCTGGGCCTCTGCCCAGTCAAGTGACTTGTCTCATTATTCCCCCGTAGCTTCCTTGGAGGTGTTCGGAACACGAACGGAGCGGACAGAGGACACTGTGGGACCTACTACACCTGGACTGTGGGCTGGGGTTTCTAACATTTTCCTATTTTGTAATAAAGATTATTGTGTATCCAGCTCCTGGTGTCCTGTCTGATGGTTCTGGTTGGCTCCCCACTTGTATACATGTAGCTCGTGGTTGTAACACCTGTTGGCCACTGGTCACATTTGGCGTTGTCGGCAGGATTTTGTATACGTGGGTTGAGCCTCCTTAGCCATCTGACATGCCAGGAGAAGGATCACAGGGTCCAGGCCAGGCAGAAATGATGATGCCATTTATCATGGGGGCCCCTTGGCTCCCAAAAATTTAGTGATGAGCAGTCTAGTATTGAATTGGGAGAGTGGAAATCTCAGGGGATGCCCATGCATATTGCTTAGAGACCAGTTTATCATGGACTTTATTGTTTGTCATATTTGTTCCCTGCATAACAAGGTACAGGGATGTGAACTTTTGTTTGTCATGGTTGTGGCCCTGCATAACAAGGTACAGGGATGTGAACTTTTGTTGTCATGTTTGTGGCCCTGCATAACAAGGTACAGGGATGTGAACTTTTGTTGTCATGTTTGTGGCCCTGCATAACAAGGTACAGGGATGTGGACTTTTGTTTGTCATGTTTTGGGGCCTGCATAACAAGGTACAGGGATGTGAACTTTTGTTGTCATGTTTGTGGCCCTGCATAACAAGGTACAGGGATGTGGACTTTTGTTTGTCATGTTTTGGGGCCTGCATAACAAGGCACAGGGATGTGGACTTTTGTTTGTTTGTCATGTTTTGGGCCCTGCATAACAAGGTACAGGGATGTGGACTTTTGTTTGTCATGTTTTGGGCCCTGCATAACAAGGTACAGGGATGTGGACTTTTGTTTGTCATGTTTTGGGCCCTGCATAACAAGGCACAGGGATGCAAAATCATGAGCCTGAACCCCAACCCCGCCGATACCAGCGGCTGAACCAGGGGAACCCTCCTGCTAGATACAGAGTGTGAGTAGTGTCTGCCTGTGTGTGTTGAGCGACTGGTGGACAGGGTTCTAAGAGACTAGAACCATTAAGTGTGGGGGGGTGTCACAGGCCAGTTTTTAAATGCTTTGTCCCTGTAAATTAACTTCAAGGGGAGGAGACATGAGTGGATTGAGTGACGTGGCTACCTGAATGATGCGGGGAAAGGGGATCCAAATTGGAAACAGCTGGGGGTGATTAGCAGAGCGGAGCTTTGGCAGGGGGCTGGCGTCTTTCTCCCTCCTTTTAAAGGCAGCCGTGGAGGTGAGAGGAGGAGAGAAGGCAGACGTGGTGGAGAACCAGGGGGATCCTCGATGTCGAAGTGGGGAGGGTGCTGGCCAAGGTGCGGTGAAGCAGACCTGACGCAGGAACAAACGCAGTCCCGGGCAAGAGAAGCCAAACCAGAGGTTGACGGGACGCTTGTGAGACGGGCAGAGCTACGAATACGAGTAGTGAAACTCCCGATGGCGCACGGTATCCAGACCCACCATACAGCAGTCTGACGGCCAGAGGAACTGCACGACACGGCTTTCTTGGAGGGGAAGCATCGTTGGAATGTAGAGGGGTGTAGTCACGACGCACCCCTCTTACAGCTAAGTGCCCCTCTTATGTTTCCTGCAGCCCTCGCCCTTCATGTTGTCCTCCTTTTCCTACCACCTTTTATTAGTGTACACGCCTGACCAGATGAACATTGTTTTTATATTTTGTACTTTGACACTGTAGCCTACCTTTTTGAGCGCCATTTTATTGTACTGCAGCCCCGTCTAAACAAAGCCCACATCCTCCGGCCACTTGAACGGCTGTGGCAGATATAGCTGTCCCTTGTTGGAGTGCCTAAAGTGTGCTATTGCTTTTGATGAAGTTAATAATCACGTGTGCAATTACTGTGGAGCGCGGAGCATTGCCCCCTTCAACTTTCCATAGCATAAAGCTAAATACCCAAGAGGTTCTTAAATCACGTGTGAATTTGCAGTGATATTTTGCAGTGGTTTCCTTCCTTTTTTGGCCATTGTTCTGGACAAATTCTGACCACTAGCTGGTTTTGCCATCTCCCTCGGGAGCCTGGGCCTCTGCCCAGTCAAGTGACTTGTCTCATTATTCCCCCGTAGCTTCCTTGGAGGTGTTCGGAACACGAACGGAGCGGACAGAGGACACTGTGGGACCTACTACACCTGGACTGTGGGCTGGGGTTTCTAACATTTTCCTATTTTGTAATAAAGATTATTGTGTATCCAGCTCCTGGTGTCCTGTCTGATGGTTCTGGTTGGCTCCCCACTTGTATACATGTAGCTCGTGGTTGTAACACCTGTTGGCCACTGGTCACATATACACAGACATTTTCAACCAGTCTCTCTCCCTCCGACGAGTTCCCTCCTGCTTCAAAGCAGCGACAATCATCCCCATTCCCAAGCAGCAGAAAGTGACCAGCCTCAACGACTGGCGCCCAATAGCGCTCACGCCAATAGCCAGCAAGTGCTTTGAAAAGCTGGTCATATCAAAGATCCGCCCCACACTCCCCCCGGACCACGACCCGCTACAATTCGCATACCGCCCCAACAGGAGCACAGCGGATGCAGTAGCACACGTGCTCCACACCGCCCTGTCCCACCTGGAGGGGAAGGACACCTACGTAAGAATGCTGTTCGTGGACTACAGCTCAGCATTCAACACCATAGTACCCTCCAGGCTGGTATGCAAGCTCAAGGACCTGGGACTTAACACAGCAATGTGCGACTGGATCCTGGATTTCCTGACAGACCGCCGCCAGGTGGTGAGGGTGGGCAACCTCACCTCCTCCCCACTGACCATCAGCATAGGAGCGCCCCAGGGGTGCGTCTCCAGCCCCTTCTGGTACGACCTCTACACCCACGACTGCGTGGCGACTCAAACCTCTAACACCATCGTGAAGTTTGCAGACGACACAGCAGTCGTGGGGCTGATCTCGGGGAGCGACGAGACGGCCTACAGAGAGGAGGTGGGGGTCCTGGAACAATGGTGCCAGGACAACCACCTCTCTCTGAACGTCTCCAAGACCAAGGAGATCATTGTAGACTACAGGAGGGGGGGGGCGCACACCCCCCAATCACCATCAACGGCACAGTGGTGGAAAGGGTGGACAGCTTCAAGTACCTGGGAGTCAATATCCACCAGGACCTGACCTGGGCCGGCCACACCGCCACTGTCGTCAAAAAGGCCCAACAGCGAATACACAGACTCAAGCGCCTGAAGAAATTTTGGCTAAGGAAAGAAATCCTCAGGGACTTCTACAGAGGCACCATTGAAAGCCTGCTGACTGGCGGCTTCACCACCTGGTACGGGAACTGTACCACCATGGACCGCAGGGCGCTACGGAGAGTGAGACGCGCGGCACAGCACGTAACAGAATGTGAGTTGCCAGATCTGCATGAACTGTATAAACAGCGGTGCCTCAGGAGGTCCCTGAAGATCATCAAAGACACAAACCATCCCCACAACAGCCTGTTCTCCCTGCTACCCTCAGGGAGAAGATACAGGGTTCCGAAAGCACGCACAAATCGCTTGAGGAACAGTTTCTTCCCGCAGGCCACGAGACTCCTTAACATACACAAATAGTGTAGTAGCCGCACTGTACCGTACTGTAGCTGCTACCATTACGTATGTCTAACGTTTAATTGTATGTTTAATAAGGAATATGCTATTTGCACCTGTATGTCAAATACGCCGAATTTAAAATGCCGAGTTTAATTGTATGTTTAATAAGGAATATGTTATTTGCACCTGTATGTCAAATACGCAGAATTTAAAATGTTTAAGCACGTCTAAAGTATGCACCCGACACGTGCACCTATGTGCAGTGAATATGCCACTGTCTCTGACTTGTCTTATCACTATACTGCCTTATGCTTGTTGTGTCTCTTGTTGTTTTTGCACCCATATGCCCTGTTATATTTGTACTATTTGCACTATGTTGTAAACGGAGTCCACAGCACAAGAATTTCACACGTGATACTTGTACCATGGAGTGACAATAAAAATCTTGAATCTTGAAACAAACGCACCCAGCAGCAAAGCACCACACAGATGTGAGCTGCGGTCTGTGGACCTGAAAGAGGCCGTCTTGTAAACATGAAACTTGTACACTTCTTTCCTTATTTTGAACCCAGTGTGAGTAACTTTACAGTGTGAGTCACTTTACAGTGTGAGTCACTTTACAGTGAGTAACTTTACAGTGTGAGTAACTTTACAGTGTGAGTCACTTTACAGTGTGAGTCACTTTACAGTGAGTAACTTTACAGTGTGAGTAACTTTACAAGTGTTCAAGTCAATTCAAGTCATTTACTTTGTTTATAACGTTATGAAGTAGCAGCAGTCACAAATAGCCTACACAGCTCTCTCATTGACAAGCTCAGCGAGCATGCAGGCAAGTCCGCTAACCAGTAGCGGAGGGTACACCGGGGCAGAGGGTGCGCCCGCCCCGGGCTCACTCCACAGTGGGCCCCCATCATTTTTTTTGCAGGCCAGGCCACCGGGGCAGGGGCAGACTAGGTGCTGTCTGTGACAGCCTGTCGCTGTCCATCTGCGGTGGTGCTGAAACATCTGAAGAGGCCTGGCTGGCAACCTGTGTTTTTCTTTTTCTTCTTCAGGACAAGCTTGTCTGTAAAGTGGCTTCACTGTAGGCTTTCTTGGACATAATATTACTTGGCTCAATGAGTGACAAATTGTGTTTTCGGATATAGGGGCTATCAGCTATTTTACAGATGTGACTTAAAAAGTGGTGTGAGTGTGAGAGGAATTAAATCAATAGACAATAACATTGGTGTGTTTAAAATGAGATATTCCACTAAATATGGCTAAAACAGATTCAAACATGCAAAAAAGGCCAATTTTCCTTCTCGTGGGCCCCCCTAAAAGCTTCGCCCCCTCTGGGCTGACGGGGTCGCTCTGCCCCTGCCGCTAACGTCAGCCCTGGTTTAATGCACGGGCTAAGCCCCAGGGCCCAGGACGTGAAGGGGCCCAAGGTTCAGAGAGGAAAAAATAAAAAAAATCTGGATCAAGATACGCCTTGTGTGTGCGCACGTGCTCACACACTCACATATGCGTGCATTATGTGTGAGAGATGGATATTGGCCTACAGTGAGCCTGTACTGAATGTCCAATCAATGTGGAGAGCATCAAAACAAACTAATGTATTTTCCCAGATCTGATGGTTGTAGTTGGTTGCCATTCCAAGTGGTCTTCTTTAGCAAGATGTCTTTAAGCTTTTTGGGTGTTGTTTATCTGCTTGAGCTTTTCCAACTTTTTGTACACAGATATGGTAATAATAATGTTGCAAAATTATGTGAAATTGCATGTTTGTTTTTTAATTGAAAAACATGACATTTTCATGGGGGAGAACCCAAATACATGCACCTGTCCTCCACAAACCTATAGGGAAAACGCACTATGGCATGTATGCAAATTAAGCGGATGAAAAAGTCGTAGCCCCGGGGCCCATGGCTACTTTAATCCGGCCTTGGCCAACGTTATGCTGAGTCCATCTGAATAAATTCACATTTATTTGAATTTTTTATTTAATGGATAGCCCCTTGAGATGAAACATCTCGTTTTCAAGGGGGTCCAACACAAAACAGTACAATGCAACATAAACAGACAACATACAGCACGATACATAAAGGCTCTCATTTACTGACCCACCCACACATCATTCCCATAACCCACGATACCCATACAAAAAAAGTATTTAAATTGATACAGTGAAACAAATAGGTAATATATAGCTATTATATAAGATAATTATTATTACATAATAATAGTATAATAAATGCACTAATAATAATGACAACAGGTGATCCAACAAGCAAAGCTGTACAATATTAAAGGGGCAAGAAGACATTAACATTAGAAGCAGCAGCATGGTGATTTGAGGAATGGTAATAGTGAGTTCTTGAAGAGGTGAAATGAGTTGATTGTTCTAATCTAAAGGGTATTGGGCAAGTTGTTCCAGTCCGAAGGACTATATAACATGTATACAGTTAACCAGAGTCCCACCAAACTAGATTATCAAGCCGCATTAGAGAATTAGGTAACGCTTTATATTAAGGTTATATTAATAAGCGTCAATTAATATAATAAGTAATAAGGATTTGAAAAAAGAAAAAAGCATAGTTAACTGTTAATAAGTGCATAGTTAACTGCTAATAAGGTAATAACAAACTATTTATTAAGCTTAATAAAGCAACAAAACCAGCTAGTAAAGGTGGTTATAAAGTGCTTATAAATGTCTTATAAGCTACCAATAAATGTTTATAATGCAATTAACAATTATATAGTAGTATTAACATAATAATAGTGTTAATAAGCACCTTATAAGAGCCTTATTACCTATTAATTAACGCTTATTAATAGAACCTTAATATAAAGTGTTACCGAGAATTATTGTGGTTTCTGCTGAATGAATTTGGGACAGTATTGAGAACCATAGACACATATAACTCCCTATATGGTTATTATAGGATTATCATAGTGGTACCATAGTCATCAACTATAGCCACAACATCCCAATCACTATTGAGTGAATACCATAAATTACTATAAGCTTAAGCTATTGAGTACTATAGATCAGTGTTGGGCAAGTTACCCAGGAAATATAATTAGTTGCTTATTACTGATTACTCCTTTAAAAAGCAATACAATGACTTTACTTATTACTTGGTATCAAAAGTGATTAGTTACCTTACTCGTTACTTTATTACTTTCGCTACCCCCTGCCTAGTCTCTCCCCAGACTCAAATAATATGTTGAATCGCTGTGCTCCGCATACTACATATGGCTGGCTCATTTCCACCACATATAACAGCACAGTACAGCTCTACTCTACCTGGCCTTATTCGTCTCTACTTGATATAGACTTTGCTTCCATAGCAAGTTTACTCGCCTCCGCCCACACCTGGTCATCATAGCGACCGCATATCTGCCCCCGCCCATAGCCCAAGTAGGCTATAATGGGCGGAGCCAACATAGCACACAACTACAAGGGCTTCCCCGAGCAGCAGACTTTTTCTCTCTCAAAACAATTGAAAACCACCGCCATGTTAAAGCTGAGCAAGGAGATCGATTTTATTTCACCAGAGCCGAAGCCAGCAACACAAAAGACTGATGGAAATAACAGAAGAGAAGGTAAGTCCCACTAAACTGGTATTCAGCATTGACAGACAGTATCCAGACACGGTCAGTAAACACGATTCTGCCTGACCAATCAGTCGTCTGCAGTGTTTTTACGTCACCGTATGGTAGACAGCCCTGGAACCCCGACAAAGCAGGGACGAAAACTAGCATGACTCAACCCGGGCTGTCCAGGTTTTTGACGGGTGGAATGAGAAAAAAAAGCGAGTCGAGCGGGGCGGGACCGCGCTAATACCAGCGGTGGAAATGGGCCATTTGTGGTTCCAAGCGGGTGGTGCCGATACTAAAAAGTGACATATTTGTGTTTAAATATACTGTACAATGTGAACTGCAGTTCACTTAAACTTTAGCATATAAGTTATGTTTAGAACATGAGGTTATCTGTTCTGACATGCATTTGTTGTAGGTTTGGCAGCAAAAATGCTTAGTTTTGGTCTTGGTTGAGATTGTGTGTAAAATAATGGATGCATTTTGTGTCAAAGGAACAAGAAATGTGTGGCCCGCAACAGACCGATGTTGTGCTGTGTTAAGAGTTATGAAAATGTGACTACACGACTGATTAAAGATTGTTAGAAATCATACAAATAAAAATAACATTAAAAAAAATTCACACATCTACTGTATATACACAGAGACTGAGCAAGTAAGTGGTTACTCTCCTGTGTGGTCTTTCATATGTCTCTTGAATTTCTTTTCAGAACCAAAACTTTCACCACAGACTGAGCAAATAAATGGTTTCTCACCTGTGTGGACTCTCATGTGTCTCTTCAAGTGTCCTTTTTGACTATGACTTTTACCACAGAATGGGCAAGTAAATGTTTTTTCTCCTGTGTGGACTATCATATGCAGCTTCAAGTTTTGTTCACGACCAAAGCTTTTACCACAGACTGAGCAAGTAAATGGTTTCTCTCCTGTGTGAACTCTCATATGCACCTTCAAGTTTTGTTCACGACCAAAACTTTTACCACAGACTGAGCAAGTAAATGGTTTCTCGTCTGTGTGGACTCTCATGTGTCCCTTCAAGTCTACTTTTTGACTATAACTTTTACCACAGATTGAGCAATTAAATGGTTTCTCTCCTGTGTGGACTTGCATGTGTCTCTTCAAGTGTTCTGCACGACCAAAACTTTTACCACAGACTGAGCAATTAAATGGTTTCTCTCCTGTGTGAACTCTCATATGCACCTTCAAGTTTTCTTCACGACCAAAGCTTTTACCACAGACTGAGCAAGTAAATGGTTTCTGGCCTGTGTGGATTCTCATGTGTACCAGCAGATTTCCCCGGCGGTCAAATCTTTTACCACAATCTGAGCAACTAAAGCGTTTCTCCCCAAATACTTTCAGTAAGTCTAAACTTGACTGAGTTTCACTAGTTTCATTCCAATCATCACTGTCTTCAGTCTCAGGTTCAGAAGAGTGTGAAGTCTTGCCAGCACTAGTTGCTTCCAATTTCCTGGTTGGTTCTGATACTCCACAGTCCTCTCCATCAGCTTCTGTTTTCATCTGTTCAGTGGAGCTGCTAGCTAGAGGCTCTGCCTCTCTGTTCTCCTCAGTTTGGCTTTGATGAAGCTGTGAGGACTGAGGTTTCTCTTCATCATCTTCACTGTTCACAGTGACAGGAGTGAATGGGAACTGGGTGATATGGGCCTCCTCCGGCCCTTGAAGCTGCTCTCCCTCCTGACTGGTCCAGAGTTCCTCCTGTTCCTCTTTAATGTGTGGGGGCTCTGGGTCCTCCTGAATCTGCTCTCCCTCCTGACTGGTCCAGAGTCCCTCCTGTTCCTCTTTAATGTGTGGGGGCTCTGGGTCCTCCTGGTCCAGACTGGCGCTCCACTCCTGCTGCTCAGGGGGAACCTCTTCTTTACTGACCAACAGCTGCTGAACGTCTGGAGGTACAGCTGAAATACAGACACATTTACATTAAGGAAAACTACCTACACTTGTTACATTACTTCATTACCTCCACCAAAGAGGTTGCCATTTGTCTGTATGTTTGTATGTTAGCAGGACTACAGAAAAAACTACTGGGCTGATTTTCATGAAACCTGGTGAAAGGGTATAGCATGGGCCAAGGAAGAACCCACTACATTTTGGCCTGGATCTGATTCGGTTCAGGAAGGGGGCAGGGCTACAGACAAGGGGGCATAGTTAGGGAAGGTCGCAGAGTCGGGATTCAAGGGGTGGGTAGGGGGGGTGGGTGGTGGGAGGAGGTGTGGTCAGGAAGGGGGCGGGCTAGGGATTACAGGCTGTAACTAGGGATAGGAAGGTCATAGAGAGTCTCGATCCAGGGGTGGGTACGGGAGAAGCTAGGGCGATGTGGGTGGTGAGAGGGGGCATGGTGAAGGAAGGGGGGTGTTATGGAAAGGATGCTGTAGCTAGGGAGAGGAAGGTTGTAGAGAGTCGGGGTTTGAGAGGTAGGTAGGGGGAGTGGATAGGGGGATGTGGGTGCTAGTGTGGGGGGGGCTCAAAGAAGGGCGGCAGGGCTGGGGAAACTGAGAAGTAGCTAGGGATAGGCAGGTTGTAGAGAATCAGGGTTCGGGGGGTAGGTTGGGGGAGTAGCTGGGGGAATGTGGATGGGTCAGGGTTAGGGTTCCGATCCGACTCACAAAAATTGCATATCATAGCAGACTGGAGTATTGGCCTTGTGTGGTGCGAATATAGGACTTGGACCTGGTTCTTGCAATTATCAAATGTTTACTTTATTTCCTATAAAAATCACAATGCTAAAATTAAGGAGAAAGGGGAGTTTGAACAATTGTGGCACAGGTATTCAGCATGGTGTCTGTCTGATTGTCTCTCTGGCTGAATCTCATGAGCTCACAGGTGAGCTGAGCTGAATTAGTAGCAATCAGTGATAGTTGGGTGAGGTCATCTATGACGATTCCGTGACCGTGTCAGTTGGGTCATCCATGACGACCGTGGAGTCAAACCAAATCAAACTGCAACAAACTCGGGGCCGATGAACAATATGTTCATCACTCCAATTCAAGATGATATAAGAGTTGGATAGGCGCAAATCTTTTCACCCATGCAGTGATTCTGAGCAACTTATTTAAACTGCTGTATTTCTCCGGCATCAGAAGGAGTTCTTGTTACTCTATTACTAGCCAGCCACAAACAGCTTCCATTGTTTTGTGGTTCTCTTGATCCAGTCAGTCTAAAAATGAAACTGTACATTGTTCAGGTTCAGAATTTTACTCAAATAACTGCCAAGTCATGCGGCAATAAGCGCTCCCAGTAGTTCTAATCGAGACAGAATGACTCTTTTCAACGCTTTGCTGTGCGTAAATACGCAGCGGCACAGTAGGCACTCACTAGCGTTGCAAAACATTAATTTCTTGCATTGCTTGGGACCGTTCACTGTGTTCAAATTGCGAATCAAAACGTCTATTTATAGACACTTTACTCACATCAGGCAGTTCTTCACACAACTCATTCCAACATAAGGCTAGATCGTTCTGAAGTTCTTCATTCTGATCTGAGTCTCTCCCCCACATTTCCTGGAAGAGAATTTTCGCTCCGATGATGAATGGAGACAAGAATCCAATGGGGATCGAATATCCTTGATGCTGTTTGGATCGT
The DNA here is from genome assembly GCF_964638095.1 of Poromitra crassiceps. Classification (NCBI taxonomy): domain Eukaryota; kingdom Metazoa; phylum Chordata; class Actinopteri; order Beryciformes; family Melamphaidae; genus Poromitra; species Poromitra crassiceps. The sequence goes on from NC_139623.1 coordinate 104,287, forward strand.
TCTCTTTGTGAGTTTCTTGTCTTTCATTATGTTTTTATCACATCGTATCTGTTTACAGGAGACCAACAGCATTATAGAATGTTAAGTTCTTGTTGTCAATGCTGATACACGCTCACGCTGCTAACACAGATGCTAATAAAGATACCGAGTTGGGATAACGTGCTTGTCGTCACCGAGTGTCCTTCAGCAAGCATAGCGCTTGTACACTGTATAGACCAAATCACCGTGACGTCACCATGTAAACAAATTTACTTCCGGGTACCACTTGGGGAAGGCGGCAGGTTTAAATGTGCGTGTTGTCAAATAAATGCTGTCAAACCCTCTCGTTGTTTTCGGCCGACTACTTTCAATTTAAATGGTTAAACGGTTGGTAAACATGCTTGTCCGACGTATCTAGCCTTTCTTCTGTGTTTGTTTTATGTAGTGTTAGCTAGCTAATAACGTTTGTTTGTCTGTCAAACTCGCTGTTTTTTTGCAGAGTCGTTAACGTTACAGACAGAGTAACCTCGAGTCACCAGGCTCTTCTCGGCGAGAAAGAGCCTGGTACAGACAGAGCTACTGACGCCACGTCAATTTAATTTAGCTTCAAGTCTACTCTAGTCTGGTCCAACAGGTAAATTAGCTAGTCTGGTCTCCACTAACGTTAGTGAAAGTGTTGTTATGAATGATATTAAACAACAACACAACACGGACGAACCATTTTTGTCTTCTTTGTCTGTTTTTGTCTTCAACACGTCAGTTTGTGCCGTCCACCGCCATTATAATGTGTGGACCTCAGGGGTACCCGGAAGTAAATGTAAACATCCCGCTGATTTGGTCTATACATGATCAAAGAATCCTCCTAAAACCCGAATAATACTGGAATAACCCAGATGTCTTAATTGGAAAATGCTAAATTCGGAAAAAGGGCAAATTCGGAAAATGCAACTGGAATATGCTGTTTACATGACCCTTATCAAATTCAGAATATTGTCATTTTCCGAATAATAGTGGAATATTGTGTGCATGTAAGACTGAAGAGTCTCGTGTTGAGGCTAGCATCACCGCCCCGTTCCGGGGATGTAATGTGAAAATAACATTTAAATGTCACCAACCATAACGAGATTCCTCTTCAGTTAGTCGCTGCTTCACCACCGCTCTCAGCTTCAGGACTTTAGACATCACACAACAACAGCAGCTTTTCCTCCTCAACTGAGCTACTTCGGTCTAATAGCTTCACAGCTAACGTTAGCTTCAGCTAAACCATTATACTATTAGCTTCACAGCTAACGTTAGTTAAGCTAAACTATTCATCTGAGTCCATAAGAGAGAGGAGCTTCTTGTTGTTGTTCTCCAGTTTATATATTGGTTATAGTATCATCCATACACAGAGTCTTCTGTTGGTTCATTAACGTTGCAAATTAGACTTATAAAGAGAAAACAGGCCTCCTCCCTCAAGCATGTTTTCGTGTACAGCTTTCTTCTTCTAATGACTTAAATTCCGAGGGACTGGATGTATGCCTCGCGCGATATTTTTCCCCCCATGATGGCGAAGGCTAGGCGAAGGAATGACCCGCCCCTCTCTGCCTCTGATTGGCTGACTGTACTCGGCTGCTCCCACCTTCTTTCGAGGGTGAAGGAGTAGTGGGTGAGGGCTAACCTCGCGTCACCAGGCTCTTCTCGGCGAGAAAGAGCCTGGCTCCCGCCCACAATTGATTTTGTCACCCTACTGGTTCCCGCCTAGAGCCCGCCCTAGACCGGATGGCAGCGTTTCTAGCTCGTCAACTTTCACGTTAACTTGACAATTTGACCCAAGTATCAGAATCCTCTTTCACCGTTTTGACCGGTGTGTCAGGCGGTGGTGGCGGAGATGCCATTTTGCATAAACGTTTTGTTTTATGTAACGCTAGCTTTGTTTTGATCAGACTCTAGTTTAGGTAACATCACCGCGTCAAGCTAACGGCAACAAAGACGTTGTTAGGCGCATTGCCATTCGGTGTTAATTCTGGGTCCAGGGTTTACGCCCCCATGACAAAAAGCGGGGTGGAAGGTGCCCAGACTAGGTGAGGGCTAGGGCTAGTGAGTAGGGCGAACATTGGGATTGGCCCGAAGTCTGACTCAAGACCCACCCTACTCTGCCTCTGATTTGTGGTTGACTTTGTTCTGAGGGTAAGCCAATCAGAGGCAGAGTAGAAGTGATGTCACATTGTGCTTTTTTTTATTCCACAGTTTAAACCTGTGTCAATGTTAAAAATGTGTCAATTTGAGAATAAAATGACATAAAACATATTTTATGTATTTAAAATACAAGGTCTGAAAGTATTTTGATACAAATTACATCTTATTTTCCTCGGTCCAGCCAAATACAAATGACAAAATACACAAATGTATTTGAAATAAATACGTGTTTTAAATACATGGATTTAAAATACTGACCATCTCTGTACATGAACAGAATACATTACATTACAAGGCATATATAGTACGTGTAAAAATGCAGACTATCACACCAGATTTCGCAAGAAATATTTTTAATTAACAACTTGAACTGTTGTTTTGATTCAGATTCACTTTAATAGCCACAGTAAGTAATCAGACAAAACCATGTAAATACAAACCATGGAATTTGATGCAGCGGTCATATCAATAGTAGAAGACGAAACAATACAGAAAAACAATCACAGAATTGACATTGATTGTGGTTTTTATTGATCCTGGTAGACCAGAGGTGCCCAAATTCTTTCCTGTGAAGGGCCAAAATTAATGTGGATGGATGGCCATGGGTCAAAAATAAATGTTGATATGTGAAATTACACTAAATATATATAATAATACAATTAAATGTAAATTATATTATTTTGTAGACAATTTACATTCTAAATCTAAAATAGGTCTTCTAGTTTCATATGGTAAGTGTCATCAAGTTAGCTTTAAAAATGAGCCCGCAACAGCCTCTGACAGATAATATTGGCTGATTTTCTTTCTTTCAAAACCATAGAGGGCCAAAACAAACTGAGCGTGGGCCAAGTTTGGCCCGCGGACCCCAAATTCGTCAGCCATGTGGTAGACCATTCCAAGTAACCCAGAGTAAGCAAAAGTGCTTTTTCCTATCAAAGTCCTAAAACTATGGGTTAAACACATCAGTGTCACTGGGCATCCGGGTAGTGTCGCGGTAGATTCCTTGCCTACCAACATGAAGCTCACAGGTTCGCGCTACCTCCGGCTTGGTTGGGTGTCCATACAGGCACGATTGGCTGTGTCTGAAGGTGGGAAGCTGGATTAGGGGTAGCTATGTGTCCTGCTCGCTGCACTAGCGCCTTTTTTTATCCATCTGTAGTGGGTTTGGAATGTTTCTCTTTATCTTGTAAATTGGGTATTTTATCTTAAATCTTTGTCTTGGTGGCCGACATGTACATTCGTTTTGTGATGTTTGTTTGTCTTGTTTTTGTGTTGTTGGGGTTGTTTTTATGTCTCTCTCACTGGATTGTGCAAGTTTTTGTTCTATAACATATAATATCCACAATGTGATAAGTGACTTCCTGGACATTTGTATGTCGTAAAACCAATAAACAAATCTGAGGGAAAAAAGGAATAGTGTGATCCTCCCACGTGCTGCGTCCTGCCGGTGAAGCTCCCCAGTGTCAGGCGAAAAGAAGCAGCTGGCAACTGCGCATGTGTCAGAGGAAGCATGGTGCTAGTCTACGGCTCTCCCCAGATCGGCAGAGGGTTGAGCAGCATCAAGGCCGCAGGGGGAAATTGGCCAGGTACAATTGGGGAGAAAATGGGGCGGAAATCAGAAATCAAAAATGTGTAGCCTATTTTTATTGTGATGTCATCATTCCAAGCTAAACTTCTGTCTAGTTTGCTGTCATTGTTTGTCACAATTAAAGTTTATCCTAAATGAACACTGGTCTGCATCTTTTACAACAAGCAGTTTCAACTGTGGGGGCAGATAAGCCCCACACACACACACATGGTGATAACGGGATATGAAGGCTAACATTCCACAATGTTTTTCTTAATATCTACTGTGAAGAAAATAAATAGTAGCGATCCTTGTATCCAATAGGCCTATGGTAAGCAAAGATCTTAGATTGTATCTTTAATAACCAGCTATCATTTTAGGCTCAGATTTTTTCAAAGGCCCTCATTCACATCTAAAGTTGGAGTGAAAGTCTATGTTTGCATTAAAATCACAAGGCAGGCCATAACTGAATATATGTATGTGTTGGTGATATATATATATACAGTGTATATATATATATATATATATATATATATATATATATATATATATATATACATACAAACAGATGAAGATTGATGATTACCATTTTTGGTGGCATAATATAGCCTGTGTAATGGCCCTGTGTAATGGCCTTCAACTACCAACAAAAATATCTGCTAAGTAACATCAATAGTCCATGTGCACAGAGTCTAGGCGACACAATAACTGAAAGAGTCAGGATGTGGTGCTAATGTTTTTTATTACTTTGATATTCAAATCAATAAACATAATCAGACTATCGTGGTTACAAGCAGAGCTGTGGTACCAACTCCTGGCTGATACAACAGAGAAAGGAGATAAAAAAAAAAAAAACAGAAATAAAGAAAATAAAAGAGGCACAATAACAACAGATATTTAGGGTGTCTGCACAAACACTGTCAGCTCTGAAACAAAGTTGTTACAATATAACCAAAAGACACGTCATCATGTAAGGTCTCCATGCCTAGATGCCATCATGCCACCCACTGTGCCAAAAAAAAAAAAAAAAAAAAAAAGTTCACAATGTAAAACAAAAACAAAGTTAGAACAAAAGTATAAACCCAGCACATTTATTACACAACATAAATAGAACTGTCAAGATATTGTATTCGAACAGGCATATATGTGAACTACAAATATAGACGTCATTGCTAAAAGAGAGGATCAAGTTAGTTTCAGCAGGATACACTTTCTGCAGGTTTTGCTTCTTTATGAAATAATAGTCATAATAATCACCAAGAGATCTATTACAGAGCACTTAGCAATGAGTCACAGCCTTCCTACTGAGACCGAGCGGGGGGAGGAGCACACACAGGACTAGCTACAGAAAGATGCCATGCTGTCCATCACCGTACGAGATCTGAAACGTCACGACCACGGCATGTAGCGTCCCACGTCCTCTACATGTTACTGGATTGGACAGATTTCCTATAAAATCGTCTTACCGTTTGTCTGTATTATCAAAAAACACACAAACGAATGCTTTAAGATCAACTTTTTACCCCCTATTAGTTGTTGAATCTCTCTCGCTCCGTGCATTTTGGCAAAAGTCTGGTAGGAGATGTAAATCGTTGCAGTGTTGGGACGATGAGTTTTTTTTCGACGTGTCAGTATAGAAAGACGGGTTTTGTTTGTTATTTCTGAGGGTTGGTTGTTATCGTTTGCTTGTAAGATCAGTCTGCAGGAGAGGAAATGGGGGGGATCTCTGCCCACCAGCCCTAGTGACCCCTGGCTAATCTCAGGAGCTAGACAAATGTGAACCAAAGCACTTCTGTAGAAGCAGAAACATCTCTGGATAGTGGTGAAGTTGTCCCGGCAAACTGATCCAGGGTCAGATTTCACACACAGGCTAGAAGTGGGGGCAGGCAAGCTGACCCCTAACCAGAACTCCAAAGGAGCACCTTTGGGCTCTGGCGCACCGGGAGTCTACCAACGTGACGTTTACCCAGAGTGCCTTCCCCGAAGAAGGCCGAGCTCCTGTCGGAATGACGAGGAACAGGTCTTCAAACATTTCATTGACTTTTTGTTTTTGTTTTAAGGATGTTGGTTGTTTTGGCAAGACCAACTTTGTTAAGGTTTTCTTATTTAAACACGACCAAACCATAACAAAATTGTTGTACTTGCCTAATCCCAAGAACCAATCTTTGTAACATAATTCAGCGTTTTGAAATAAGAATAATGTTTGTAAATATATGTGGCCTGACCAGGAAACAAACCCTGGTCCTCAGATTAACCACAAATTCACTTGAACGTTTTTGTTATTTGATCATGATCCCTAACCTAAATCTAACCTTAAGCAAATTGTTTTACTTGCCTAACCCCAACCATAACAAACATCCTTAAAACAAAAATAAAAATGCACTGAAACGTGTTTGAAGAGTTGTCTTGGCGATTCCTCTGTTCTGCGTCATTCCGACAGGAGCTCAGCTTTCTTCGGGCTGCAAGGCACTGGGTGTTGCCGTCACGTTGGTAGACTTAGAAGCTCCCCTGGAGCATCCTAATCTCATTCCAGAGTCATGACGACCAAAAAAAGGGGGGAAAAGTGTGTCGAGAAGAGGCTCAGCTTGCTGATTTGAAGCCAGTTCAGGGCAGTGCTGCCCCCTCTGGCCTGATCAAACCTCTGCAGGACTTGAAAATGTCCTGTGACACAACTCTTCATTGGCTTCACACACATTCAAGTCCCAATGAAATGACTATTTTGACAGCAGCTTGCTTCCTTGATATGATCTATAGACCATTTCATTGGAATTATGTTAATAGGGAACAGTTTGGACTCAAGTTTATTTCCTGTCAGTTATTGTATTAGCAAGCACTGAAACAGGAAGTAGGGCTAGGGCCAATTTAGAATGTTTATGTTGTCAAGTTGAAAGGGGATATTGGGGCAGGACATAAAACAAGGAGGGATCAATCAGAAGTGTAAACCAATGGGAGATCAGTTAGGGAGCGGAAGGCAGTTTTATTGGATGGGAGGGGCGGTATTGATCAAAATCTGGTTGGAATTTGTATTTATGCCTACTGGTACAGCGTGATTTCATCATTAAAGACACAAAGTAATATGATATCAATATAAAAATACAAGAAAATATATATTTTTTGGCATTAATTGTTAAATATGTTTATATAATGACATGGATAATTAGCAAAAAAAAACTATTTTCATGTCATTGTGACTTAAATGAATGTCTGTGGAACCGAAGCCAAATCTGACTCCTAGTAAAGCCAGCTTCTGTGTAACAGCTATATAATCAAGCTATATAATCAAGAAAACGTCTCAACAAATAAATACAAGGAAACAGGTAAAAGAAATGGCACAAACAAAAAAAGGAACAGGGAAAAAGCAATAAAATACAATAAAGAAAAACGTAAAGACTCAGAGCATCGATATCAAATAATAATATTACTAAAGATATAAATAGGACAGCGGCCATATAAAGACACATGATCTTTCTCTGCATCCTGACCATAAGGAGAGTCTCCCTCTCTGAGCTTGCTGCCTGACCACTTCCTGGTTCCCTCATATCTAAGTCAATGGGATTTTTGTATGGGGATTTTGGTCAGATGCCTGAAATAAGATCTGTGGTTAACAACAGTTTATGAAACGGAGACCTTTGTGTTCAGCAAGATAATGTTCACAAACGAGGTGCCACTTTTATGATTTTTGGAGAGTAAATGCAATTTAAAAAAATTGCCATTAAAAAAAATGCTTCAAAAGTAATAAAAGTGGTCATCATTTGTGAAGATGATCTTGCTGAACACAAAGTCTCAGTTTCATAAACTTTTGTTAACCACAGACCTGATCTCAGGCATCTAACCAAAATCCCCATACAAAAATCCCATGAACTATCAGGGGAGGCCGTCCGTCCTCCTGGAGGGTTCCCGGTTGGCACTACCAAAAGACATCATCCCTGCGGTACTCTATTAGACGCCCAGATCAGCCATCTGACGACAGGAAACGTCGACTATGCTCGCCTGTTTGTAAGATCTGCTGAGGAAGACTAGTCTACATTCATCAGCTAAGCAGGAGCAGCAGCACAGTTAGACCCCGGCTATGTCAGCAGGGGCAGTGCAGCGGTCAGAGACACCAGACGACTTGAGTCCTCAAGAGAATGAATATGGCTAATAAAACACACACGCGTGCAGCCATGTTAGCACCCAGCCACTGAAATATTAGCACCACAATTTACCTCCGTTGTCGCTTCGCGTCGTGCGACTCAGTGCCAACACTGACTTCAAGGAGGCTCTGGCACTTGATATTAGCAATGTAAGTCATGGAGAGAAAAGGTCTTGAAAGGTCTGGAGAGGCAGAAACACGGCCAGCGGACCTGCCTGACACCCAGGTGTTAGCACTTCCTGGTTCCCGCCTCTCAAAGTCAATGGGATTTCTGTATGGGAATTTGGGTTCAATGTCTGAAATAAGGTCTGTGGTTAACAAAAGTTTATGAAACGGCGAACTTCGTGTTCAGCAAGATAATCTTCCCAAATGAGGAACACTTTAATGACTTAAGGTTTTTCTGAAAAATCGCGCCAAAACAAAATCTCATTTACACCTCAAAAGTCATAAACTTAACTCTCCTGACGTCTCTGCTCTGCTCTTCTCTACACTGACACACCAGCAGCAGTAGCAGCCGACACAGAAAACACAATAGCATGGCGTAGTGGGCAGAGAAAGAGTTAAAACAGAAACTGCTTTCCCAAAACAATATCAACTTAGATAGATTATAATTTCTCTTCTCGGCTCTTTTCTTAATACTTCAACCTCTAATAGGGAAATCCTATCAAAACTTCATTTTCCCGTCAAGTCTTTTAGTTTAAAAATCAGAAAAATAACTCTTATCTACCCTTATAGCACGCTCATTAGGCCTATAAAAATGTCTTGATTTGAAAAAATATGAAGGTTCTCATTTTATTGAGTAAACACAAGCCAATTAGTACTGATTGTATGATGGCCACATGGCCAATAGTGAAACCACGACATTGGTGTTTTGGGAAAGCCAGCCCCTGGTTTCTGTAGGGAAACCCCCTTCAGACTGACAGAAGGTGCAGTTTGTGTTGTCGTCTGTTTGATTAAGGCACCTGGTTCAGCAGGCATCATATTTAAAACGTTTGTTTTTCTCCAGTTTTGTAAAAACCAAGTGCAAGGTGAGTGACGGTGTCTGTCCACTGTCTTTTCATAGGAAAAAGGGTGCGAAAACGGGCGTGGAATAGACTGGATTTGTGTCTCCAAGACATCCTAAACCAAACTCTCGTCTGTTTGTGCTCATTCATTAGCAGCAAGTATGAAATGGTTAGACTGACACACTGACTTATGCAGTGAGCCCAAAAGCCATGCAACAACTTTTCACGACCAAGGTTCAGAGAATTAGCCAAATTCGGTTTGGAGAATTGACAAATTTGTTTCCAAACCATTTCTGTTGCCAGGAACTCCAGACTTAACATGATTCTCTCAGTTCTAGTCACGGAATTGGCATGCAAAAAAAATCATACCCATTGCATTCTCCTCACAGAGAACACTTCTGTTTTATCTATTTTACACAGGGAAGATGGTTGTGGCCTAAGGGCTTCTATTCATTATATATTTTAACATTCTGTCAAATCAAATTCATTCATTCATTCAACAAATGTGGAGTATATACAGGCAACAAGGGCAGCTCACAGCAGTTAGAACAAGACAGAAGAGCTTGAAAATGCCTCAAAAGAAATTTAAATCCAGACTCCGAGATCTGATATCACAGCCAGCAGGGCGGGGCACCTGGTGTGTTGAGGGGGTGGGGGTCAATTAGTTTCAAATTAATTTGTTTCTGTTTTTCTTGACTTATCCAGTTTCTAAAGATGCATCAATTCTTTAAAAGTTTGACATAACATTTTGTGTTTTTGTTCTTTTCTCAGTGTTGGTACATTATAATGAGAATTCACCTCATCCTTCAAACATCTAAATATATGTCTATTTTATGGTTATGGGGAATATGATGTGCCTCTCACATAGGAATAAAGAACTCACTGTGACTTTGGGTAGTGGCATCAAATCTAAGAGTCTGTCTTTTTTAAATATTTTATGCTTAACAACCATGATCATACAGGCAATCAATAATACAGAAATCACCATTCTACTGCTGTTGAGAGCAAGAATCTGTCTTCCTCTGATTGGTCCAACTAGGCAGTCATGCCATCAATCAACATTTCTAACCAATGAACAGAAAGTCTGGTGGAATGATAGACGATGTTGTTGATGGGTAGATCTGAATACAAACAGGCTGTGTTTATCCCATGCCAGATCATTTCTTAGATATTAATATTCACAATAAGCAGCACCATGTGACAAACCATGTGACAAACCCTAGTTGGATCAAGACTGGAAAGTAGAGTGGAATCCCTCTGGAGAGGAAAACAGGTTTAACCAGTCCCTCCAGGAAAATGCCATTTTACGATCGCAATAATTGTTGCAAATTCAAACAAATCTCCATTATTTGCGGGGGCTTGCAATTTTTCAATATTCGCCACAAAACGGAAAAACAGTTTCTTCAACTTGAAACTTTTGCCAGTTCCAGCAATTTTTATGCCCCCCCCCCCCCCCCCACCCCCCAAAATAAAAATTAGGCCATTAGGACCTAATGGCAAATTTTTGAATGATTAGGTAGTAGTTAGAAGGAGGGGGAATCTAATACCCTCCTCAACTTGCAATTTTTGCCAGTTCCAGCAATTTTACCGCAAAAAAAAGAAGAGAAAAGCCGCTGCAAAATCAAGCATTTTTGATTGCAACAAACAAAAAACTCAGCTAAATCCTGGAGGGAGTGTTTTATGTTGTGTACTGTACTATGTTGGAATAAGGATTCTGAGAAAGCTGGGAAACCTAGTGAATTCTTATGACAAGTCTGTTGGCCTTTTTCAGTTTGTGTAGAGAGCATTGCACCATATTGATTGACATTGATCATTAATAACAGACACAATATTGTTGTACAGAGGAAAGAATGGCGACATTAAATGGAATAATACATAAATATATTTTCTTTAGATTTGATGTCATCACATATCTCAGATAGAAGAACAATATTACCCTGATTTGCTGAAGAAGAGCTTTACGGATCCACTTAGCTTTTATTGGACAAGAGTAGCACAAACTTACACACTCTATTAGCTTAATATTTGACTGTATAGGTTTTATGTCATCAGAAAAAATATTAATAAAAAGAATAAGGAATAATTTTACTGGCGTGGATTTTCACTCATTTCCTTGCCTGTTAAAATGCCACAGAGTCTCATGGTTTGAATGTAAAGTTGCACAGCTTGCGCCTATAAAACTATCTTGAACCAGCCTCACGTTCTGCAACAAAACTCACAAGCTTCTCGACGTCAACTTTACGGTCGCTCAACCCTTTCGTGGCTGAGCAACAGGCCACTGTTGGCCCCCTGCCAAACAGGCTAAATTGTAGCTGAAAATACGCTTCAGATACTCAAGAGCCCGATAAGTGAAATTAAGCACGACGAGTAGTTAAAATATTTGAATCCATTTTCAAATATATTCTTCCCATGACTGCTACCTCAGTCATGGTTGTTTTTGAGCCAATCAGGCTGAATGGATTTGTTGTTGTTGTTGTTGTTGTTGTTGTAGTTGTTGTTGACCGTATTGCAGAACAGTTTCGTCAGCCTTGTGTCCCTTGGCAACTGACAGTCTGCTGTTTGATTATTTTAGTTTGTGTGTATGTGAAAAAGGTATTGAAGAAGGCAATAAGTGTCCGGATTGAGTCTCTTTGTAATTGGCTTGCCATACAGTACAGTGATATAGTAACTTCCCCCAAGGCGGCCAGAGACAAGTGCTTTCCGCCCCGGGCTACACCCCTCCTCATTAAGTCACAAGTAGAAATCAGTTTAAAAATGATAACAATATAGCTCTCTGGAGAAATGTGTCTACACTGTACATCACCCTGAAGAGACAGCCAAAGCAGAATCAGTTTTTCCATAGGAAACCTCTACTGAAGGCAAATGAATCATGACGCCCAAGGGGTCATCATCAGAATCTATGTAGGGGCCCTGGAATTAAAAAAAAACTCTTAAGACCACAAACACACTATCCACACAGTCCCTGACCAGGTCATAGACCTATCCCATCAGAGAAACAGGCATATCCAAGACACTGGGCTTTCTAAAGAGATAGACCTGCCTAACCCAACGGCCGAGTCAGGCCATAGACCTATTCTTGCCAGGCTATAGACCTATCCAAGCCAGTCAAATAGACCTATCCGAATCAGTTAATACACATATCCGAGTCAGGTAATAGACCTATCCGAGTCAGGTAATAGACCTATCATAGCAAGTAATCGTCAAGTGCACTGCAGCATTCACACCAGGCCTTTTAGCAGCAAATGGAAGAAAAAAATGCGTTTCTTTTTGTTTGTTTTTTCCTCTTCTTTTTTTTGGAACAAAGTGCTTTTGTTTTCAAACATATAAGATATAATATTCTATACATATATCTAACATTTAGAAGATAGATTTTAACGTATAGCCTATTTACAAAAATGAATCAATACTAAGAAAATAGCTGTGGATGGTGTGGGAGAGCAAGTCTTTACGCTACAACTAGACTAACAACAAGTCAAATAAGAATCATGGATACTCATCATTCTAGTTTTAAGAAAAAGCACCGTTTCTCCCTTTTTAGATTGAACAGAAAACAGGGTAAAAAATATGTATCTAGCACTAGCTGTTATTCAATTATTCACACTCAAGAGTACAGGAAACCACAGCCCAGGACCACAGCTCTGCATCCTCAACCAAACATCAGAGAGAGGTCATTCTCTGAAGACAAACCACAGCCCAGGACCACAGCTCTGCATTATCAACCAAACATCAGAGAGAGGTCATTCTCTGAAGACAAACCACAGCCCAGGACCACAGCTCTGCATTATCAACCAAACATCAGAGATAGGTAATTCTCTGAAGACAAACCATAGCCCAGGACCACAGCTCTGCATCCTCAACCAAACATCAGAGAGAGGTCATTCGATGAAGACAAACCACAGCCCAGGACCACAGCTCTGCATTATCAACCAAACATCAGAGATAGGTAATTCTCTAAAGACAAACCACAGCCCAGGACCACAGCTCTGCATCCTCAACCAAACATCAGAGATAGGTAATTCTCTGAAGACAAACCATAGCCCAGGACCACAGCTCTGCATCCTCAACCAAACATCAGAGAGAGGTCATTCGACGAAGACAAACCACAGCCCAGGACCACAGCTCTGCATTATCAACCAAACATCAGAGATAGGTAATTCTCTGAAGACAAACCATAGCCCAGGACCACAGCTCGGCATCCTCAACCAAACATCAGAGAGGTCATTCGATGAAGACAAACCACAGCCCAGGACCACAGCTCTGCATTATCAACCAAACATCAGAGAGAGGTCATTCGATGAAGAAGTACGAGGTTTCGTCACATAGAAGCCATATCAAACAAGCCTGACCTCAGCTTTGTCAATCACTTATTTTCAGTCAGAGTGCCAAAGGATTTCATCCGCCATTTATTTTTCCATAGACATTTCGTAAAATGCTTATAAAAAATAGTTGTACTTGGTAAAACCAAGTGATTCAGCTATATTTAGAATCAGGAGAGACCATATAACATTTCACTCAGACCAAAACTAAAAAACAACAAAAAACAGATACAAAAATATTTCTTTTAAGGAGATTTTTTTTTTTTTTTTTTTTACGACCTTATAGCTTAGTTTATTATGTTATACTACTCACCCAGAACAGAAATGTCTGAAAACGACTGTATAAAGCTAGAACGCATCACGAAACGGCCTGGAACAGGGGCACCTGCAAAGCATCTATTTACTGTACATCCTGTAAATAGCCTATTTTCTGCCATGCACCGGCTCATATCCTCATTATATCATAGAGACAATGAATGCTGTATTTACCTTGCTGCAGCCAGCATGGACATAAATACATGCTTTGCAGGTGCCCCTCTAGCCTCTGTTCCAGGCCGTTTCGCGGCGCATTGTAGATTTATACAGTCATTTTCAGAAAATGTCTGTTCTGGGTGAGTAGTATAACATAAACTAAGCTGAAAATAAGGTCCAGATTATTAAAAAAAATTAATTCACCTTTAAGTTTTGGTCTGAGTCAAATGTTCTATGGACTCTCTCCTGATTCTAAACCATAGCTGAATCGCTTGGTTTGACCAAGTACAACTGTCCCGCCTCATCACACCCCGCGCTCTGATGCTGTTTTAACACCTTTCCAATCAGACCATGTCTTGGTTGCGTTGTGTGTTTTGAATAAATCTAGTCCTGGTTCTCTGTATTACACTGAGCCTGCAAAGGAGACAGCAGAGGTCAAGGGTTGGTTTGTACATCAAACCAGACAGACTCTTCTCATCTGTTCCACCCACCTCTCCCTTTTAAACTCCTTTTCTCCATTTGGAGAGGCTTGAATCCCCGGAGGCCAACCCCATGGAATACTTCCAAACAACAGCAAAGCTAATAGGCAGCTAAAATACAAAAATATAACAAGAACATTTTTTTTCCATTCCATTTCCCCCCCCAACTCTCTCAATGCAAGTATAGGCTTTAGAAATGTGTCATGCTTAATAATGTATCAATTGTCATGAAAAGTGGCAATTTACCATTGATAGATATATCATGAATGTTGTTATATACAGTACTTTAAAACACATAATTCAGTTAATATTTTGTTGATGAACTAAATCTCATCTCCATACAGAAAATCAAACAACTGAAACAGATACATAACATTTTGGTTATTGTTGGTGACATTTTGACAAAACAAGCAAAAATGTAACATAGCTTATCTACTAGCGCTCTCGTGTTTGTCCTACATAGCGCCATAAAACAATTAGCATGTGGAGGGAGGTGTCAGTTCAGGAATGAAGTGCTTGCTAAGCAACAGATCGACTGGAGAAGCCGAGGGATGTGGTACGTTTGTTACATTAAAAAAAAGTTCCTTTTCTGTACAGAATTGGACCCAAGCTAATTTCACAGTTCTATGAAGTTCCCTGACCCCCCCACATTTCTTACATTCAATACGGCGTCAGGTAAGCTGTGCAAAACCTTACTTTAACTGGCTGGTCGCCATTTCGTTGCATGTGTCTTTGGTACAAAAAACAATCAAAATATAGTGTGCAAATATTTTTTGTAACTCTAAACGAAAATATCTTTTAACCCTCCCCCATCCCCAAAGACAGAGTACCAAAAACCATAGGTAATCTATTGCAGAGCCTTCCTATATACACAGACTCTGTGGCATCACGCATCGAGAGCTTCCATTTTCTTACATACATTCAGAATATCTTTAAACAGCTGAAATACACAACTAAGCCACTAGGTGTCTCCCTCATCCATGCCTTCAATAATGATCTCCCTCAGTGTAAAGTAGTCCTCTCCTTGGTTGGACCTCAGGGAGTTTTGACCAAAGAACTCTTCTGTCTGTGTCCCTCTCTCTCACACACACGTGTTCACACACACACACACACACATACACACACGCGCGCGCGCGCGCACACATACATACATACATACACACACACACACACACACACACACACACACACACACACAAGGCACAATGAATATAACTGATCAAACACTAGTATATGAACACACCAAGCCTGGTCAGCCCTACTATACAAAAAGGGGGGCCAATGCCGTTTTCATTGGGAGACACTTTAAGTGCAGTTCCTAGAGGAGATGGTTCATCGTTATTTAAAGGTATACTATATAACATTTTAGGGCCCTTCAAACATAAACAAACTTTTTCTTTTTTACATTTTAAAGTATTGTTTAGCTCTGAGAGAGCTCTTGATACAAGGAATATCAGTTTGTAAGAGCTAGAAATGAGTTTTAGATGTAGTTGAAAGCCATAAACGGTTTGTTTACATTTGTATTGTTTGTAAACATTGCAGCAAAACAGCTTGTGTTTTGAGGTATGGTGCAATAATAGCAATTAAAAGAGTACATTGTCCATCTAGAAGTCCTACTCTTCAATAATTACTTTAAGATGTAAAAAACGGAAAATGATTGTTGACGTTGAAGGGCCCTAAAAATGTAGCATAGTATACATACTACATACTATCTTCATCATCATCACCGATGCTGCCATCTATCTCACAGGCTGCTCCCGTACGGCAAACTGCCGTTTCACCCAGTCCACTGAGAACCAACACAAGAGCTCTGGATAAAAGTCAAAGCACCCAACTACAACCCCTTCCCTGCCTGCCTCAAACCTTTCAATCAGCAGGCTGTCTGCTGCTTATGTGCATTCAAGACAACTCGGAACTCTGGATTTTCCCACCTCCTACTAGAAGAAGTACACTGGAATCCCACTCAAACTCGGAGTTCGTACTTGTAAACTGGTGGTGGGGGGGGGACTTCACTGAGAATCAGTTGTCTGACGTCACCCAAGTGTTGTGCACCTGGAACGCTTGGGGGTCGGAAATCGGAAATTTCAACTGGGAAATTCCCAGCTCTGAGTTGTCTGGAACACAGTATTAGTTCTCAAAGTCTAATTTTAACATTCTAACAAAGCAGATCATTTATTCATTCAACCTCCTATGAGTTTTGGACACTTTCCGGCTCTTTGCTGTCCGAGGGAGTCTTTCTTTAGCGTGGAAGATGCTAAACGTTAAGCCCCACTTCTTAGCAGCAGCAGAGCTGATAGGCAGACAGGGGATGCCATGACCATATTTAGGCCTTCAAAGCCAAATATGTGCGCTACTTCTTTCTCTGGAGCTCTGTGGTGTCTGGCCCCATGGCAGCTGAAGCTAAAGCCATGGTAACAAAGTGTTTTGTTGAGTAGGTTGATTTGACTCAACATGATGGAAATATTTTTTGTTGCCATGCAAGGTGAACTTCTAGGAAATAATAATTGGAACTTTTTCAGCCTTCATTGAATTCCAACGTGTACCAATTCTCTATGGTTATAACGTCAAACAAAGCGTGTGAAATTATTCCAGTGGTTACACTCGTGTGACTGTCACTCGCCCTGGAAACAGAGCTGACCCTAGCTTGGCGCTAACACAGCTTTATGTTACACACATCTATTAATCACCAGTGGATTTAGGACGTGCTATTAGCTACACAGCTAACCATCACTCGCTTTCCCAACAGACGCTCATGATGGGCTGGGAGACAGTGACGTATTGACTCTGCAACACTGTTGTGCACAGACTGCAGAGACAGAAGCTAGGGTCTATGCCATATGGGCGCATGGCTAAACAAGCACACACACACAGGGGGTGGTATGTGTGCTTGTGTGCATGTATCCTAGGTTGGAGGGGCATGCAGAGGGGAGCATAGTTACAATGGGACAGCACGGTGGGAATATTTAAGCCACGCCTCTGGGTGGGCGGGGGCATGTCTAGATTTTGGAGGTGGGGACTCGCAGACCAACCAAACCACCAGTGGGATCGCCATGTCCTGTGTTCTCCAAGATCTGGTTGACGAAGTCTGAAGTCTGCCCAGCAACAGGTGATGTAACTGCAGGGATTATGTAGAGGGTTAGTTGGGTAATCTTGAAGTAACAAATCCACTTCTAATAAAATCACTTTATAAGAATTATTACTCTGTTATTAGAATGTATCTCGGCAACTCCAACTCAAGACAAAGAAAAGAAAAGGAGTTTTCTCAACAGGAGTTGAATGCAGAAATGTATGAAAAGTTAAGACATTCCAAAGAGGTGAACAACACATTATGTAAGTATTCAATTTCTTGAGTGAGACAAATGTGCCCAATTAAAGCTGCATTCAGCAATGTTTTTGTGTTAAAATAAGTGTTAAAGGGCTCTATATTCTGACAGCAATCACTGAAATAGAGTGTTTGGTCAGTAACTTGGAACCCCCAATCCCCCGCTGTCCTCTATCTCTCTCCTGTAGTCCTGCATGCAGGGCGGACTTATCTCCGCAACCGTAACGCGTAGAGACTCAGGGATGGCGAAAAAAATACATATACTCCTTTAGAGGCATCGCGATCTGACCTTCCGTTTCCCAGAAAATGTCAACAATTTTCTGATTGGATAAAAATTGGCGTCGACCTCCCACTAGCCAATCAGAGAAATAGACTATACTAGGCGATAGGAGAACACATCGTGCGTGCAGAGACAAAAGCACAGAAGCCTTGCTTTATGGTGGAAAAGGAGTGGTGGACATCGAGGTGGACATGGAGGTAGGGGTGGGCACTGGGCAATATGGCAAAAATATATATGAAAAAGATTCAGGCAGGATCCCAATCCACAATCTTATCACGATTCTTTTTCATGTTGGTTAAAGACTATTTTGCAAGTTACTGAACAGTACAATTAGGGCCGAGTGATATGGACCAAAAATCACATCTGTATTTTTAGGCTGAATGATGATGTATTTTGTACAAAGACCGTCCGAGACTTTCCCTCACTCCCCACTTTCAAAACCCGACTTAAAACCTATCTGTTCTCCCAAGCTTACAACCTCCCCTACCCCTGACCACCTCCTCCGAACCATCACCCTTCGCCCCCCCACCCCCCCCCCTCCTGTTATCTTCCTCTCCTCTGCTTCTCCATACAGCCTTGCCCTGAACCGCCACTGTTATTTGTACCTGTTCCCTGTATCTGTTGCCTGTTACCTGTATCTGTTGCCTGTTGCCTGTTTCTGTTGCCTGTTGCCTGTCTTTTGTTTCACTGTTAAGCGTCTTTGGGTTTTGAAAAGCGCTATATAAAATAAATTTATTATTATTATTTAGATTGTTAGGTTTTCTTTTATATCAGACACAGGTTTGTGTTCCTACCTGACATGTTTCGACGGTAATACTTCCGTCTTCTTCAGAGGTGTCACTAGATGGTGTGTGACGTGTCTTTAACAGCTGATGTTGTTTACAGAGGCGTGATCAACAACAACAAACAACAAACACCAGCGCTGGATTATGGAGGCAGTGGAGATCAGGAAGCGGGCACAAACGACGATGAACCGGGACGAGGGGGCTTACATGCTTTCCACCACCTGGAGCAGCGTTCTCAAACGGCGAGATGACAGCGAGGGGCGTGGTCGTCCTGTCAAATCTGACAGGACGACCACGCCTCTGTAAACAACATCAGCTGTTAAAGACACGTCACACACCATCTAGTGACACCTCTGAAGAAGACGGAAGTATTACCGTCGAAACATGTCAGGTAGGAACACAAACCTGTGTCTGATATAAAAGAAAACCTAACAATCTAAGTAAAGTATAGACACTATGAACCTTTTTGGATTATTATTATTATTATTAAAGTGGGCTAAATGTTCAGTTGTAAGTCAAAGCTAAATGTGAGATGTCACAAGCACTTTTAATGTGCATATAATGACTCAATGGGTAAAGGCAAATAGAACTGCTAGAACATTCTCAGAAAATTACATCACTTTACTGTAATGTAGCCTTTAAGACAACACTTATACCATATCACGATATTACCATCTCCAAAGTCTAAGACGATATCTAGTCTCATATCTATATATATAGATACATATTATATATATATAATATCGCTATATTGCCCAGCCCTACGTCGAGGGATTTCATGATGTTCATTGAACCAGGCTATCGTGTCCCCCCTTGTTGAAATGACCGTATTAAGGACAGGCGGACAAGAGCGGCTGTTCAAAGGAGGTGAGCCTTATTGTTTTTAGGCTAATTATTGCTTTATTATTATTTTCATTTGTGATTCATGCAATGAATGTCACATAAATAATATGCAGCTAATGTGTGACTGTGAGGTTAAATAGAACTTGAAATACATGAAATTCTCAGAAATAATTGTCTTCTAGGATGTTACGGGGGAGCAAGATATCCCAAATGCGAGGTCTTCCGAGTCTTTTGGAATAAAGACTGTTTTATGGTATATTATAAACTGTGACATTTTCACTAGAAACAGTAACAAAAGCAACTATTCAGTTACTCAGAGGTTACTACTGTACCAACAATATAATACAGTTGTTATATTCAATTTAACCCCCATAGAGAAGTACTAAACTAAATGTCTTTAATCTCTCAGAGTGTCAATAGAGTACTGCAGGGATGACGTGTTTTTGTAGGCCAACGTGGAAGTTAGCATAGCTTGGTTCCTATGCCTCCAAGTCAATGGGATAGTGTATGAAGTTAGCATAGCTTGGTTCCTATGCCTCCAAGTCAATGGGATAGTGTATGAAGTTAGCATAGCTTGGTTCCTATGCCTCCAAGTCAATGGGATAGTGTATGAAGTTAGCATAGCTTGGTTCCTATGCCTCCAAGTCAATGGGATAGTGTATGAAGTTAGCATAGCTTGGTTCCTATGCCTCCAAGTCAATGGGATAGTGTATGAAGTTAGCATAGCTTGGTTCCTATGCCTCCAAGTCAATGGGATAGTGTATGAAGTTAGCATAGCTTGGTTCCTATGCCTCCAAGTCAATGGGATAGTGTATGAAGTTAGCATAGCTTGGTTCCTATGCCTCCAAGTCAATGGGATAGTGTATGAAGTTAGCATAGCTTGGTTCCTATGCCTCCAAGTCAATGGGATAGTGTATGAAGTTAGCATAGCTTGGTTCCTATGCCTCCAAGTCAATGGGATAGTGTATGAAGTTAGCATAGCTTGGTTCCTATGCCTCCAAGTCAATGGGATAGTGTATGAAGTTAGCATAGCTTGGTTCCTATGCCTCCAAGTCAATGGGATAGTGTATGAAGTTAGCATAGCTTGGTTCCTATGCCTCCAAGTCAATGGGATAGTGTATGAAGTTAGCATAGCTTGGTTCCTATGCCTCCAAGTCAATGGGATAGTGTATGAAGTTAGCATAGCTTGGTTCCTATGCCTCCAAGTCAATGGGATAGTGTATGAAGTTAGCATAGCTTGGTTCCTATGCCTCCAAGTCAATGGGATAGTGTATAAAGTTAGCATAGCTTGGTTCCTATGCCTCCAAGTCAATGGGATAGTGTATGAAGTTAGCATAGCTTGGTTCCTATGCCTCCAAGTCAATGGGATAGTGTGTATGGGGACTTTGGTTAGATGTCTGAAATAAGGTCTGTGGTTAACAAATGTTTATGAAACTGAGATCTTTGTGTTGCTGCACAAATCACAAATGAACACCACTTTTCTGATTTTTGAAGTGTAAATACGATCAGCAAAAATCGTGATAGTCAGAAAACGCTTCCAGAAATCATAAAAGTGGTGTTCATTTGGGAAAATAAGTGTCATAAACTTTTGTTAACCACAGACTTTATTTCAGGCATCTAACCAGAATCCCCATACAAAAAACCCCACCGACTTCCAGGGAAACAGGCGACGCTAACTTCCGGGTTTTAGGACTCCTGCGGCACTCTATTGTCTTTGGTGACCTCAAGCTTGTTAATGCTATACCTCAGGAACGGCTTGACGGAATTTCTTTCAATTTGGCTCAAACGTTGGCTTGGATTCAAGGATGAACTGATTATATTTTGGTGGTCAAAGTTCAAGGTCACTGTGACCTCTCGAATGCCATTTTCAAGCTTGTTAACGCGATATCTCAGGAACGGCTTGACGGAATTTCTTCGAATTTGCCTCAAACGTCCACGTGGATTCAAGGATGAACTGATTAGATTTTGGTGGTCAATGGTCAACGTTCAAGGTCACTGTGACCTCACAACCGCTCGTTAACGCCATATTTCAGTAACGCCTTGACGGAATTTCTTCATTTGGTTCAAACGTCAAAGTCTGGACAGACATGGATGTCAACTGCTCACTTGTTGGTGGAGGCATATATCCCTTGTGCGGTCCGTGGTGCGTTTTTTTTTATTACTTTATTGTTCATATAAAGAATACAGGCTTTTCTCAATATAAAATATTTAGAACTCAGTATAAAAATAATGTAATAAATAAAATTGTACAACAAATAAAAGTGATTCTCACCCAGCGTCTCCTGGATGAGCCGGTCCAGAGTGTCGGCCATGTTGCTTGCATGCGGAGAGGAGTCCTTCACGCGCGTCACGATCTCCTCCTTTATAGCATTGATCACAAACAGCAGACGATCTGCAGGGAGACACATAAACATAAACAAAAACATTTGCATGGATGTAAATACACAGTCAAATTCTTGCATCAACCTTCAGGTCAGGGAGTTAAACAGAAGCGTTAAAGCATTAATACATCTTGCCTGGACTACTGCAATGCATTCTACACATGTCTAAGCCAGAAATCCATTTCCCGTTTGCAACTAGTCCAAAACGCCGCTGCCAGGCTTCTGACCGACACTACGAAACGTGTCCATATCACCCCTGTCCTGGCATCTCTTCACTGGCTCCCTATTGTTTTTAGAATTGATTTTAAGATTCCTTTACTAACTTTTAAGGCAAAAGGGTCTTGCACCCCAATATATTGTGGAGCTTCTGTCACCTTACGAGCCTCTGTGCAGCCTGAGGTCCTCAGGTGGGGCTCTCCTAAAGGTAATGCGTGTAAACTCACCGAATGCGAGCACACTCACAACAAGAGTTCCACTTGGGTGCAGGGCCAACACAAGTCACAAGAGCAAAGAAGAAGCTGCTTCTTCTTCTTTGCTCTCCTAAAGGTCCCTAGGTCAAGCCTAGCAACTAAGGCCATGTTTAGTCAACAGCCTAAGAAGATAAATACACACACACATGGTGGTTATTTTCATTTTGACATAATTGAGCCAGGCGATTATTATTTTTTTAACAGAAATGCCTGCTCAGCAAAAACGGAAAGTATCAAATTGCTTAGTTAAACCAGTGAGATAGTACACACAAGAAGGTAGGTACAGGCAGTTTTGAACATGCCTAGTATTGTACAACGGACTGGAATGAACGAAAACAACTGATAGCCTTCATCTTCATCCTCATCACCATCATCCAACTACGTTACGGTATCAGTTCATTGCTCTCCTCTTCTCCCTCTGCCAAACAGCCATACCATATTTTAAACAAGTAAAATTAGCCTACAGCTCACACATTCAGTTGTTTGTGTTTCATTGGAAAGAAGTCCCCCCCGGACCACGACCCGCTACAATTCGCATACCGCCCCAACAGGAGCACAGCGGATGCAGTAGCACACGTGCTCCACACCGCCCTGTCCCACCTGGAGGGGAAGGACACCTACGTAAGAATGCTGTTCGTGGACTACAGCTCAGCATTCAACACCATAGTACCCTCCAGGCTGGTATGCAAGCTCAAGGACCTGGGACTTAACACAGCAATGTGCGACTGGATCCTGGATTTCCTGACAGACCGCCGCCAGGTGGTGAGGGTGGGCAACCTCACCTCCTCCCCACTGACCATCAGCATAGGAGCGCCCCAGGGGTGCGTCTCCAGCCCCTTCTGGTACGACCTCTACACCCACGACTGCGTGGCGACTCAAACCTCTAACACCATCGTGAAGTTTGCAGACGACACAGCAGTCGTGGGGCTGATCTCGGGGAGCGACGAGACGGCCTACAGAGAGGAGGTGGGGGCCCTGGAACAATGGTGCCAGGACAACCACCTCTCTCTGAACGTCTCCAAGACCAAGGAGATCATTGTAGACTACAGGAGAGGGGGGGGCACACACCCCCCAATCACCATCAACGGCACAGTGGTGGAAAGGGTGGACAGCTTTAAGTACCTGGGAGTCAACATCCACCAGGACCTGACTTGGGCCGGCCACACCGCCACTGTCGTCAAAAAGGCTCAACAGCGAATACACGGACTCAAGCGCCTGAAGAAATTTGGGCTAAGGAAAGAAATCCTCAGGGACTTCTACAGAGGCACCATTGAAAGCCTGCTGACTGGCGGCTTCACCACCTGGTACGGGAACTGTACCACCATGGACCGCAGGGCGCTACGGAGAGTGAGACGCGCGGCACAGCACGTAACAGAATGTGAGTTGCCAGATCTGCATGAACTGTATAAACAGCGGTGCCTCAGGAGGTCCCTGAAGATCATCAAAGACACAAACCATCCCCACAACAGCCTGTTCTCCCTGCTACCCTCAGGGAGAAGATACAGGGTTCCGAAAGCACGCACAAATCACTTGAGGAACAGTTTCTTCCCGCAGGCCACGAGACTCCTTAACACATTCACTGCCAGCTGTTTTTTTTTTACTGTAGGTAGCTTCTGCCAGAGGGGTTTTTTGAGGATTCTGGCTCATCTTTCAAGACCTGAGGATTATTTTCTGCTAAGATTTTGTGAACACAAAATATCTAAAAAGAACTAATAGAATGTGTGCTTTCTCTGTCTAAAAGAGTTAGTTTGTAGAGTTAGTAGTTATGTAGGCATTAGCACTTGAATACAGCATGGTTTCAGCGTCTGAAAATTTATTCTGAGATAAATGGCTTTTTGTGAAATTCGATAGAACAGTCACTTTAACCATTCATTTTTGGCATCAGTAAGACGTCAGACATCTAAACAATAGTTTTGAACAGTAATTTCCTCCATAACAGCAGGAAACACCCCTCTCCTTCAAACTCCTCCCTCCGTGTGTGTTCTTCTTGGCTGCAGCGGGCGTGTCACAAGCTCGTTTCTGTTGCTGCTGTAACCTCGCGTCACCAGGCTCACTGCTTTGCTGCTGTGCCTGTCTGCTGGCGGCCGCTGGGCAAGGCTGGATAGGCTCGCTCGTTTCTTGGAGTTTCGGTTGAGAGCTTTGATGAAGCTTTTGCGATTCTGGTCTTATTTATGCTGCGTGTTTCAAAGTGTGTTCCACCCGTAATCTATTATGCAAATTTGCAATCCCTCACCGCCAGCAATCAGGGCGACAGCGAAAGCGTTTTCGCCAATCCATTCTACAGTATGAGAATGGTTTCATCGCGCGTTCCCCTGCAGTTTTGGCTCTGCTTTTTCTAGTCTGGGAGAGCACTGTCGCCACTTAGTGGGTCGGTGGAATGGGTTGTACACGTTCGGTGGCTCCAATATTTATATAAGAGATGTAAAAGGGTTAGATGCACATCCCACGGTCAAAACAAAAAAAAATCATTTTTTTGACGTATTAACACGTCATTGGCAGTCAACCGTTGGATTTTTTTTGACGTATTAACACGTCATTGGCAGTGAACGTGTTAACATACACAAATAGTGTAGTAGCCGCACTGTACCGTACTGTAGCTGCTACCATTACGTATGTCTAACGTTTAATTGTATGTTTAATAAGGAATATGCTATTTGCACCTGTATGTCAAATACGCCGAATTAAAAATGCAGAGTTTAATTGTATGTTTAATAAGGAATATGTTATTTGCACCTGTATGTCAAATACGCAGAATTTAAAATGTTTAAGCACGTCTAAAGTATGCACCCGACACGTGCACCTATGTGCAGTGAATATGCCACTGTCTCTGACTTGTCTTATCACTATACTGCCTTATGCTTGTTGTCTCTTGTTGTTTTTGCACCCATATGCCCTGTTATATTTGTACTATTTGCACTATGTTGTAAACGGAGTCCACAGCACAAGAATTTCACACGTGATACTTGTACCATGGAGTGACAATAAAAATCTTGAATCTTGAAGTCATAGCAACGTTATTAGTCTCGCTTGCCAGACTCTCCCAGCAAAGCAACGTAGCTACCAAGCTAACCAAACAGCACTGCAGCACTAGACAAAACAAGCAGACTCACCGAATACCGGTAGGTAGACGCCAAGTTTCCAATACATGTCCAGTATAATGGGTATAATCCATACTGCATTTATGATCGCTGTTGCGCTGAGAGAAATGCACTTTTACAAGGCACAACTGTAACATTACGCTACGTTAGCGTAAGTTGCCCACCGCTCCCGGTTAGACAGCGTCTCAGCACGTTGCCTACAGGAAACCGTAGTATTAAACAATGCAGTATGCATACTTGAAACATGTCGGTTACAGCATGTATAAATAAACTGTCTGACAGGGGGAGAAACTTCAGCCTGACTTCCTCCAACTGACTTCAACACAAAAACATACAGTACAAACAAACCGTATTTAATCTAATAAACGCCCCGGCGGCAAAAAGAGTCAGGCGCTTATTATGCTAAATCAACTTGGACCCCTGGCCGGAAATGGAAGACCGGCGGCAATTAAAGTACAGGTCCTTATTGGAAGAATTACGATATATATATATATATATATATATATATACATACATATACAAATCTGACTTCCCACACTTTCACAAGACGCAAGGATCTCTCAAGAACCCCCAGACCCAATTCTCTCAAACCCTAAACAAAGGAGAGAGAAAAAAAAACTAAAAATAGGCTTGAATGTATGAACACCTGTCAAATGTGCCTTTACACGTTAAATTATATACTGTACATACGTATACAGCATATACTCATGTATACACACTCTCACACGCGCACACGCACGCGCACACACACACACACACACACACACACACAGCATATACTATAACCACTGAATTGAAGGACCTGTGGGAACGTGACAATTTAACACTTCACATAGAAATATACATAAAAACTTAGAATTAGGGCTGTCAAACGATTCATTTTCTTAATTGTGATTAATCTTTCGATTAACTATAGTAAATCGTGATTAATCGCATCTTTGTATCGCATGGTTAAAATGCCATTATTTAGCATTTCAAAGCATTTTTAATTGGATATTAATAATTCTTACCAGTGTGTCGTGATTGGGAATCAAATGAATGCAAATAAATGTACTTTGTGATCTTGAATTTTAGATTTATTTTCAATTCAATAGAAGTGCAATGTAGACCAGGCCCGATTTTAGCCTGCTGCATTAGGGTGGGCTGGTAGGGGGCACCTTTGGCAGTAGGTTGCCAGAGGTTGTGGGTTCGGGGATGGGTATTAAGTTGCATTACAGTATATTCTAATGAGTTAATGTAATGGGTACACCAAATTGTTCCAGTAGGAGTCAGCCACCTACTTGTGACAGGTTGACAGATATGGGAAGAATTTATTTACCTTATTGCACAGATAATTTTATAATTTTACTAGTTTCAAATATTTGGTTTTTCAGGATGATATAACTTGTCGCAGAACATCAATTTTGGTTTATTTGGTAAAAGTGGAACTGTATTCCTTCTGGTTTTCTTCATTGTTCATGATTTTGTGGAAAGTATTCACTAAAGAGTCTATAGTGAATGCTGCTATTAACTTGTGTTTACTTTTGCTACTAAACCAACATCAGGACATCCAACAAGTTCTGACAGAGAGCAATGCCATTGGACCGCATTGGACAAACACATTTGCATATTTCTCACCGCATGCATTGTTCCTTCCAAACTTTCGACAATAAAGTAAGCACATTAAATAAGTGGTGGGTGGAAATAATCATTAGCCTATTCTTAGTTAAACATGCAGTTTTGGAACATTCGATAAAGACAAATATATATGACTATATGACTCGACACCCTAAGCCCTCGTTCACACAGGACGCCGAAGCAACGCTCAACCGAAGCTGTACCTACGCTGTACACACAAGTTTAATTTCAGCGTCCTTGTTAACAGGCGAAGCCGTTCACACCACGTGCCACGCTGACACCGTGCCGAAGCCACGCTCACACCACGCCGAAGCAATCACTCAGGCCTGACGCCGAATTTCCAAGCTTGTCGCTGAAGCCGTGTAGCCATGAGGCTCAATTGGGAGTTGTGGGCGGGTTCAAGGCGCGAGAGTAGGCGCTGAGAGGAGCTGAGAGGAAAAGAGAAGGCGTCTTGTGTTAACAACAAGGCGTACGTTCAGCTTGTGCCTGCTTCAAGCTTCAGTTCTGCTTACCCCTCACACCAATATCCGTTTCAGTGTAGAATGGTTAGTTCCTTGCTCTGCTCTCCCCTAAGAGCGCAACGGACAAAAAACCATGTCCAACCCCGTATCACCCCATATCGTGCTGTGAATCTGTGTTTTCCAAGTACGGGTGCATCGAAGGGACAAAATAGCGGCATGCGATGCGTTATGGTGGCGTTATGGCCCTTAATCGCGATTAAGGGCCGACGCGTTAATAACGCTGACAGCCCTACTAAAAAGATGCATAGAAAATCAAGTGGATGTTCATAGACTGGTTTGCCATTTCTTATCACTACATATAGTGAGCAGTCCCTGGGGAGGGCTAGGCTTAATCACAAAAAAATCATAAAAGATGGAGTTACAATTCCTCCTTAATTTGGTGGAAGGGTCTTAAGCCTTTCAAAATAAACTACTAAAGGGTCCCATGTTGTATGGACTTTTTGGGTTGACCCTTTAATGGAGTATTTTATTTTTTTCTAGCTTAAGGAATAGCATCAGGTCATTGTAATGTTGTCTTCTTTTCAGGGATCACTGTTAGCTACTGTAGCCTGTGTGTGTCAAGATGCCTTCAAGTACTGTAGGAAAGTTGGCCTTTCTGTCAAAGTAACATTATGGTTAAATCTAAACATATTGGTAGCATGTCTCAACCATGTATTGAGGTTTGTGTATGCCAGGGGATGTGTCCTTGTAATTGATGGCTGTATATAACCAGTTGAGCTGAGGCAGCTCAGGAGGAAGGTCCAGCAGTGCAGATGCCAGTGCACTTGTTATTTTGATTTGCTATGAATTGAGTTATCCTCTGTTCTGTAAATTTAAAGCCTAACCCTAACCCGTATTTTTCTTTACGTTTTTTTATTTTATTTTATTTTTTGTAATTTTTTGAGCACTGTAAATAAATGTCCACCTGTGGGACCTTCAACTTGCAACCTGACTCCGCCTCCTACTTCATCAAAGGCCCTCTGGCTACAGCTATCTCAGAAGCCGTTTTCACACATGCGCTTTTTACCCGCAAATGACCGGAAAGCGGTCTAATGCCTTCATGTGTGAAAGTTGTTTTCCGGTATAAGCGCGACCCCGTCATCGCGGCCATTTCACCAGTTCCTAGGTTGTCAGAAGAGCGGTATGGCTGCTTCATGTGTGGGCGTGCTCCCCCCCCTCCCCTCTCTGCTCGCACTCTGCTCTGGCCAGAGTCCTTCAGTCCAGCCCGACAGGGACACAGACAGCGAAAATGGCAGCGGCTTGAGTCTTGCAAGCCGCCCAACCCTTGTTGAGAAAGCAAATGCACGAAGCGAAATGTGGAAGTATTTTGCTTACGTTGCTGACAGCGAAGGCAAGCCCGCAAGCCAGTCTGTAAAAAGTGCTTCAACGCGACGCAGGTGAACGGATAAACATCAAACCAGCCAGGCTATTTCTCTCCGACAGGGATCCCTACTTCTTCAAAGATTTCAGTTCAAAGACTGGTTAGCGAATGTGAAGGATACAACAACTCTTAAGTCAAACGAGTGTGATTTATTGTGTGACAAGCAAACTTATTTCACCATCGGAGTTTTGCCGACCCCCAAAATAAGGAGGATACCCCATCCAAGTGCACACGTCACTCCCCACCCGCTCTGCAGTGCCCCCCCCCCACCAAATACAGGCAATTTCGCTGCTATATTCACACATGGAGCGCTCAGGTGTGAAGGGAAATTGCGGGAAATGGCCAATATTGATTTACAGGCAATTTTCCTGTACGCATGTGTGAAAACGGCTAGAGAGTCATTCATCCAAGCCGAAGCTTTGGGTGGATGTTCCGACTTCCACTCCAACTGAATTCTTCTTTGAGCAAGAGGAGTTGCAAAGGCAAATACATCTTTTATTCCATTTGTCATCGATATGCCCTCCCCTGGAGCTCCAAAGATTGCCATTTCAGCGTTGGGTTGAATATTTATGTCAAATGCTTCAGATAGAGTCTGAAATACAGAAGCCCAGAAGTTAACACTTTGAGTGCCACGGCCCTTGGGCAAAAGGTTGCTGTACTGTGCCACATAGGCCGCAATGCATTTTAATATAGCCATATCATTTTTTGTGTTCCTCTTATATGGACAACCAATAGCCTCAATGAAACTTTGAACCCTTCTGTTTCATTTTAAAAAAAAACTGTGTTTATAAACCGTTCCATTTTGGAAATACACCCCTCTGAAAAAGAGTGTTTTCGACCGAAAAGAGCATGCTGAAATTAGTTTCTGAGATAATCACATCTTTATGTTAGAAAGGCGACAGAATGAATTCTGCTTTGAGTCGAACAAACATCGAGCCTGCTGCTGCCTGGGTGTGTGTGTACTGTCAATGGTTGTATGCTGTTAGTGCCCTGCGTGCCCCACCCCCCTCCTCCTCCTCCTCCGTGGTGGGAGGAGTCGAGTGTCTCTGCTGCGGTTTGCTCTGAGTTTGATCTGCACTGAAAAGTCCGCTGCCTGCATCCCCCCGCTTTTTTACAGCGTGTCCTCGGCTCCCAGCTGAGAATAATGTAACTTTTCATAAAGACGCTGGTGTCGCCGTGTCGGCAACTGAATCATATGGATGGACTATCGCAGCGGACACGGATGGGGCTCAATTGTGGCAGCAGATGACTGCTGTTCACAGGCACAGCTAACGTTATGCTTCAAGCATATCAATGGCGATTTCCGTTTCCTCATGACTTCTTCTCTCTTTCCTCCTGGCCTTTGTCTAATCGGGAGGGCACTGTCGCCACCTAAGGGTTCTGTAAAATAGGTTAGACACATTCAATAGCTCCCATATTGTAAGAGGCGATGTAAGAGGCTTAGATCGACATCCCCCCGTCAAAATATGAATTTGGAGTTATTGACGCCATTTGGCGTCGCTGGCAGCCTACGGTAAATTTCTCCTGACGCCATTTGGCGTCGCTGGCACTCAATGTGTTAATCAGCCCGTTACAAGACCAGAACATATGGGTCTGGTCTGCCTTTTCTGTGTGACAGCGATCACATATTTTGTTTACATTAGGGTACATCTTAGACAATTTAACCTTACTAGAATGAATTCGGTGAAGAACCTTGAATTGAATTAAACCAAGGCAAACCACATGAGGTTGACCCATTTACCTTATACAATACACTTCCCCATACTTCATCAGGTATATCCATTCCAAGTTCGTCTATCCAGTCTGCTCGAATCTTATCAAGTGTTACATTATTGAGTGACATGATAGTAGTGTAAATATTTTGAGACAAGACCCTTAACTCATTCACCGCCAATGACGTCTTTGACGTGTTATCAGAAATAGCCCTCCCCGCCAATGACGTGTTTGACGTGTTTTTGTTTTTATGAGTGCAGCGCATAGTTGAAACACTTACCCAGCCTGTGACATAGTTTCGGGTCCCTAACCTCAAAGTCAAGCCGACAGCACGTTATCAAACACATACCGCAGCTGTTGTTTGAAATTAGGAAGAAGGTGGAAAGGAGGAGAAACGCGCTTCCTTGTTGCAGAGGAGAAACGCCATTGAAATGCCCCCTCGCCGCGCTGCAGAGCTGATCGACTTGCTGCAGAGCAGCGGACATCGAAACCGCGGTAGTCAAACCCGTGACCAACATGATCGATCCTGGTCCCTGGACCCTGTTCCTATGTGCCAGCCTTGCTGCAGGGCGAACCTGGATTGCCTAGTCAAACCCGTGACGAACATGATCGATCCGGTTCCAGCAGCGCCTGGTCCCAAAGCCAAGCCGCGGACCCGTTCCTGTCGCAGCATTCGTCCCAGCGAGAGGAGGGAAACGAGCAGCAGAGGACGCAAAACGCTGATGGGGAAGGAGGGGGAAGGAGGTGCGATCTAGCAGCAGCTGTGGAGAGAACTCTCTCTCTCTCTGTGTGTGTGTGTGTGTGTGTGTGTGTGTGTGTGTGTGTGTGCGTGCGTGTGTGTGTGTGTCTGTGTGTGTCTGTCTGTCTGTCTGTGTGTCTGTCTGTACACTCACTCACACTGAGCAAACTGTATTGTTGAATGTAAAAAAAGCACTTCATATATATATATATATATATATATATATATATATATTTTTTTTTTGTCATTTGTGTCATAATGAATAATATTTACATGTCTGATGTCAATACAGTTCAAAATAAAAGAATTGAGAGCGAGTTCTGCCTGATATTGTGTGCTGTGTACATAAATGCCATTTTCTGCAATTTCTTTTCTCAGAGAGACCTTTTGGGAGAAAACAGGGTGTATATAAATGGCTATAAGTAGAGTACAGAACATGCTAAAAGCTCACTTTTTTTTTCCTGGTGAACCCAGAGACGTACATCTTCATTTTGAGGTATTGCAAATCACTCTGGTGCTAATAGATAATTTACTGTGGGTCTTGAAAGATGACCAACAATTATGAAAATCTTTGGCCTGTGCTAAATATTGGCAGTCCTAAACTGGCGGTGAATGAGTTAAAGTGTGCAGGAGTTTGCAGGATGATATCTAATCCTGTTCTTGATGGTAGACTGGGAAAATATGGGCTAGTGGACCGAACAAAGTGGCAAACCTGGAAATAATGGAAGAGGCTAGGATTTTCTAAATTAAATTAGCTGGCAAGAGCATTAAAGTGGCAAATGTTCCATCTATATAGAGATCACTGAATGTATTGAGCCCTGCTCTTCGCCACTGGGCAAAGACAGGATCTGAATAGGCTGAAGGGAAGACGTGCTTAGTATGGGACCATACATGGAGATATCTTTCAGGTTAAAATGATGTCTAAACTGAGACAGAATCCTAAGAGTAGAAGTTACAATTGGGCATGGGGAGTACTGTGTAGAGGATATAGGCAGTTTGGCAGTAGCTAGTGCAGGAAGTGATGATGATATGCAGGTATTCACCTCTGATTTGCACCAGTTTGCATTTGGGACCTGAATCCAATAGAACATTTTTTGTAGTTTTGCCGCCCAATAATAGTACTGTACATCAAATTCGGCAGAGCTAGTTCTCTCCTGGCCGCTCCTCGCCGCTCCGATGACTTAAGCTAACTTAGAGCCTCATAAAACAAATAACAGTGACTCACATATGAAGGCGGTGGTGACTAGTGTCCACTCATAAACAACAAAGTGAAGTTAACTCCAGCGTCCAGCCTACTGATTCTTGTTTAGGAAGGTGAGCACTCAGGGCAGGGTCAGACACGAACGCAGGTTAACGAACGTTAACCAAGCTTGGATGTTCAAGTGGTGGATCATTGGCGTCGTGGCCGTGTTGTACTTATACACGGCACCGCAGTGCTTGCAGTGAGCAAAGTTGTCTTTTAACTCGAAATGGTCCGAAACAAAACTCTGCTTTGCCGTCTTCATTTCCGCTGGCTGCTGAGTGCTGATCTCATTCACCCCCATAGTTTTCTGTCTCCTAAAACTAGTTAGATTGTGCCCTCACCTGGTTGTGACCACGTAGTGAAATCTATTTGATAAAAATAAAAAAATAAAAAATCTGCATGATCGAAGGGGGCGGGTCATGCCTTCGCCATCCTGGGAAAAAAATATCGCCTACAGTTAGCCAGGCTACCAGGCTAGCTAGCTACCATTTGTTTTCTCAGAGGTGGAGTGTTCCCGCGGATGCGGCTCTAGCTGTGGTATAGGCTAAATATACCACAGCTGTGAACCAATCAGATTGCATGATTTGAGAGAGCTGTTTTATAATCCAAGTTAGATAGATACTGTGAAAATCAAACAAGCTAAATAGAGCCAACTCATGTCACTTGTCAATTTGTGATGCTAGGCTTCTCAATGCATTATGACATTTTTTGTCACACAAATTTGACTGTTTTGGAGTCACAAATACATTACACTGGACTAGAAATGGAGGCAAAGGTCTTACATTAACTCAACACTCAC
Source organism: Poromitra crassiceps (assembly GCF_964638095.1). Lineage (NCBI taxonomy): Eukaryota > Metazoa > Chordata > Actinopteri > Beryciformes > Melamphaidae > Poromitra > Poromitra crassiceps. The sequence continues at coordinate 137,584 of NC_139623.1, forward strand.
TCACTGGTCATCGATACAATCTCGAGCATGGTGGGATGTGTCTGACTTTCATATGCAAACATAAGGGAAAAACCAACAGGTCTGCTACGTCCACCAGTTTCCAGCACAATCAAATTATTAGCGCCCAACATAACATAACATATAACATAACTTAAAATAGCTCTATGAGAATGCTCAAATCAGAAACATTATTATTATTATTGTTATTATATTTGCTGATATACATTTAACTGGCCACTACAGACAAGGCATGAGAGAAACATTATTGATGCAGAAGGTGAGGTGTAAATACTGTACCACTATGGTACCATTATGTACCACTTGCATGGCAACATACCGTATTCTGTGCTGAGTCCCCACAGCTTGACCTTGTTAGCTTCGTACTGGGCCTTCTTTTTTAAACGACAAGCTCTGAAACAAACAGTAACAGAGTGGAGGTCACTAATGCAACAAAGAGTAACAGAGTGGAGGTTACTAATGAAACAAAGGGTAACAGAGTGGAGGTTACTAATGCAACAAAGGGTAACAGAGTGGAGGTTACTAATGAAACAAACAGTAACAGAGTGGAGGTTACTAATGCAACAAAGAGTAAGAGAGTGGAGGTTACTAATGAAACAAACAGTAACAGAGTGGAGGTTACTAATGCAACAAAGAGTAACAGAGTGGAGGTTACTAATGCAACAAAGAGTAACAGAGTGGAGGTTACTAATGCAACAAAGAGTAACAGAGTGGAGGTTACTAATGCAACAAAGAGTAACAGAGTGGAGGTTACTAATGAAACAAACAGTAACAGAGTGGAGGTTACTAATGCAACAAAGAGTAACAGAGTGGAGGTTACTAATGCAACAAACAGTAACAGAGTGGAGGTTACTAATGCAACAAACAGTAACAGAGTGGAGGTTACTAATGCAATAAACAGTAACAGAGTGGAGGTTACTAATGAAACAAACAGTAACAGAGTGGAGGTTACTAATGCAACAAAGAGTAACAGAGTGGAGGTTACTAATGAAACAAAGAGTAACAGAGTGGAGGTTACTAATGAAACAAACAGTAACAGAGTGGAGGTTACTAATGCAACAAACAGTAACAGAGTGGAGGTTACTAATGCAACAAACAGTAACAGAGTGGAGGTTACTAATGCAACAAACAGTAACAGAGTGGAGGTTACTAATGCAACAAAGAGTAACAGAGTGGAGGTTACTAATGCAACAAACAGTAACAGAGTGGAGGTTACTAATGCAACAAACAGTAACAGAGTGGAGGTTACTAATGCAACAAAGAGTAACAGAGTGGAGGTTACTAATGAAACAAACAGTAACATAGTGGAGGTTACTAATGCAACAAACAGTAACAGAGTGGAGGTTACTAATGCAATAAACAGTAACATAGTGGAGGTTACTAATGCAACAAAGAGTAACAGAGTGGAGGTTACTAATGAAACAAACAGTAACAGAGTGGAGGTTACTAATGCAACAAAGAGTAACAGAGTGGAGGTTACTAATGAAACAAACAGTAACAGAGTGGAGGTTACTAATGCAACAAAGAGTAACAGAGTGGAGGTTACTAATGAAACAAACAGTAACATAGTGGAGGTTACTAATGCAACAAACAGTAACAGAGTGGAGGTTACTAATGCAATAAACAGTAACAGAGTGGAGGTTACTAATGCAGTAACATAGTGGAGGTAACAAACAGTAACAGAGTGGAGGTTACTAATCAACAAACAGTAACAGAGTGGAGGATACTAATGCAACAAACAGTAACAGAGTGGGGGATACTAATGCAACAAACAGTAACAGAGTGGGGGATACTAATGCAACAAACAGTAACAGAGTGGAGGTTACTAATGAAACAAACAGTAACAGAGTGGAGGTTACTAATGCAATAAACAGTAACAGAGTGGAGGTTACTAATGCAGTAACATAGTGGAGGTAACAAACAGTAACAGAGTGGAGGTTACTAATCAACAAACAGTAACAGAGTGGAGGATACTAATGCAACAAACAGTAACAGAGTGGGGGATACTAATGCAACAAACAGTAACAGAGTGGAGGTTACTAATGCAACAAACAGTAACAGAGTGGAGGTTACTAATCAACAAACAGTAACAGAGTGGAGGTTACTAATGCAACAAACAGTAACAGAGTGGAGGTTACTAATGAAACAAACAGTAACAGAGTGAAGGTTACTAATGCAACAAACAGTAACAGAGTGGAGGATACTAATGCAACAAACAGTAACATAGTGGGGGATACTAATGCAACAAACAGTAACAGAGTGGAGGTTACTAATGCAACAAACAGTAACAGAGTGGAGGTTACTAATCAACAAACAGTAACAGAGTGGAGGTTACTAATCAACAAATAGTAACAGAGTGGAGGTTACTAATGCAACAAACAGTAACAGAGTGGAGGTTACTAATGCAATAAACAGTAACAGAGTGGATGTTACTAATGCAACAAACAGTAACAGAGTGGAGCTTACTAATGCATACATGTAACAGTCAAGTATGAACTTTAGAAGACGGTAGGGATGCCACAGTGTGGAAATTCTCCCACCGGTTAATAAACAGGTGACAACACCGGTGTTACCGGTGACACCGTATAAATAAAGGTTAAAAACAAAACAAAACAACAGCTGTCCTCAGGGTCCGGATTTTTCATTTAACGTTAAGTGGTCTCAGTCTGCCGCCGCCATCAAGGTAGTCACCAATACAAGCGTGGTAAGTTATGGATGTCAGGTTAACCACAGAGAATAGTTTTGACCGCTATTCTTGTCGGTCTTTAGGTTAATTTGCATACAGTGCTTCAGCAAAGCGTCTTGTTCTCCTCCAGTCAGTCAGCCCCTCCCCTACAGCATATAGTGTAAGTGTGTGTGTGTGTGTGTGTGTGTGTGTTACCTGGAGGCCAGCTTGTTCTTTTCCTTGCGTGAGCGTGGTCGAGCAGTGAGAGGCAGTTCGCTAACGGGCGTCAGGTCGCTGATCACCTTGTTGAGTTTGCGGAGCTCGGTGCCAATCTGCAGTAATTTGCGTGGGTTTGGAGTCAGGTCCTCCACGTCTGTACGACGAGACTTCTTCAGCATGTACTTCCCTGGGTGACAAGCAAGGTCAAGATGGACAACAATGGCAGTTGTTGGAGAATGTTTAATTGGTGTGCCATAGGTTAAACACAGAAAAAACAAGGATTGAACATATCAAATCTGAGCAAACATCTCCAAACAAGGACAGACAGCCATGGCACACCAAACAAACAATCTGTGTTTGTCTGTGATTGTTGTAGAATGTTTGATTGGTGTGACATGGGCTATACACTCATGGAACTGTAAGGTGCTTTGCATAGAAGCATCCACTACAATTCAGTGGTTCCCAACCTTTTTTGTGTTATGTATCCCTTGAGATGTTTTGCCATGCCAATAGTACCCTCTCACTCATGCGTGTTGATTCTCCTAAATGTGTTATATTAAACTCATATTAAACTGTTAGTATCCAACACAACTGATTATTAAATGAACAACAACAAGTTTACAATTTAAGCCATTTATCCATGTTTGCTTGCTAGTTGGTTTGCACACAGTTTTGACATGTGTGAATGGTGACCTCTTCACATAGTGGTGTAACAGTTGATACTACCAGGGGGGGGGGAACTAGTTGCAAGTACCATTTTAGCAATGGGCTAAATCTAGGTACATTTCAGACTTGAAAGCAGTGTCTTGTCTTGTCTAAGGTGAATGCAAATGAACTAGAGCCATATGATCAAATGTTTGATGTCCTCTTATAATATATATAGAAATATATCGTTTTCACAAGAGAAAATGTCTATCATTTCATATGATGCTCCTTTATCCTTTATATCATTTTGCAAATCACACTCTTTACGGCAATATTGTCCGTCATTTGGACGACGCTGTGCTTTCGTCATTGTTTTTTTTTACTCACGTCCACACATGCACCAGACTCTATCAACAAGCCCCTTTATGAGTGTTGTTGCACAAATCAGCCGGTGAGTAAAAAGCAGGGAGAAGTTACCTCCACTCCGTCCGCCTAGCGCACACATGGGCAACATACGGCCCGCGGGCCACCCGGAATTGCAAAAAAAAAAAAGGAAAAAAAAATGTTTTTTTTACAGTGCACCTGAACGCAACATGCAAGATACCCGCTGAATAAGTGTCCAAATGTTCATGTCATTCTGGCCAATACTCTTCTGTTATAGCATTTCAGTCTGGAATATGGAATATCTTTCAATAATATTTATGACTAAAAGGCTAAAAGTAATCTCATGTGTAAGAAATGACTGTTCTACATTGAAGTAGAAATTTAAATAATTAACTTGTTGGTTTTGGATTTATTTAGGTTCAAGAGTGCATTTTTGTTCTTGTGTGACCCTCAACACAGGCTTTGAGAATCCCGGGCCACTTACTGATACTTATGCTTAAATTAACCCACTCATATTCTGGTTTATTTCAAGAAAAACATTTCGGCTAGTGGAAATTCTAATTGGCTGGTAACTTTAAAATCTAGCAGCCATATTGGCAGGTGGTGAAAAAAGTTAATTTCAAGCCCTGCAGGGAGAGCAGGTGGTGACATAGGAGTGAAAAAAGGATCAAATATTGGTGGTTAAGACTGAATAATGACATCACAATTGTTAATTTAAAATGAGTTATTCCTCTAAACCTGGCTTCAAATGCCCCAAATTTTTCACACTGGCGCCGTTCAGCCCTCAGCAAAATCTGGTAGCGAGGACATTTTTTTGTGGCCCTCTCTATCATCAAAGTTGCCCATCCATGGGTTACGGCATGACAATATTTGTTCGGCCCCCGGCAACAATCTGGGTTTCTCATGTGGCCCCCCCATGAAAAATAGTTGCCCACCCCTGGCCTAGCGCCTACCCAACCATTTGCGCTGTGTTAAGTCCGCGTTTGATCCATATTTGCATGTGTCCTCGTAATGTTAAACCTGTTAAAAGATCTCCTCTCATGCTCTCAAAGAAATCCATTGAAGATTCTCATAAAGCTTTCGTTGTGGCTAAAATCCCAAATGCCTGCTTGTGGCTATATTTTGCTCCAATGTAGTGTATATGTGCGTGTATGTACTGTATGTATACCATGGAGAGGCCCGTTCTTCTGGTACAGGTTGCTAGGCAACGTGTGTCTGTCCCACTCAGAGGGCTTGAGCATGCGTTCCTGCTTGGAGGGCGTGAGCTGCTCGCTGTACTCCCAGAAGTAACGGCGCTTTACTCTCTTCCGGCTGGAGACTCCTGCTGTCAGCCCCTTAACGTCATCCATCAACTCCATGTCACATCCTGGTGAGGAGGGAGAGAGAGTCAGAGAGATATGTCACAGGCTGGGGAGGAGGGAGAGAGGAGTCAGATAGACATGTCACAGCTCAACTCAACTGAGACAGCTAATTGTTTCTTAGAAAAAGTTAAATCATTGCTGGATAAAGGTGGCGTGGTCGGTGCCGTGTTTCTTAATCTCAGGAAAGCATTTGACACTGTGAATCAGAGTTTTTCTACAGTATCCAAACTATCCACATTTAATTTTTCGAATGATGCCCTAAAATTGGTAGAATCATACCTCTCCAACCGATCCCAATCTGTTCGGATACATAACCATCAATCTGACGCCCTATCCTCGCTTACTGGTGTCCAACAGGGATCAATAATGGGTCCAATCTTATTTGGTTTATATATCAATGACTTGCCATGTGTGTGTCCTGAGGTCAACATCCAAATGTATGCTGACAACACTGTATTGTATGTACATGGTAGCACGAAAGCAGAAGTTGCTGTGAAACTTACAAACTCCATGGCCAATGTTACAACATGGCTCAATCAGTGTTGTCTGCAACTAAATGTGTCCAAAAATGTCAGTATTGTTCTTCACCAAGACAAACGACCCTAGTGTTGACCCAGATATTTTTGTGACAGGAGAAAAGCTACAGGTTGTTAAGGAATTTAAATATCTCGTAATCCTAATTGACTCCAACCTCAATTTCAAGGCACAGGTAAAAAAAAGTCTGTAAACGGATCAAATTTATTCTTGCCCATTTTAGATTTATACGAAACTGCATGTCCACTGAAATATGTACATGCATGTACAAAGATGTACATGCACTCAATGATTTTTTTCCACATGACTTACTGTTTGATGAGCTGGTCAGAGGCTAATCACATCACATTGAAACCACTACAATCTCTGTATAAACAGACACTTAAAACTCTAGACAAAAAAAAAAAAAAAAAAAAAGATCCACCGCTGTGCAATTCTCAGGAAATATAACCACCTAAACTAGGACAACTTGATCGAATATACAAATGTATGTCTTGTCTACAAAATCACACATGGTATGCCCCCCCCCCCCCCCCCGCACTCGGAAATTTAGTTAATATAAGAACAAACTTACATCGGATTACGAGAGGAGACGACAAAAGGGGACTGCATTATTATTCCACTCAGGAAAAGTGCCTTTAGCCAGTCGGCCTATTCTGTCAGAGCCTCACGAGAATGGAACAATATTCCAACACACATCAGAGAACTCAACACATACCGCTCATTTAGTTATCATCTAAAACAGTGGCTCATTGATAGTCAAATCTGTCAGCACTAAACCCACTTCCTTTCTGCTGCTGCCACCTTGTGTCTGTCTATGAATGTGTGGGTCCATGTTTTTTGTTGTTTGTTTTGTTTTCCTCATGATTGCTGTGCCTACAGTATGTGCTGCCTGCTCGATGCAACTATTACTTGTTTTGATGTTGTCCTGTTGCATGCTATATATACTTTTGTATGCTACTTACTGCCTGCATGCTTTATATCAGGGGTTCCCAACCTTTTTTGGCTTGTGACCCGATTTTGACGTCACTAAAATCTAGGGACCCTACACATTCAAATTCCGGTACACCGTCGATAATATGATCAGTGACATCATCAGTGATGTCACATGTATGCTTCTTTTTTCCCTCAGAATTCTGACTTTAATCTGAGAATTCTGACTTTAATCTCAAAATTCTGACTTTAATCTCAAAATTCTGACTTTATTTTCAGAATTCCGCCTTTATTCTCAGAATCCTGATTTAGTTATAATCTCAAACATTTTCATAAAAAGTCATTATCTGATAGTGAGCCCATTGACACTGTTTGGATCTCACCTGCAATTACCACTCATCCCCATTGGTGTCACGCAAGAGAACAAAACTGAAATTTTAGAGATGATCACTTTCACTTTAAACTCAGACAAAAAAAAAAAAAAACGCAAATTACACTAATCATCTTCGCTAGTTTTAAAGTGTGTGGTGTAAAAAATACAAAAATACAAAATAAATTCAGGCGACCTCGTTTGAATTTCAGGCGAGCCCACTTAGGGTCATGACCCTAAGGAATATAATAGAATAGCCTTTATTGTCATTGCACAGTTCCCCATACAACGGAATTAACTCATTGAGTGGCAATGACGACTTTAGTCGTCAATTCGGATAGTAACGTTGAGTGCCAATGACGACTAAAGTCGTCAATTGCGTTTTTTGACGGTGGGACGTGGATCAAAGCCAGATCCATCTCCTGTAAAATTTTGGGGCATGTTGAATGTGTATAACCTATTTTACCGACCCATTAGGCGGCGACAGTGCTCTCCAGATTAGAGAAAGTTGAGGAAAAAAAAGCAGAAAAAGCCCCGTGATCAAAGAGAAACCGATGCATGAGCCAGAGCGGCACCCAGTCTGCTCTGGCTGCCTGGAGCCAACGTTAGCTGCGAACAGCAGTCAATCCGCTCCCACAAATGTCTCTGTCTCTGCTGTATAGCTTCTCCACACGATTAGCCGCCAGAAAATAAAACCAAAGCCAATGGTTTGGCTTATACAGTGTCGCGCTGGGAGCCGGCGCACAAGGCTGAGTGCTCCGAAAATAGACTGGGTGCAGCGCACTTTGAAACGCGCAGCAGAAAGCCTATAATCGGACGCAGCTTCATCCCAGCTCACAACCGAAACCCCAGAAACGCAGACGAACGCGAGCCCCATCCAGACTCCCCCGATGAGCGGCCGCCATCTGAACGTGGATCCGTGAGGCAGCAGAGCCTGCCATAGCAGGAGGCAGAGACTCGCCTGACACACGCAGCAGCCAGCACAGCGAGCAGAGCCACCAGAGACACTCCCACGGAGGAGGAGTTTGGAGTTGAGGGGTGTGTGGGTGCTGTTCAGATGTTTCAGGTCAGAAAATATTAGTTTCAGAGTCAGTGATTTGCTTGAAATGCTTCATTTCACAAAAGGCTCAATATCTCAGCTCCTAGATGGAAACGCCTTTTTTTGCTGTTTTTGACCTATCTTCTCCGGCTGATAACTAAAGAACGGAAAATGATATCAATAAACTTTTTTTTGCTGCTGATACAATAGAGTCTCATCGTTCTTTGTGCGTGTTCGGTGTTTACATAGTAATATCACACAATATTCTGTGGGCCTCGAGAAATCACTGAAAACGCTCTGAAACTCTGGCACTGGGAGCGTCCGTTCTCCAAAAGTGGCTGGCACTCAATGAGTTAAGAGTGCTTCAGCTGACAGTGCATTAAAATCAGACGTTAAAAAAACATTAAAAACATTTAAGAAAAGCAAACATTAGAACAGATAAGGACACAGGACACCTAGACGGGGGGTTTCCATAGCAAATTTCAAGCTGAGAGATAGGTCGTCATATCTGTATTACCATGTTGAATCTGGAAATTCTACATTGACAGATGAAATTGAAATATGTACAGCTTTTAACAAACATTTTGCTATAGCTGGCCACCTTTTTGAGTGAGTGTATGAAGTCAGCCAATTCTGCAAATGTAACGACTAATGATGATGGTTCTGTAGGATTGAATTTGAATAATTTTAATAATATAAACCATTTTAATACTTTTAACAATGACAACTCTGTACATACATTAGACTACCCCCATCAATTTACTCTCCAATCACTTACTCTTAGTAGATTTACTGACGCTCTTCTAGCCATTGACCCAAAGAAAGCAATTGGAGAGGACAACTTGGACCCCTCTCTTCTTAAATGCTCTGCCCTCATAATCTCAGAATATATAACACATATTTTTAATCTTACTATTACAGAGTCAGGAGTAGGGATGCAACGGTATGATTTTTTGACGGTATGATAACCTTGGACAAAAATACCACGGTTTCACGGTATCGCGGACCTTTATGTGTTGTCAAATGTGGCATAAAAATGTCAATGAACAAAATGTATTTTATTTTTAACAGTTTGCTGAATTGTGGACTGAGAAAAAATGTTAATGTAACCTCCAACTGTAATGACAGTTAACTGGCAAGTATGTGTGTGCTTTGGTAATATAGTACTGTTCTTACTTATAAATGAAAACGATTTAACCTAATTAATTTTATGTGAAACTAAAACAACATAATAATATCAAATACACACTTCTCTTTTGTAATGGGTGAACACTGGACACAAATAATTATTGTTTCCTCACACATACACCCCCACTCTGTCTCACACATAGGACACACACACACACACACACACACACACACACACACAAAGTGTGTGCATAATTTTCCACTGCCAGGTTGGAGGATTCTTTCGTCATTATCTAATGTTACTTCTCTTCAGTGCAATACGTTTTGATAACGACCTGCTGTACAGCGACGTTCACTCTGTCAACCAATGTTAACGTGTCGTTAACGTTAGTTAGTGGAGAAAGATAGCTGGTGTTAGCTACATGTAGCTAATTAGCCATGTTAGCTGCCTCAGTAGGTAACGTTAGCCTAGAGAGAGTATTTATCTGACATTTATGTTAGCTACTCCTCAAACCTGCGGGTGGAAATGGTTTATGTCCGATGCGATCTATGTTGAAGCAAGACAATGTTTTAATGTACCTTGAATTTGACAAATAATAATGACGGGTGGTGCTCACGCAGATCTAAGACCTGGCCATCTTAGCCTCAACGCGAGACTCATCAGTCATTCTAATGAATCTCGCATTGAGGCTATGTATGGCCATCTGTGTTTTTACAATAGCCGAAATATTCCCAAACAGCCGATGTCGTATTTTTAGATGGCGGGAAAGTTCAGGGGGATCCTTGCGTTCTCCTGCTTTATCACACACACACGGTTGTAAACACAGTCAGGGACAGCTCCTCACTACTGTGAGTCCAGGTAGGCATGCAGCAAGGGGGAGGGGCCGCGTAAGCTGCACTCTGCAAGCGACCTGCCCACGTTGTTTTGGGGAAACAGCTGATACCGTGGGGAAGGTATGACGACAAATCTGAGTGGTTTTGATACGTGACTTTTTCAAACCGTGGTATACCTTCAAACCGGAAACCGCTGCATCCCTAGTCAGGAGGCGCGTCACTACGAAGGCCGAGGGAGCACCGAAAAGGAGGCAAGGCCAGCCGCGGACACGGACGTGCAAGGGCCTGTGGAAAGGAAACCTTCCAGAATTCCTTTCAAGTGCAAAGGAAGCAAGCCGCACACCGCCCATCAATTTATTTATATCGCCTCGGTTCGGGTGTGAATTTACAGGCCTGTTAAACAGCAATAAAACACAAAAACAAGCAGCAAAAGTGATGTCACTGGTCCACACTTTAACACTCAATAACTGTCAAATTAAATGACAGACTTCAAAACCGTTTACAGTTTTCTGATATACTACTGATGTTCTAATGATACAAAGCTGGTTGAAAATGGGCGGAGTGTTCCTTTAAGTCACTAAGTCACCCAGGCCAAGTTGGGAAGCGCCAGCCGTGAGTTGCTGTAAGACGCCGTAAGTCACTAAGTCACCGTATAAACCCCTAAGTCACCCAAGTCCGGAAGCACCAAGTTAAGTCACTTAAGGTGCTCTTATGCTCGAGCAAAGCTCCGTGGGGGTGGGGCCCCGCGAGTCTCCGTGAGTCACCGTGCAGACCTCGCGCTGGGGCTGATGCCATTATACTCAGAAAGTGATCAGCATGTATTGTAGCTATTGTACAATGGTGAGAAGAACAGCCCGTGAAAAGTCGCAATGAAACGCTGTGTAGTACTGAGTGCGCTTTCACTCTCAAACGACCGCACATCAGCACATGAAGGACTCACCAAACTTGTTTTTACTGAAAGCCGTTTTTACTTCTCAGCCCTGATTGCCTACTCTGTGCTGCTTTTAATCTCTCTCAATCATGCTCTCAACACAACACATTTACTTGGTGAAATGACTAAAAACGAACAGTTGCAAATCTAAGTTTATAGCCTACCACATGGGTCAAGAAATGTGGTGAAAACACAGCTCAGTGTTCAGGGTTCAGTGAATCGAAAGCAGCCATGTTTGGAGAGAAGCTCGCGCTGTTAGAAAAAAAATCAGGCAGAACGCGAGCGGCTGCTGGAGCTCGCGACTAACCACGCCCAACAAATTTACGTAATTTGACGCGCCCGCCCCTCGCTCCACCCCCGCGCCCTTCACGGCAGGGTGAGCATAATTCAGCCTTAAGTCACCAAGGCGAAGGCCAGGCCACGTCGGGAAGCGCCAGCCGTGAGTCGCCGTAAGATGCCATAAGTCACTAAGTCACCAAGGCTGAAGGCCAGGCCAAGTTGGGAAGCTGTTGGAGTTGCTGTTAGATGCCAAGTTAAGGGCAAATTAACTTCTGGAAATTAGATCTTCCTTTTGGGGGATTCTCTCTAGCCCAAATAGATGCCGCCCTCTCGCCTAAAGAGGAGCGCCATCTTACAATGGAGTCATACGCCACTTTCTAAACAAAGTCCCTTGTTAAACCTTACCAACCAGTCTCTCATGATTGAAGTGAGGTTTCCATACCATATTTCAAGCTGAGAGAGAGGTCGTCATATCTGTATTACCTGATCAGCCCGTGACGTCAGTCAAGCCCTAGCGTGACGTCAGGCATGACATCAGTTGTCCTCAGTTCATGACGTCAGGCATGACGTCCTCCCTAGTATATATAGCGAGGGTTCTACGTCACCCCCCACTCTGGCAGATCACAGCAGCAGCCGGCATCGCGGCTGTTCATTCCCCCTGAAACCATCCTCTGAAGCCATCATTTCACCCCACCCACCTCCCCAGTCCACCACCAACGAGTCTTGACTCCTGGAGAATCCCAGGGGGGGGGATTCTCTCTAGCCCAAATAAATGCCGCCCTCTCGCCTAAAGAGGAGCGCCATCTTGCAATGGAACCCAAATAGATGCCGTCCTCTCGCCTAAAGAGGAGCGCCATCTTGCAATGGAGTCATACGCCAAAGTACTTAAAGTCCCTGGAAACCAAAATCCACAAAAACGTTCTAACTATGTTATTTAGGGTCTTATGTTAGTAATTTTGTGCCTCCGAAATTATTATACATTACTTTCAACCCAAAGCCTTAAAATCGACACTTTTCTACAAGATTCTACAAAGTACTTCCTCATTGAAGACAGCAGTGCGCGAGGTGCTAAAACGCAGGAGCTTATGACGTCATAAGCTCTATATAACCTTTGTACACGCGCGCAATCCGCACCCACCCTCCTTTTGTCCGTTCTTTGCCCCCAGTGACAGCGCTCCCTCGCTGTCCGTCTCCCTCCCACTCTGTGTGCCGTCGTACCAAGCGCTATGCTTCTCTCTCTCTCTCTCTCTCTCTCTGGACTAGTGAGAGAGAGAGCACAGAGAGAGACACACAGGCTGGTGACGCGAGGTTACTCTCTCTCACACACACACACACACACACACACACACACACACACACACAAACAGACACTCCACAGCACGAGTGCTGTGTCACTCGATCTCTTTCTCCGTTTCCCTCCCCCCTCTGTCTCGCGCTCTCTCTCTCTCGGAAAACCTGCTGCAGACGGGACACGCCCACACATTCCGTGGGAGAAAATACACTCTAAAAAATAATTGATTCTGATGAGTTTTGCCACGACTGTCAAACCTAAATTTATATACTTTGCGACGTTCATCATCGTTCAAATTTGGCTGGTGGCTTATTAACATAGGGTCCTGTGATGTGATGAACTCAAAATGCTAAATAATAAAGAAATATTTCTGGTTTCCAGGGACTTTAAGTGCTTAGTGATGTTCTGTTGCTTGCTTCATGACTGTATTATATGCTTCTTCTGCTATTGCCTGCCTGCTTCAATGTTGTCATGTCATTTGTTCTGTTGCTTGTGCACTTGTTGCTTCTGCTATTGCCTGCCTGCTTCAATGTTGTCATGTCATTTGTTCTGTTGCTTGTGCACTTGTTGCTTCTGCTACTGCCTGCTGCTACAATGTTGTCATGTAATTTGTTCTGTTGCTTGTGCACTTGTTGCTTCTGCTATTGCCTGCCTGCTTCAATGTTGTCATGTCATTTGTTCTGTTGCTTGTGCACTTGTTGCTTCTGCTATTGCCTGCCTGCTTCAATGTTGTCATGTCATTTGTTCTGTTGCTTGTGCACTTGTTGCTTCTGCTATTGCCTGCCTGCTTCAATGTTGTCATGTCATTTGTTCTGTTGCTTGTGCACTTGTTGCTTCTGCTATTGCCTGCCTGCTTCAATGTTGTCATGTAATTTGTTCTGTTGCTTGTGCACTTGTTGCTTCTGCTATTGCCTGCCTGCTTCAATGTTGTCATGTCATTTGTTCTGTTGCTTGTGCACTTGTTGCTTCTGCTATTGCCTGCCTGCTTCAATGTTGTCATGTAATTTGTTCTGTTGCTTGTGCACTTGTTGCTTCTGCTATTGCCTGCCTGCTTCAATGTTGTCATGTCATTTGTTCTGTTGCTTGTGCACTTGTTGCTTCTGCTATTGCCTGCCTGCTTCAATGTTGTCATGTCATTTGTTCTGTTGCTTGTGCACTTGTTGCTTCTGCTACTGCCTGCTGCTACAATGTTGTCATATCATGTCATTTTTAGCTATATTATTATCATCATCATTAACATCAACATATTTCTATAACATGTCAATTTTAACAATGTTTTATCACGGGTTGCCATCCGCATCTTATTTCAATAATTGTGTTCCATCTTCACCCCTTTTTTTCTTCTTCTTCTTTTAGGGAGTCTACTGTAACACCTGGCCAGGGACTACAGATGTAAACTAGCCTTTTGGCTAATTCTGGCATATTTACAGCAATGTTTATTAATATGCACTGTCCCTGTCAAATAAACCAATAAATTAAACTAGAACGACCGCAACGCTGACTTATGCCTCCGCATTAGTTCATTCTCGAGTCCAAATCGCCATTTGAGGCAAATTGGAAGAGATTCCGTCAAGGCGCTGTGATGTTGCGTTACAGAGCTTGGAAATTGGGTGTGTGAGAGGTCACAGTGAGCTTGAACTTTGACCACCAAAATGTAATCAGTTCATCCTTGAGTCCAAGTCGATGTTTGAGACAAGTTTGATTAAATTCCGTCAAGGCATTCCTGAGATATCACGTTAACAAGCTTGAAAATGGCGTTTGAGAGGTCACCTTGACCTTTGACCTTTGACCACCAAAATGTAATCAGTTCATCCTTGAGTCTAAGTAGATGTTTGAGGCAAATTTGATGAAATTCCGTCAAGGTATTCATGAGATATTGCGTTAACAAGCTGGAAAATGGCGTTTGAGAGGTCACAGTGACCTTGACCTTTGACTTTTGACCACCAAAATGTAATCAGTTCATCCTTGAGTCTAAGTAGATGTTTGAGGCAAATTTGATGAAATTCCGTCAAGGTATTCATGAGATATTGCGTTAACAAGCTGGAAAATGGCGTTTGAGAGGTCACAGTGACCTTGACCTTTGACTTTTGACCACCAAAATGTAATCAGTTCATCCTTGAGTCTAAGTAGATGTTTGAGGCAAATTTGATGAAATTCCGTCAAGGTATTCATGAGATATTGCGTTAACAAGCTGGAAAATGGCGTTTGAGAGGTCACAGTGACCTTGACCTTTGACTTTTGACCACCAAAATGTAATCAGTTCATCCTTGAGTCTAAGTAGATGTTTGAGGCAAATTTGATGAAATTCCGTCAAGGTATTCATGAGATATTGCGTTAACAAGCTGGAAAATGGCGTTTGAGAGGTCACAGTGACCTTGACCTTTGACCTTTGACCACCAAAATCTAATCAGTTCATCCTTGAGTCCAAGTCGATGTTTGAGACAAGTTTGATTAAATTCCGTCAAGGCATTCCTGAGATATCGCGTTAACAAGCTTGAAAATGGCGTTCGAGAGGTCACAGTGACCTTGACCTTTGACCTTTGACCACCAAAATCTAATCAGATCATCCTTGAGTGTAAGTCGATGTTTGAGGCAAATTTGATGAAATTCCGTCCAGGCGTTCCTCAGATATCGCGTTAACGAACCTCGTACGGACGGCCGTACGGACGGACAACTCGGATCCATAATGCCTGGCTATCGCCGGCGGAGGCATAAAAATCAAATAAATAAACAGCCTGGGGAGGAGGGGGAGAGAGAGAGTCAGAGAGACATGTCACAGCCTGGGGAGGAGGGGGAGAGAGAGAGTCAGAGAGACATGTCACAGCCTGGGGAGGAGGGAGATAGAGAGTCAGATAGACATGTCACGTTAACAAGCCTGAGGGTGGAGAAGGAGAGAGTCAGAGAGTCAGATAGACATGTCACAGCCTGGGGAGGAGGGAAGGAGAGAGTCAGATAGACATGTCACAGCCTGGGGAGGAGGAGGGAGAGAGAGAGTCAGATAGACATGTCACGTTAACAAGCCTGAGGGTGGAGAAGGAGAGAGTCAGAGAGTCAGATAGACATGTCACAGCCTGGGGAGGAGGGAAGGAGAGAGTCAGATAGACATGTCACAGCCTGGGGAGGAGGGGGAGATAGAGAGTCAGATAGACATGTCACAGCCTGGGGAGGAGGGAAGGAGAGAGTCAGATAGACATGTCACAGCCTGGGGAGGAGGAGGGAGAGAGAGAGTCAGATAGACATGTCACAGCCTGGGGAGGAGGGAAGGAGAGAGTCAGATAGACATGTCACAGCCTGGGGAGGAGGGAAGGAGAGAGTCAGATAGACATGTCACAGCCTGGGGAGGAGGAGGGAGAGAGTCAGATAGACATGTCACAGCCTGGGGAGGAGGGAAGGAGAGAGTCAGATAGACATGTCACAGCCTGGGGAGGAGGGAAGGAGAGAGTCAGATAGACATGTCACAGCCTGGGGAGGAGGGAGAGAGAGAGTCAGATAGACATGTCACAGCCTGGGGAGGAGGGAGAGAGAGAGTCAGATAGACATGTCACAGCCTGGGGAGGAGGAGGGAGAGAGAGAGTCAGATAGACATGTCACAACCTGGGGAGGAGGGAAGGAGAGAGAGAGTCAGATAGACATGTCACAGCCTGGGGAGGAGGAGGGAGATAGAGAGTCAGATAGACATGTCACAGCCTGGGGAGGAGGGAAGGAGAGAGAGAGTCAGATAGACATGTCACAGCCTGGGGAGGAGGGAAGGAGAGAGAGAGTCAGATAGACATGTCACAGCCTGGGGAGGAGGGAAGGAGAGAGAGAGTCAGATAGACATGTCACAGCCTGGGGAGGAGGGAAGGAGAGAGAGAGTCAGATAGACATGTCACAGCCTGGGGAGGAGGAGGGAGAGAGAGAGTCAGATAGACATGTCACAGCCTGGGGAGGAGGAGGGAGAGAGTCAGATAGACATGTCACAGCCTGGGGAGGAGGGAAGGAG
Source organism: Poromitra crassiceps (assembly GCF_964638095.1). NCBI lineage: Eukaryota > Metazoa > Chordata > Actinopteri > Beryciformes > Melamphaidae > Poromitra > Poromitra crassiceps. The sequence goes on from NC_139623.1 coordinate 154,197, forward strand.
AGAGTCAGATAGACATGTCACAGCCTGGGGAGGAGGAGGGAGAGAGAGAGTCAGATAGACATGTCACAGCCTGGGGAGGAGGAGGGAGAGAGAGAGTCAGATAGACATGTCACAGCCTGGGGAGGAGGAGGGAGAGAGAGAGTCAGATAGACATGTCACAGCCTGGGGAGGAGGGAGAGAGAGAGTCAGATAGACATGTCACAGCCTGGGGAGGAGGAGGGAGAGAGTCAGATAGACATGTCACAGCCTGGGGAGGAGGGAAGGAGAGAGTCAGATAGACATGTCACAGCCTGGGGAGGAGGAGGGAGAGAGTCAGATAGACATGTCACAGCCTGGGGAGGAGGGAAGGAGAGAGTCAGATAGACATGTCACAGCCTGGGGAGGAGGGAAGGAGAGAGAGAGTCAGATAGACATGTCACAGCCTGGGGAGGAGGGAGATAGAGAGTCAGATAGACATGTCACAGCCTGGGGAGGAGGAGGGAGAGAGAGAGTCAGATAGACATGTCACAGCCTGGGGAGGAGGGAGATAGAGAGTCAGATAGACATGTCACAGCCTGGGAAGGAGGGAAGGAGAGAGTCAGATAGACATGTCACAGCCTGGGGAGGAGGGAGAGAGAGAGTCAGATAGACATGTCACAGCCTGGGGAGGAGGGAGAGAGAGTCAGATAGACATGTCACAGCCTGGGGAGGAGGGAGAGAGAGAGTCAGATAGACATGTCACAGCCTGGGGAGGAGGGAAGGAGAGAGTCAGATAGACATGTCACAGCCTGGGGAGGAGGGAGAGAGAGTCAGAAAGACATGGTGGGGAATAGGGGTGGGGAGAGAGAAAACGAAAAAGCAAGGGAGACAAACGGGAAGAAAGACGGATGTGAGTGGGGGCAGAAGTAGAGACAGACAGAAAAGAATGACACCCAGGTGTTGAAATAAGAGGTCCAAGTGTTGCAGGATGATGACCATGATTTTAGTGAAGCTACACTGTAGGACAGTGAAGTTATTGAATATTTTTGTAGTCAGTGTTACATTTTGTAGACCAGTGGTTCCCAACCGTGGAGTCACCTGGAATTCAAATAGGGTTGCCTGAAGAAAATGGGGGGAAAAAATACACCACACACAATTTAAAACTAACGAAGATGATTAGGGTCACTTGCGATTTTTTAAAATATGATTTTTCAGTGGTGGGACTCGATTAAAAATAATTAATCTAATTCATGAGAGGCTTTGTAATTAATTAATTGAAATTAATCGCATTTTAATCGCATATCAAAATTTGACACAAGAAGCAACATTTTTCAATTCAAATGGATTTTGGTATACTCTATAAGTGAATCAATTAATAGACAATACATATTGCTGTATCTGTACTTGTCAGACGTGAACTTACTCATCTGGGCTCTGAACCCCGTCATCTGGTCGAGTGTGGGTTAGCGACTCTGCTTGCTTGTACTAGGACTAACAACAGTATGATCAGCTGCTAAGTTAACGTTAGCTCTGGCTTCCACACTAGCTGCAACATGTTTACCATTGAGGTGATACCAGAGGCTTGAAGTCCTCCGGTGATATGCAAATTCTTTGTTGCACAATTTGCATACAACCGTGCTCCAGGCTTCCATCAGGGAGTTTTTTAAATCTAAACTTCCCATCCACTGGGACAAGCAACGTGTTCTCATCTGCTTCTTCCATGGTTGTCGTTAATAGCCTACAGCGCACTTCCCACATGTAGGGCTTTGTTGTCTGACATCACTTAATGCACGTTGTGCATCGGTATGATCGCTATGCCTGGAATTCGTCCACTGAGAAACGTTCCGTGGTGTCTGGAGTGCAAAAATAAAGTGCAATTAAAATGCGTTAACGCGTTATTTTTTCTGTAATTAATTAATCCAAATTAAAGTCCCAGCCCACTTTTTTTTCTTTCTTTTTAGTTCAGTTTAAAGTGAAAGTGATTATCTCTAAGATTTCAGTTTTGTTCCGCTGGGGGTTCACCTATGGCGATGAGTGGTAATTGCAGGTGAGATCCAAACAGTGTCAATGGGCTCACTATCAGATAGATAGTGACTTTATTTTTTTTAGATGAAAATGTTTGAGATTATAACTTTAAATTAGGATTCTGAGAATAAAGTAAGAATTCTGAAAATAAAGTCAGAATTTTGAGATTAAAGTCAGAATTCTAAGATTAAAGTCAGAATTCTGAGGGGGGAAAGAAGCATACTGTTACATGTGACATCACAGATGATGTCACTGATGATATTATCGATGGTGTACCGGAATTTGAATGTCTAGGGTCTCTAGATTTTTGTGACGTCAAAATCGGGTCACAAGCCAAAAAAGGTTGGGAACCCCTGTTGTAGACGGTCCCTGAGCACTCACCTCACAGCCCGGCTGCACATAGAGACCAATGTTATTTGTCCAGCTCGGAGGATGGCTTAGGTGAAAATGAGGTTGTAGCTCGTTGTCTATAGCTCACTAAGATGGCATTACAAACGCTTCGCTTATGAGCTATTGATCCGGGAAGTGCAAATCTGTCAATATATTTCCAACTTTACAGAGCACAGAGGCAGGCAGGCGACTGAAGCATGTCAAATAACGTTAACGATACAGATCTTGACCCACAACGTGTGTGTTGAATTTAAGTAGGTGTCAGAACACAGACAAAATTACTGGTGGAGAACGTTAGATGTGTGGACTGTGTTTTGAACCTAACATGACGTTAATGATACAGCGGTTACAGTGCGAAACGGAGATAGTCTGGCAAGTGAGACAACGTTAAGGATAGAAACGCAGCAGCAGCCTATGTAGTGGAGCGACTTACAGTTGAGTTGATGTAATGGAGTGAGTTGTAGACTTGTGACTTGTAACGTTACTGACATTGGGTTGAAAACTCTCTCCCAACTTGTCTGAACCGCACACACCCCCTCTTCCTTGTCACCTCGACCCAAATCTCAAGAATTCTCGCCATGAACAATTGTCCGCCGCACACATACACACAACACACAATTCTCCCCCACAAACATCTCGCCAGAACCGGCCACAAACATCTCAGCAGTAAGACGCAAAGTGACTTATAGAAGTGGCTGCACTGCTTATAAATAGAGGATAATTCATAATAAATTACTGATTAATGACAAGACAGTGATTGGTATTTTCCACTGCTGATTTCTCAAATTTCTCCCCGATTGTACGATTGTACGATTGTTTCCCTGCTGACGATTCGATCATCGTCAGCCTGCTCGACGATGTTGAAGTTGGCCACTGCCAGGTAATTAACGACTTTGTATCTTAGTGTGAGGATGCCTTCTTATCGTGTGTTCCTTTATCGCAAAATAACTGGGATGTGGAGGCTAGATTACATCACATCCGTTTTGTTAGCATTCCATTTGCAGAAAAGTTGAGCTGGGAGGTTCACTGTTCACTGCTAGATCCACTCGCTAGCCAGGCTAGCCATTGTTAGCAATAACAGTTGATAACAAGGCATTTCGTGGCATTTTGCGCATACAAACACTGCAGCCTCATGTCCACACAGATAGAAGTAGGCCGTGCTGTGTGTACAGCTGATTTAATGAGACACAAACAAGACAGAAGTGCTAAATAGCATTTATACGATTATAACTACTGTTGTTGCGCGGACCAGCCAGCTTTGATTTTTGAGGTTGGGGCTGCTGAGGCTCCTACGAGTTTGGAATGGGAAATACCAGCTCTAGTGATGTCACCGTCCCAGCTCATGAACTTTGAACCGTAAGATTACCAATTCCCAGTTATAAAGGAATGCACGATTACAGCTCAACGTTTCCAAAACGAAAGAGATGTGTATTGATATTAGACGATCTCCCCCTGTTCCCCAGAGAAGTATTGTTGAGTCTACAATGTAGACGGTCAGACAGTTGACCTGGTCACTAAATATAAATATCTAGGCACACTAATCGACAGCAAGTTGAATTTCGATCTAAATGCTGTGCAAAAAAGGTCAACGGCGCCTTTTCTGTCTCAGGAAACTTGCAAAGTTCCAGGTCGACAGGACCCTGACGAAGCTGTTCTTGCCTTTATTGAGTCTGTCATCTCCTTCTCTATTGTCTGTTGGTACGGTAACCTCTGCACCAAAGACAAGAACTCCCTTGGGAAGACGGCTTAAAAAATAGCCGGAGTCTATTTTAGGCGCCTAGACCGTATTTTTAACAAGCAGGTGCTGAAAGCAGCTAGGGCCATCCGCTCAGACTACGTCCATCCGCTGAGCCACTCCCATCTGGCCTCCGGCTCCGTGCTCCCCTAGCTAGGAAAAACAGGTACAAAAATTAATTTGTACCTGTTTCCAAATGTTTGCGAGACTAGAAGGTAAGGCCTTTATGATGATGATGTTCAGTTTGGTTGAACTCATCTTATACTAGCATATATGTAAGTAGCAAACTGTGAATCTTCCTTGGTCTTCTGCGTTCTTTTATACTTGTAGCATTTTTTAGTAGCGCTGTAAAGAGTACCACTTTGGCCTTTGGTCTGCTGCGTTCTTTTATACAATATGTACTGTTGTAGCTTTTTATTTTATTTCTTGTAATTGTGTATTGCTGAGTGACAAAACGACCACTTTGGCCTATAGCCTTGCACTTTGCACTGATCACTGGCACTTTAAACTGCTACTTTGTACTTATATAGACCAAATCAGCGGGATGTTTACATTTACTTCCGGGTACCCCTGGGTCCACACATTATAATGGCGGTGAACGTCACAAACTGACGTGTTGAAGACAAAAACAGACAAAGAAGACAAAAATGGTTCGTCCGTGTTGTGTTGTTGTTTAATATCATTCATAACAACACTTTCACTAACGTTAGTGGAGACCAGACTAGCTAATTTACCTGTTGGACCAGACCAGAGTAGACTTGACGCTAAATTAAATTAACGTGGTGTCGGTAGCTCTGTCTGTAACGTTAACGAGTCTGCAAAAAAACAGCGAGTTTGACAGACAAACAAACGTTATTAGCTAGCTAACACTACATAAAACAAACACAGAAGAAAGGCTAGATACGTCGGACAAGCATGTTTACCAACCGTTTAACCATTTAAATTGAAAGTAGTCGGCCGAAAACAACGAGAGGGTTTGACAGCATTTATTTGACAACACGCACATTTAAACCTGCCGCCTTCCCCAAGTGGTACCCGGAAGTAAATTTGTTTACATGGTGACGTCACGGTGATTTGGTCTATTGTGTTTAACTTTGTCTGCACTTTATGTTTTTATCCAGGATGTTGTTGATGTTATGCCTGTTTTCTATGTTTTCTATGTTTTGCTGCAACCCAAAGTGCCCTTCTGGGACATACGCATAAACTTGAACTAGAACATGCCTCCTCTGATACATGTGCAGTCACCCACCACTTATTTTCACCTGACAGCGAGAAGTTTCTCAAGCAGGACGTAGTGTGTGGGAGGATCACACTACTCCCTCCAGTTCCCCTCCCCCTGAAGGGATGCCCCAATCGACCAGAGGAGGCGCTACTGCATTGACCAGGACTCATACCCCACCAGCTTCCCACCCACAGACACGGCCAATTGTGACGTCTGACCAAGCCGGAAGTACAGCTGCCGGGAATTGCCCCTGGGTCTCCGCGGTGATAGGAGCGTGCTTTTAACTCTATACTACCCAGACACCCCATGATTGGTGAATTTGGAGCACAGGCAGCAAAATGCATGCTGGGTACCTGGCTCAGAGAAGGCGTCACTCATGTCGTCGTCCTTGTCTGCTTCGTAGTCTTCGTCCTCCTCCTCTTCGTCATCCTCATCAGCAGACAGCTCGTGCTCAGAGCCAAAGCCTTCATCGTGATCTTCATCGTCTAGCTCCAGACCCTCCGCTTCAAACTCCTCCACCTACGATCAAGACAGGCATGCTTCAGAATCCACCTTGTCCAGATATCACCCCTGTGTCATTCAGCACTGAGGTATGTCACTCATTCTGGCTTCAGGACTCATAATTGTACCCTGTACGTACACTCACAGCATGGTAGGATGGTCATCCCTTACTTTGTGTAGGCTACAACATTGGTACATTTTAGTTTAGAAGATCATGTCTGGCAAATTACCTTTTTATTTAAGACGGAAGTTTACACTCCTGCAAAGCAGCCATAATCTTAGGTCAAATAGATGGCTTCAGTTTAAAGTGCCTCCTATCACGGTCCTTGGTCCAGGAATGATCTGTAAGCCAATCTCAAACTCACGACCCTTATCTCTTTAAATGATTTTAAACTTTGAATAAAGGATTTTTTTTAAGGGAGTGGTTACTGTTAGCTGCCGTTGTTTCAACTAGCATGTAAACCAAGGGTTCCCAAACTTTTCAGCCCGCAACCCCAAAAAATAACGGTGCCAGAGGCTTGCGACCCCATCTACCCCCGGAGGTGGTTGAAGCATACAAATGTTTTTGTGCACATGAGAATTTCGTAAACAAAACGCACACAAAAACGTAACAATTATGGTTAAAATGTGCTCTTTGTAATCATATGTATTTGTATTTCTCACATTTTGTAGTTCACACATTCTTTAGGCCAATTTCACACATTCTGGAAAGCATCTGGTGACCCACCCAGTGGTGTCCCGCGACCCCCCGGGGGTCCCGGCCCTCACTTTGGGAACCACGGATGTAAACACAAAACTAAACATATTATTGCTGCCCTGTACATTCACTGTATTACAGATGTTCATTGTACCTAACCTACCCTAATGTTAATGACTTAATGTTATATGTTTTGTATTTTTATAGCACCTATTGTTTCTGTTTGTGATTCAATGTTGTTATTGTGTTATGGGTTTTTATGCTGCTTGAGGTTTTAATCTCATATGGCTTTTCATACTGCATTCTCTTAGTCCTGGGTTAAGAATACGGCTAGCCCTTTTACACAGCCTGTGAAAGCCGTGATGGTTGCGGCATCATTAAGCCTCGCCTCCTGTTTAAAAGTCACAAGGATGGAATGGCGTGACATTTTGTTACACCATTCATTCCGCCAGTGGAGGTAGTATCAGCCCCGAGTCAAAGCCTGCTTAAAAGGGTAACCTGCGGGAAGACGGATCGAAGCTCAGCTCACTAATAAAACAAGGCTAGGTCGAAATCTAGCATATGGCCAGCGTGGAAAAGCGTTGATGAGCCTCATTGTTAACATCAGATCGGTAATTAGGCCCCGCCCCCTTTTAGGGGGCGAAAACACAAGCCTTTGCCCGTTGACTTCAATGTAAAATAGCACTACCCCAGAAAATTTTAGAAAAATAACAATCAATCTCGTTTATTAATGACCCCAAAACACCATGACATGACAATATATTACAACTCGCCTGGCCATAGAATGGGCAAGATACACTGGAAATATTACTTTGACATCTAAAATCATGTGACTCATGTCACTATTTACATTACAGCCCCGGCTGGTCGTCATAGCGACCGCACATCTGCGCTCCGCCCATACTATAGCCCAAGTAGGCTATAACATATAACGTTAAAATTAAATCCATACACGGAGCTTTTAAACTGGTTAGGAAATCCTGTTGCCTCTATATGACCTAACGTTACAATGAGACCATTGGCCAGGAGAATGGATATCAATGTGTTGTTATTTAGCCTACATGCATGCAGGGAAGCCAAGCCACCGCTGCGCGGAGGACGGGAGTTACGCTAGGGGCCGGGGAGAACATGGGGAAGAAGGGAAGCCCTTACTACCCCAGCGGCCTCTCACCAGGCAAGATGGCGTCTTCACTAAACCCCCGCCTCCGGCCTAGCGGAGCTGACGTTACACAGACAAGGGGTTCCCGAGCAGCTGACTTTTTCTCTCTCAAAACAATTGAAACCCGTAATGTTAAAGTGGAGATGAATTGTGGTGAAATAAACACACATCATAGTATTCATTTGGTATTTAGATATACCACAATAAATAATACGTTATAAAAATAAGCCGTTGCTACGAAAAAACGGTTTATAATGTCCCTTTATGTTGCATTTGTCAACTAGTGCGCCGCCATGTTTGTTTGTGTCAGGCGCTGACGTCAGTCGCATTGCGGAAACACAGCACTCTGCCGGATAGCCATAGGAAGAAGAACGAGAGTAGTTGCGCGCTGTTACAATGGATTCTGAAAGTTTCTACGAGGTGGAAAGACCCACAGATCAGGTCAGAAACCCTTCTGCGTATGCTTTTGAGCCAGTGAGAGACACAGCAGTGGTAATTATGCTCCTATCGAGTCGGATGACGGCAGAGAAAGTGAAAACATGCCCCGAAGATGAAAGCCAGTGCTGGGAATACAGCGTGCTGCCCCGGTGCAGGGTGGAAAGCGTGTGCTGCCGAGATGAAGATATGGCAAACCTGGAGCATCTCATACAAGAGAACTGTATTACCAGCAATCCAACATTTCAGATGGTGTGTGTCTTGAGAGAGACGTCCTGGAGGTCTCAATGTTGTCCTTGCGGGATGTGCGAGCTGAGACACTGGAGTGGCCAATAAATAGCAGGTAAGCGTGGTACGCTACATCCATGGTGGTACGCTAGCTAACCTACATAGCAAACCTAGGCTAATAATAGAAATCTATATGATATATTTGCCACACAAAACTATATGCTCAACCACTGTATCCATCAAATTGTTAAACCACAATTGTGCTTATCTTAGCTTGCTAAAATGCCTGCCTTGTAGCAACCATGACTGTCAAAATGATTATCCCATAACCCCAAAACTGACTTTCTATATTAATTCTAGTCATGCACGGTTCCCACAGGGGGAGTCACTTGTTTCTGCAACTCAAAACTAATAACCTTACACATGGCAGTAGAAACATCTATACTAGGCCATTTCCCATTCAAGTTATGACATAATTATATTAATTATGTAGTCACATGTATGGGCATAGCTTTGACAGTGGCAGAGAGTTCCACAAGAGCCGGTCGTCGGACATTTCACCGTCTGGCGCCTCTCTCGATCAGACTAGGAATTTATTGATTCGATTTTTGAGGAGTTGACATGTATCGTCTTTTTTTTCTCTCCCTTTGATGTCCTAATGTAAAGCAGCTGTGAATGTGCATGCTTCTTGTCACCATAAAGTCGATCAGACGAATAAGTTTGCTCCTCGGACATAACCTCGCGTCACCAGGCTCTTCTCGGCGAGAAAGATACCTCGGACATAATACTGATCTGAGCTTCCATCCACCCAGCCGCACAAGAAACAGCCGCAACAGTGCTGTGTGGGGGGGCGTGTCACAGGTGACAGAGTTAAGAGCGACACGTTCATTTCGCCCATGACATGACATGACATGAACCGCGAGGTAAGCTAACGTAACTAATGAACATGCTCTAAGTCTTTTAAGACGAAATATCTTGATAGTGATTATACTGTTAATAATGTTGTCACGTTGATTCATTTAGACTAATGTCGGATTATACGAAATGACCAACCAAGCTCTTCCAAAATGTGCGTTGTCTTGCTCTCTTTCTCCTCAGCCTTCAGGAGTTGTGCTAACTTGCTAAGCTAAATTTAATGAATAGCTGACGAGTGAACAACACTTGGAAAGCTGCACCGTCTTCCAGCATTTAACCTCGATACGATAACGTGAGGTGACCACTATCTGGCAGGCTGCGGCAAACTGTGTTGAACCATGTGGAACCGTAAATCGCCAATGGCTCACTTTTTGGCAAGATCGCCAGCCATGTGTTGGCTTGCTGCCTCCCTTTTGTTTTAGGGACATCTGGTGGTTGAACCACCACTGAGCAACTGTTTTAAAACCACACAACAATAGGGGCTTGGTAGGTCATTACTATTTGGATGATCGCTTCAGGAGCAGACTGATTCTAATTTGTGGATGTTTTCCCAATTTTATTTACAAGTGTACACATCATCAGGGGAGAGAACAGAAGAACATCCTGTCCAAGTGGGGATGGAGTTGGTGGCCAGTGAGAGTGACAAAATGAAGATGGCACTAGGGATTTTAGGGCTGGAGGACAACACACAGCTTGACAGCGAGGACTCTGAAATAGTGTGACTAACAGAGTTAAATAAATGTTAATTTAAGTAGAACAACTTTGTGTCTTATTTGTAAAATTAAATATCAACTGCAAATGAGTGAATAATGATATAGACATCAGCAGGTGGTGGTGATGTGGAGGTGAGTCAGAAAATATTAGTGTTTTACCTATATGGCTACATCTGGGCAAGAGCAGTGCCACTCACTCAGCAAATTGATGGTTAAGACTGAAAACCAGTCTAATCTTAATGTAAATGGTCCTCTAATCTGGTTTCCGCGCAAATTCGCCGGCGCCCGTTGTCCCGCCACAACTACTGGCTGCTCTGGTAAGATATCTGGCTGGTCAGAAGTTTGGGGAACTCTCTGCAGTGGTCCAGTGCACATACACTACATGGTTATAACATTTGCGATAATACTGCAGAATGACAGTCATGATTATAGGATGCAGCCTTACAGTACATATGTACAGTATGCTAAGCCTATTCCCTTTCTGTCTTTTCAGGCTGACAGCCTTTGGTCCAGGGCTCATCTGGGCAGGAGCAATGAGCAGGAAGAACAGGATGCCAATTCCAGCGTGTTGTCAATGCCATCAGGAATGTCTTCCCATCTGCGGAATATGGATTTGAGTACTACAATGACTTGTAAAAATGTTCTCTCAGAATTACACGGCTATTCTTTCTCAAAGAATACATTGTTTTATATGATCCGTATTTATGGCCTCTTTGAAGTTCATGTTCCCTTTACATTACCTTATCATGCATAATAATGTTACACAGATGAAAATGAATACATAAAACAGTGAAATAATCAAATGTATGTTTATTAATTTTCTCTATAAATACCAATGATGATACATTCTGTCTCTGCCTGCCCACCTTATGTTTAAAACTCATCAGCTGTTCATTCATTTTACAAGTGCAGTCTCCCCTCACAACATCTCTCAAATTGAAAGGCAAATAATAATGGGTGCTATTTCAGAGCAAGCAAAGAGTGGGTAATAACTGATTTTATATCTGTGCACATTTCAATGCCACTTGAGCTGCCAACAAAATCCTCAATCTCTGCTCTTTGGAAGTCTCCCATAGTGGGATTTTTCTCTCTTTTTCCCACAGTGAATTTGGCTGTATTCACCAAAGAGCTTGCTCCGCCATCACAGTTTACTTTTCCCCATTCTGTGAGTGGAAGGCTGAGTGCAGGGATGCAAACTAGTCACCTTTAGGTGACAGTCACCTTTTTGATCCCAAAATAGGGCACTTTATTGAATGAATTTGAGTGGTTTTGTGTCTGCCTTAGTATCTGTCACCTTTTTCACTCTGGTGAGTTTGCATCCCTGTGAGTGTGAGAAGCCTGGTTAACCTCAGTCAGGTGCTTGGGGGATACTAGAGTGCTCTACTGCAGTGGTTCTCAAATCTTTTCAAATGAAGGACCCCTAAACTGACAAAAATTAGACCACGGAGCCCCATTTGATAGGATTTTGTCCCATGGTCCCCCATATGATAATAAGATTGATGCTTTTAGATGTTTTATTACAGAAAGTGTATAAAACCCATGACCAAAATAGTCATTGTGTTACTTATGAATGGAATTATAGTGAAAATAAATGACCCCCCTTCTGGCTGGGGACCCCCTGGAACCCCCTCAAGGACCCCTGGGGGTCCCCGGACCCCCATTTGAGAACCACTGCTTACTGTACAGGGTGCTCCCACCAGAATGTGGTGCAGGACAAACAGCTGGTGAAGAAGCTGGAAAAGAGTAACAGCTACAGAAAGGACGTTGGCAGGAGCACTGAAGCACTGCGAGGCGATCTTCATCTGGGCAGCACTTGGGAGCACTCAACAGAGAAAGCAGTGACCATCGCTCAGCATCTATGAGGACAAAAGTCAAAGAAAAGTCAAAGTACTGTCAATAGCAAAACTGTTGTACTGTATGGGCAACACTCCCACCATTCAACAAAATGTACAACCATAAAATGTAATACATTACTATTCATAATTATAGTACTGTCTAGACATATTAGTACTGTCTAGACAGTATACATGAATAGTAATGTAGTTCATTTTATGATAGACTGCCTATACTGCTTATATCTGACCAATAGTGGATTCAAATGCATTATGTATCCCACACTTACACATTGTATACTGGTTATTCTATGCTGTAGGCTATTCATACTACTGTCTTGTTCATATCTGATCTATGTGGAGCCTGGCTAGATTATCATACCTCAAACGGTTTACTCTGCATTTTCTAGCATTTAGTCTATTTATATATTAGACTACACATACATTTATATTAACCAAGAACCATATACAAACACTTATTTTGCACTTATGTTAGATGCTAAACTGCATTTCGTTGTGTCAGTAGGCTACTTGTGATGTAGCCTCAACGCGAGACTCTTCAGTCATTCTTCCTTCAGAGGGTTACGCCGGCATTCTACTGGTTGCATTTGCGTTGCGTTGCGGCTGTGCTCCGGTTTTGCTACATGCTCTGTGCTCCGCCAACACTCACCGGCTGCGTGCAGAGCACGTCACGGCTCCGCTCCGCCAGACAGCTAGAGTGACGAGACCGACAAGTTCTCCCGGTGAAATCGCGCAAGACAATTTGTATGTGGGATAAATACAACAACAAACAGGCAGAAGATCATTGTTCCCAACTGGAGAAGCAGAGGAGGGGTGGACTTGCTTGGTGTTTAGTTTAGTTTAGTTTAGTTTATTTGACATATCCGTTTAAAATACATGCAAGTCAGGCATTAAAAAAACAACAATGTCAAGGATAACACAAAAAGTCGTGGACTTGTTTCCGTTGTGGTCCTTGGTGTCAACGTATACATAAAACACTAAAACACATAAAAATACTTACACACTTAAAACACCAAATTACATAATACATTGTGTACATCCTAATAATCCCTCCGTCCCCTAACGTTACCTGTCTATTCATGGACTTTGGCTAGTAGCCATTTCCTAGCATTCACCTTAAAACTGTGTGGGTTCGTGGTCTGTTTGATGGACAGAGGCAGTTCATTCCACTCCCGTGCTCCTGTGTACGCAAAAGAGCATTGCCCCATTTTGGTTCTACACCTCGGGGGGTGCAGGTTGGCTAAGCTGTACCTAGTCCTGTAGCTGTGTGATTCCCCGGCACTGGAAAAATAGCTGCTTAGGTATGCTGGGGCCCTGCTGTTAACAACCTTGTGTACCATGCTGAGCCTCAGCTGAGTCACTCTGGCCTCAACTGGTAGCCAGTTGAGCTCTTGAAAGTGCCTCCTTCCAACATGGTCTCGAGGGCCTAGCCCCATCACAACCCTAACCAGCTTGTTTTGAGACACCTGCAGTTTCCCTTGTAATGTGACTGTCAGACCTGTTGACCAAGCTACACTAGCGTAATCGAACTGACACTGCAATGCAGCGGAGTAGGTGGGAGTTGACACAATGATTAGAGTGGAAACGTATCGGCTCCGAAGCCGTACCGCAGCGCAGACGGACCGAACACGGACTCAGTGGAATGTGGCCGTTAGGGTTCTGAAGGAAGAATGACTGAAGAGTCTCGCGTTGAGGCTACTTGTGATGTTGACTACTGTTTACAACTATCAGCTAGTGTGGGATTCGCTGTGCTGTGTTGTAGTATATTCATTCATTTCGATTGTCAAGACAATTATAAACAGGGGAGGATAAACGTTTTTGAAATGTGGCAGTTTACTCACCTATCTTCAGATCAACTGCAGAGCTCACGGAGTAGTCCCACAGGTGAGCTGAGACGAGAGCAGCTAGCTAGCTGCACAGGCACATGGGGTTTCTTCATCTGAACGAAGGACTTTACCACTGTCTTTTACACAATAGTGCTCATTTGAGCATCCAGGGGCAATACAAAATGATCCTCATCGGGTCCGTCTTTCGCTGGGTCCTCCATCTGTGCTTTTACTAACGTTAGTATGTCCGCGCTCCATTTTTACCGGCGACAACAAGCAGCGCTGCAGCCTGGCAGCAAAGACAAGAGCTACAATGTGTGTGACGTGTGCAGCAGACATCACTCAACAGGAGTGGACCTGATTGGCTGAGTCCCGCAGCTCCCACCGAAAGGCTGAAAGGCTTCCTCTGATTGGTGTGGAGCAGACGTCACTCAACAGAAGAACTTGTGCGTGCAGTCAGGCGTGCACTGCAGTCGGTTCAAGATTCCTTCCCGACAAGGCCGTGTGTAGCGCCAGCTCTCGCTGGCCAAAAACATTACAGGGGAAACCACCTTAAACAGCAACTAGAACGACCGCACCGTAGGTATATGCCTCCGCCAACAAGTGAGCAGTCGACATCTATGTCTGTCCAGACTTTGACGTTTGAGCCAAATGTGAAGAAATTCCGTCAAGGCGTTACTGATTAATGAGCTTGAAAATGGCGTTCGTGAGGTCACACTGACCTTGACCTTTGACCACCAACATGTAATCATTTCATCCTCGAGTCCAAGTGGATGTTTGAGCCAAATGTGACGAAATTCCATCAAGGTGTTCCTGAGATATTGTGTTAATGAGCTAGAAAATGGCGTTCGTGAACAACAGGAATGCTCCGTGCCTACAGTAAGTAGGTTAGGCTATTTATGCTCAAACAATGTTGACATCAGTAGGCAAAATTCTCTACCTCACGGTTTCCACTTAAACTAGAACGACCGCACCGTGGATTTATGCCTCCGCCATTAGTTCATTCTTGAGTCCAAATCGCCATTTGAGGCAAATTGGAAGAAATTCCGTCAAGGCATTCCTGAGATGTTGTGTTACAGAGCTTGGAAATTGGGTGTGTGAGGTCACAGTGACCTTGAACTTTGACCTTTAACCATCAAAATCTAATCAGTTCATCCTTGAGTCCAAGTCGATGTTTGAGGCAAATTTGATGAAACTCCATCAAGGCATTCCTGAGATATTGCATTAACAAGCTTGAAAATGGCGTTCAAGAAATCACAGTAACCTTGACCTTTGACCACCAAAATCTAATCAGATCCTCAGATATCGCGTTAACGAACATCGGACGGACGGACGGACATACAGTACGTACGTACAGACGTACGTATGGACGGACGTACGCACGGACGGACAACCCGGATCCATAATGCCTCCGGCCTGGCTATCGCCGGCGGAGGCATAAAAAGTGCATCACTCAGCCGCGCTGTTATTACGCACCTCTCACATTCACTGTAGTTGAGCTGAGCATGTCAAACCACACCGCAGTTTCATCCATGGCTATGATGTCGTTCGCCTGTATCTTCTTTGTCTCAAATCCGCGTTGAAAATGTGACAAAATTCACCAGCTTCTCGTTGAAGTGGGCAACAGTTGTAGGCTACGTAGAAACCAAGTGGTCTAAATTGACGACGATAACGTTATTAAAAGCAGACTGCAGCTGTTTGACATGCAGGCCTAGGAACAGAAAACTGGAATCAAAAGTAAGAATTAGCTTTGTGTTACCTGTAGCCTACATGATGCTGCCTCTGTGATCCATAAAGTCGAACAGCTGTTTTTCTCCCAATACACCTGCAGCGGCTTGTCAAAGTTTTTTTTTATTTCTTATTTTTTGTGTGTGTCTGATAAATCCCTCTGTATGTCTCAATATTTTTATTTATCTCTGCAGCAGGTAGGCTAGTTCACATCTCCATGGCAACGATAGAATGTCCTGACGGAATGCCTCCTCGCACTGTGTAAAAGCAATTTCTGTGTAAAAGGGCAACGCTGACTCATTTGCAGGCCTTTGTAACGGCAATATTGCGGGATCACTGTGTAAAAGTGGCTTAAGATAGCCCGCGCCAACTTAGCCCCTTTTCACACACACATTTGTTAACTCAGCTTGACCTAAACCAAGGACTATACGATTCAAACTGCAGTTCTACTAGCCCTGCGTTAGTTGCTGTTGACCAAATAGCTGCCCGCCTGAATACTCCTACCACGTTGGTGTGTAAAATGAAGAGGACGGCCAAAATAAGCACTTAGCTCAGCTAAGTCAAGTGTAGTGTGAAAAGCCTGGATGTGACTGTCACTACTTGATCTGAGTCACGCATGCGCAATGTCACCGTCAACCTGAGCTGAGTCTCTGGTGAAACCAAGTAGTAGTATCCAGTTATGAACTATATTCACTACTAGCTTTGGTGAACACATGATTGGAAACAAACTAGTTGTGGAATTATTGTATTATACAGTAATTCCATATCTATCACAACTTTATTATTACTTTATCCCCACTTGGCTAATTTGTTTGCTACATCAGTTAGCTAGCCAAGTCGCCAACATTAGCGATTGATATAAAATGGCCATGGCAACATAAAAGCTTTAGCTGGCAATGAGTCCACATCACCGATATGCTATTCAAGTGTGAAACAATTACATTCGTTTTTCCAATTGCTGATACACATGAATCTGTGGCAGTGAGCTCATAGCTAAATGTAGGTCTGTGCCATAAACCGCGACTCACATATACAGCTCGGGCAGCGACAGTGCGTATGTGCGACTCAGATCACATAGTGACAGTGACTTCCTAGTTAAAGGATATATATATATATACCTCTTCCTCCTCTTCCTCTTCTTCGTCCTCTTCCTCTTCCAGCAGCGGGGTGTGGCCTCTGCTAGCCAGTCTGCTGCGGGTCAGGAACAGAGAGTAGTTGTGTTCCTCCTCCTTGCTCTTCTCTGTAGCCTCCACTATCAGGACGCTACCGCTAGCCCCAGGCAGGCTAACGGTGCCGCTAGCCCCCGGCAGGCTAATGGTGGCGCTCACCAGCCCAGAGATGCTGCCCTCCACAGCCTGGCTAGCTGCGACCAGTTGAGGCACGGCGCCGGACCGGCCGACTGGCATCTCCCTTGTCCCCATCCCCTCTGCGCTCCTCTCATAGCCTACCATGTGGCCGCTGGCTGCAGTGCCGGGGACTCCCACCAGGGCAGTGCTACCTGAAGTGGAGGCCTTCTGGTCTTGGGGCTGAGAGAGGGGTAGATGGGGATGTGACGCCTCCACCTCCGGCTTGGAGGGCATGTCCGTTTGAGCTTTATGGACGGCGCTCAGACGGACTTTGGCCTTCCGCACAAAGTCGGGACCGTGGGAGGCAGCCATCTTGGTCCCCAGGCCCGGGGGCTTGGGTTGAGCTTGCGTGTGGTCCTGGGTGAGACTGAGGTGGCTCTGGGTCTTGGCCATAGTCTCAGTGCTGGAGGGGACAGGCCAGGTGGCTTTTTGGGACCCCTCTGGGAAGTCAGGGAGATGGTTGCAGGAGGGGCGGGAAGAGGACGTAGGGGCAGGGGAGAGCCGTGTTGCGCTGGGCCCAGACCCTAGGGTAAAACCTGGGGGTCTCTTACTGTGCCAGGGGGGCATGGGAAACTGAGGCTGAGGGACAGATAGGGGCAGGTCAGCGGGGTGGTAGAGCACCTCACAGACAGGCTGCGAATCCTCACTGTTGAGCTGGGCCAGCGTCGGGGTTCGGCCAATCACCTCCTCATCCTGGTAGGGACTAGAGAAGTCGTCCAATCCAAGGAAGTCCACCTCTTTGGTGCCCCAGATGTCACAGCTGGCCAGCCGTGTGTATCTGTCAAGCACAAAGACACATGCACTTATCAATAGTACAAATGTGGAAAAATGTATCTTCGCTGTGTTATTGTCAGTGTTATTACCTCACATGTAACCGTGTAACTGACATAACTGTGTATAATTTGAGTAGAAAGATATAGAGATGTAGAATTAAATTTTTCCCCCCAAAACTGCTAACACAACAGCACCTAAACATGACCTAAGATCTCTTGTAGCAAGTGTGATGGGATGCGAAAGGTGGGCAAACCTTTCGATACAACAAAGCATAGATAGATCCCAGAGGCAAGAGGGAAGCCCAGAAACTGTCTTAGGCGTACAGACTAGGGATGTCGAAAATCATTATTTTTCTTGACCGACAACCGACCCTCATTAGCAGACAATTGGTCGGTTAACCGAGAAGATTAAAATGCGCTATTTGACTGTCTGTGCCCCATTAAACCATTACCACAACAAATGCTTGATTTTTACCACGTGCGGAGCACGCTGGTCATCACGTGAAGGAATTCAGTTGGCATCACTCAGTCAGTCATAGAACGGAAAGAACGCTTTTCACTCTCGGGGACGCTCGATGAGTTTCACTCTTATTTCCCGAAGGGGAGGGGGGGGGGTGTTTCAATACGCCTGACCCCGCCCGCTTGGGACGCAGGGTCAATTACAACGAGCGCACCTACATACACACACGGACTGCAGCAGCACAGTACCCACTGCTAAACACCAAGGGCTGAAAGTAAACCACTATTAATCAGCCACAAATGAGCCAGACATTACAAACAAATGTCAACTTCTGAGTTTTATGTCGATACAAAGGACTCAGGATACTCTGGCTGTGTGGAATTCATTTCTTGATGAATTAGCGGACGTTACTGTGGTATGTTTGGTCTTGTTTGGCTGTGGCCACTGGCTTCCTGCTTGTGGGAGAGGGACAGCAATCTTTGCAAATATCGAGTTCTGAAATGCGTGGTTCAACATTCAACATAAAAGAAGATTTTTGTAAGTTTTGGTTAGGTATTTTGCGATGATTTGAACATACACGGTATGGCCGCCAACTTCAAGCACCAGCCAGCCAGCCCGCCAGCCGAGCTGCAAGCAGATCCGTGTCAAAAGCTGTAACACTGAAATGTCACTATGGAGCTACAAAATAGATCCTTTTTGGACACCCGACCAAGCGAAAACCACATGGGATCGTTTAATACCCCGGGCCCGGTAGTTCAAAACTTTTAATCCCTATCTGATCGGATCAGATTTGGATTTTGGGTAGTTCAAAACAAAAAAACAAGATTAGGATCACTTTGATATCCAATCAGATCAGGAAATCAAATCCAAGCTTTAATCTGGATCAAATCTTCAAAACGGGTAGTTCAAAGCGACAACACAGGATTTGGATCAGTTTGATCCCAAAAAACTGGATTATCTTGATCCCACCAGAGGGGTGGATTTCCAGTGGATTACCAGAGCAAAATGTACTATACAATTTATTTAAACATATGTTTCAATATAAATAAGATGGCAAAGTTTGTTAACTGAAATAATAGACAATTTTTAGCCTTCAAGGCAAATACATTTTATATTTCATTTTTTGGTCATGTTTGTGGTGGCCTATTTTGTTTTCAACCAAATGTTGATGACATAAATGTTTCTGCTCATAAAAGTATCACAACAAAGATTGTCAATCACAAATGTAATTTAGATTAAAGAAAAAATATCTTCAAAAACAAAAAAGTCCATCATCTGTCATCACCTTTCAAAAGTAATTGCGGACAATAGCATCTCGCATTGCACCACCACTCAGTCTCTCATTTAGAGGGAAATCCATAGGTGGGCCTAGATCATCAGCAGGTGCAAGGGGCAAACTGAAACCTCACTTAGAATTCAGCTCCTCAAAGCACGCCTGGATGATCCAGCTGCCTTTGAATGAATGTTTTGTTGTTGTTACCCTAGTGGGAGTATTTTTTTTATTACAATTCCATTATGATTTTATGTCCTTTATGTATTTAAAAAATATAATTACCGTAGACATTATAGATGTCTCTGCAATGTGGTCTCTTGTCTTCCTTGTATTATTTTTCATATCCACTAGATGTAGATCGGTAGGATTAAAGCACTAATATTCAGGATCTAGTAATCTTGAAAAGTCTGAAACTGGATCAGGGTGATCCTATCCTGAATTGCTTTGAAATACTGGGACAAAATCTGGCCGAGTTGTCTGATCCTGGATCACAGAAAATGGGATTTCAAAATCTGATGGGATCTGATTGAGATTAAAAGTTTTGAACTACTGGGCCCCGATTATGAAGCAACCCAATCGCCAGGATGCTCTGGCTGTGTGGAATTCGTTTCTTGATTAATTAGCGGACGTTACTGTGGTATGTTTGGTGTTGTTTGGCTGCGGCCACTGGCTTCCTGCTTGTGGGAGAGGGACAGCCGCACCGCAGCTAACCTTAGCAGCACCTCCTTAGCTGTAACGTTAGCTGAAGTCTTGGAGGACGATGATGAAGGAACTTGAGAGAGGCATCGACTTCTTCAACATCAGGTAACGTTATTTAATTAGCTAGCGTTAGCTGGATAAGTTGTTTCACTGCCGTTGTGGTTGTTAGATACCGGGGCTTTTCACTGTCTTGGCTGAGTTAGCTTTATAGCTTAGCATGTTTAGGACCGTAACCAGCGTTGTTAACGTTATATAATAATTATCATCAGCTCGTGTCACCGACCGTGAGACGTGTTATTTAACGTTGCACTCTTGCTTTCATTGCTAGGTCACCATGTGACAGTGACAGCCGCACAGGAGGAGACACGATTCACCCTGACAAAGAAAGCTTCTTCACCAAGCCAGAAAGTCAATGAGTGCCACAGGGCAGTGACTGCATTCATTGTAAACGGGATGTTGCCCTTCTCAGCGGTGGATATGGTTCAGGTAAGTTATTATTTTGCATAATTAGTGATAATGGGTGTGTTATTCATAGTGTAAGCTATGTTACTAACAATAAATTGTCATTTCTATTAAGATGTGCATAGCACTGACACTTCTTTCTATTGATAACACAAATAATGCTTGGTGAATCACAATGCCTTTTTTTATTTTCAGATACCACTCCATAAGCAGAAGAAACTTTCAGCACTTGGGGAGCTCTTTGAAGATGAAGACCAGGCCCTGCTGGAAGCTGTGTTGGACATCAGTTGCCCCTAAGTACTATTCCCCTATATACTATAGGGAGGAGTTTTATTTTGTCTGGTGCTAAATAAATAATGTTCTAAATAAAGAACAATGTTGAAATTGAGAAGTTTGGACTTTAATTAAAACTGTAATTTTTTTGTTATTATGTATGTAAAGTATATATGTAAAGTACCGAAAATGGTACCGTTTTGGGTACCGTACCGAATTCCAGGTACCGGTATCGTACCGGTATCGGTTCAAATGTGAACGGTACCAATCGATAGTCGCTAGCTGTGACTGACTAGAGTCTAGTCACTAGACCAGTACTGACCAATTTGGGGCCCGCGGGCCAAGGTTGCGCTCTGTTTGTTTTGGCCCGCCACGGATTTGGGAGGGGGGAAAAAAACTCCCTTGCTTGCTTGCTGGGGAGATGAATATCACTTGGCCAGAAACAAACTACATAAATCAAGTATTGTATATATTTACTCAATTTGATTGCACTTGCAACTTTGTGATTGTCTTTAGTTATCTTCCTACTTCTTATCTCTGTATATTGATGTGGCCACTACGCTGGCTGCATACAGACACTAAGACAAATTCCTCGTATGTAACTTGCATACTGTGGCAATAAAAGTGATTCTGATTCTGATTCTGATGAGACAGTTTACAATTATTTTCTCACCTCACTCACAAGCTACAAGGCCCTCCCTTCCCTTCACTTTCCAGTGACCTCAAATCTATTTATTGCCTCTTTGATTGACAAGTCCGCCCCTCCCCAAGCTCTGTGCAACAGCCAGCACTCCTCCACCCCTATGTCGAGAGTCTTCAGATTTAAAGCCCCCCTTCAGTCAGTTTTTCTACCTGTTTAACGTAAGGTGACCAGATTTCTGAAATGAAAATCGGGGACATTTCCAGTTCGGCAGTCAATATATCATTAAAATATCCAATGTTATTATCTATGAAATAAAAAGGGGGACAATTTCCGTTTCATGTATTTTGACCACTAGGAGTGTGTAACGTTACAGGCATTTTACATGCTTTCCTTCTGTTTTACTGTTTCTCTAGCACCGCCTATAGGCCATTATGTGAATGTCGCCTGCTATTTTGTTAGTTAGATGGGTGGATTCTCATTGGCTGTTAAAGGTCACATGGGTTGTCAGCCACATGTTCAGAGCTGCTATTTCTTCACATGTTCAGAGCAGCCATTTTCTACCTGAAAACTGACAAGGGAAAAGCATGATTCAGGGCTACTTCTTTCTTCATTCACCTGTGTAAGCCTTGGAGAAGCTTTGTCTGTGAGTAGATTGATTCATTTATGTTGTAATTATTTCTGCTCATATTTCATTGTATTTAAAACTATTTGATTGCATTGTATTGATAGCCATTTTTGTATCATTTACAGTTTCACACTCAACCTGTACTCAACTCGACCTCACAGTGCTGTATCTTCTTCTTCATGATTAAAACGGATGTACAAGTGCACGTTGATATCTCACTTTAACG
The DNA here is from genome assembly GCF_964638095.1 of Poromitra crassiceps. Taxonomy (NCBI): domain Eukaryota; kingdom Metazoa; phylum Chordata; class Actinopteri; order Beryciformes; family Melamphaidae; genus Poromitra; species Poromitra crassiceps. Next base: position 176,362 of record NC_139623.1, read on the forward strand.
CTCCTTCGTCATTATTGAAGATACCCAGTGCTACTTCAGTCAAGTCATTAAAGAGTGTTTAGCTATCTGGTGATGTGTGCATCGCTACGTACTCAGGTGCCAGAATAGAGTGAAACAGATCACAAAACTCACAGATTGGATCATTTTTCGGATCAGCAATTTCTTTAAATTAATTTTAAAATGTGCTACTTTGATTAAAGAAAAAAACATTAAAATAAGCTATACAAACAGTGAAGATGTTCTCATCATAGTGGTATACATAGAAACAATATGAATTTAAATAAACAAATAAATGTAGTAATTATTTAGCCTACTCCAAAAAATCTAGATAAATAAACTCCATTAATAATGTTGGCCTCGACCTAGTTTCAAGATGAAGACCAGTCACGTCACCTCACATCACAATAGGCATCAGCTCCCAGCCTAAATCAAGTGTAATCCTAGTGTGACGTCCGTTATGACGTGTGACTCATCACCCCATCCTCAATAGCCAATCAGCCCCTGTCAACATGCCAATATGACGTCACTGCCGAGGCTATGAGGTGGCAGTACATATAGCCATGCTCAGCGCGTCATCATCCTCTTTCCCTGATCCTTCACCTCCATGGTCTCTGTACCTGGGCAGGTCGTATCCCATCCTCTTCAAGTCTCATCCATCTGCCCTGTTCTGTTCCTGCCATCACGCCATTCAGTCTCCCAGCGTCCGCTGTTCTGATCCTGCTAATCAAGCCATCGTAATCGCGGGTCCTGCTTGATCATCATTCTCAGCATGTCCACGTTCGAGGCGCAGTTCCAGGACTAGGTCGATTAAATGCTATTCCAGCCGGGGACGGCATGCAGCATGCTTCCCATCGTCAGCCCCGAGCGCAGGGGTTGCCCGCGGAGCGCGTCTCGGACATTCAGCCGAGCGGCAGGCCCGAGCGCAACGGCTCAGGCCGCATCTAGGCCGGTGATCGGCACGAGGGGACGGATGAATGGCCACCCGTGGACGTGAAAGGCAATATTTCAGAAGAATATATATATATATATATACAGTATATATATATATATATATATATATACCGTATATATATATATGGGCGATTTACCAGCCCAGTAAAATCAGATGTAATCATCTCTTAAATACATAACATATTGTCATATATTTTTAGCAATCAAATCTTAATTTTAAATCATTTTTGGCGTGTATTTCAAAAACAATCATCTAACTATTCACTGCGGTCTGCACGTCGGGTGCAAAGGAAACGAGCTGGGCACAAGCAGCAATGCATTTATCATAGTGAATGAATGAACTCTTGACAATCTTTGTGAACTGAACAGGTTGTTATATCCTGGCCTATAAGTAGCTAAAGAAAGACGGCGGAGCTACATTAAATGTCTCTTTGCATCCAATAACGTGAAATTAAATAACTCCAAAAGATAATCTAAATTAAGAATCAGTTCCCTACCTGCATCTGAGGATGAAATCCCTTGCCACGCGGCATGTTGTGAGAGTTCTGTTTCTCTGAGATGATGCTCCAGTCATTCAGACAAATAAACAGAAGCTGCTGCTCATTAAATATAGGCTACTCCTCATTAAATGGCAAACCAACTGAGGTCACAGTAGCCTACGATTTGCATGCTGAAACGATGTTGACATTGGTAGGCTATATTCACAGACATAATATGCCTAATAAGCTTTTCAATCATCAAGGACCTCTCTATCGCTGCTTTCCCGCAAACGCCCGCAGCAGTTCTTCACAAGTACTCCGCTGCATGGCGAAGCGAAGCCTACTCGGATTCTCATCAATGCAACCTTCCTTGCTGAGGCGGGATGCTGCAGGGTGCGGCTTTTGCACGGCGTTACAGTTTAAGCTTTCGTCGGGACATGCCTCCTGTTAGGGACGCACGATATATCGGCAATGATATCGGTATCGGCCGATTTTGGTCATTTTTTAATACATCGGCATCGGTCCGATGGGCAAAAGTAGCCGATGTGAACAGCCGATGATGCCACGTGTGTTTTATTATCACCATTATAATTTTTTGCAATGGAGAGTTTCACCAGAGACAATCAGCTATATAGATTCCTCATTCCAGGCTCGATTCCGGGTCACCTCTCAGTGATTGGCTGTCTTGTCAGTGTTATCAAACTTCATTGGCTAGACCAGTGTCCTAAGGGGCGTTGCAGTGGCGAAACAGATACAGGAAGTGACTGGATGTTGAACATCTCTCTTAGTTGATAGTCTCTGGTAGTGACACAGTCACGCAGCACAGGACTGTGGGCGTGTGTGTGGCTGTGAGCGAGCGTAAACATACTAGCACATTGCCGAGGAATAATAATGTCTGCTGTCTGGAGGTTTTTCGCTGTGAAAAAAGACGACACTCGCGTTGCAATAGGCAATACTTGCGAGGGCGAAGTAATGCGTGGAGGGTGCCGTGTGAAGTCATTCAACACCACCAATTTGATTACACATTTGAAGAGTCGCCATCCACAATTGTACCAAGAATACCAGCAAAAAGTTGCTAGCAAGCAGCCACAGAAGAAAGCAGTAGAAGCCGCAGCTGGTAACTCGATAGTGGAAGCACTCGAGAAAGCAAAGATCTTTTCAAGGGATAGCGTGAAATTCAAGTCAATCACAAACAAAGTAATGGAGATGATTGCTGTTGACGACCAGCCATTTTCCATCGTGGAGGACCGTGGGTTTCACAACTTGCTACACCACATGGAACCGCGCTACAGGCTCCCAAGCCGACGTTACTTTGCCGACACGTCCCTCCCTGCTTTGTACGATATCGTGGCCACACACATATCCACAAGTTGTTGGACAGCAATGTGAATGACATCAGCTTCACGACGGATATATGGAGCTCAGACGTAAGTCAAATGAGTCTGCTAAGCCTTACTGCTCAGTGGATCGATGACAACTTTGAAATGAAACGAGCTATGTTGCACGCGCAAGAGTTTTCAGGCTCACATACAGGGCTAGCCATAGCCGCTGAGTTTGATGGCATGTTTGCTAAGTGGAAGATCCCGAAAGATAAAGTGCACGTCGTGCTTCGTGACAACGCAAAGAATATGAAGAAGGGAATGGACGACTGTGGTGTTGCAAGCCTGGGCTGTATGGCCCACACACTACAGCTAGCCGTACACGATGGAATGTTAAGCCAGCGTAGCATCTCTGACTGTGTGGCTATTGGAAGGAAGATAGTCGGTCATTTCAGGCACTCTCCACTTGCCACCTCTCGGCTGAGAGCCATACAGAAGGAGCTGCCCAACCTGAAACCCATTATGCTACAACAAGATGTAGTGACAAGATGGAATAGTACTTTTTATATGATGAAAACTCTACTGGATCAGAAGCGTGCACTTGTTATGTATGGTGCCGATTACGAGCTTCCCTCCTCTCTCAGTGCATACCAGTGGGGCCTCATTGAAAACATGAAAACGCTTCTCTCTCCATTCCAAGAGCTGACCAAAGAGATAAGCTCACATCTGGCTACTACTGCTGACGTGATTCCTCACGTTGTGGCACTGAAACGTTTGTTGAGCCAAGTAGTTGAAACAGATAGTGGGGTCCGCACAGCAAAGAGCACTCTACTTAAAGCTGTGACAGAGAGATTTGCAGACATTTTCTCTGAGCCACTGTACTTGGCAACGATCCTGGACCCAAGGCACAAAACCCTCTATTTTGACACAGCAACCAAGCGAGAGGCTATCACCATGCTACAGAAGGAAGTGGACAGGATGAGCAACAGTGCCACAGAGACACCCGCCACAGAACCTGCCACTGAAGAACCCCAAGAGAAGAGGAGGCGTGCAGAAAGTGATGGGGGTGGAGGTGGACCGTCGTTGAAGGACATGTATGTGGAAATTATGAAGGAAAACTCGACCATGGATGAGCAGGCTGGCCTGACAAGCGCAACGGGTGTGCAGGTATTGTCATACACAATCTTTTATTCAAATAATCAAGTCTGTTAAATCCCCTTGTGTAGTCAAATTATCTATCTATCTATCTATATGTTAATATTAACTAGGGCTGTGGCGATTCACTTATCTCCCGATTCGATACTATCACGATACTTGGGTGCCGATTCGATATATATTGCGATTCTTAAGTATTGCGATTCTACGATTATTGCGATTCGATATTACGATTTATTGCGATTTTTGTTTCTTTTTTTCTTTTCTTTTTTCAGTTTGTTTGCTTTTTACCACACTAGATTAGAACATGGGAAAAGTTGAATCATACACTAGAGACTGTATATTATATATCATGAGTAGGGCTGGGCGATATAGTTAAAAACAGGGGCGGACTGGGATCATAATTCAGGCCGGGCATTAGATACCAAGCAGGCCAGGCCGATATGGGCCGACGCATGTGAAATTTGGGCCGTTTGAAGCCCAATTTGGGCCGTTTGAAGCCAGATTTGGGCCGTTTGAAGTCCAATTTTACAATGAGATGCACCCACTTTAACCCTGAAGTGTAATTATTACTTCAGACTAACTAATAAAGTAATAAAACCACTAGTAAACCAGTAGGCGGCGCCTGGCCTGCTGTTCAGTGAGTGGCCTGACTGCAGGCACCCAATTTTTTTTTTTTTTGCGATTATCGATTCTGGAATAAAAGATCGATTCAAAAAATCGTGACATTAAAAATCGCGATACTTAGGTGAATCGATTTTTTCCCCCACCCCTAATATTAACATAGATAGATAGATAGATAGATAGATAGATAGTAGGGGTGGGGGAAAAAATCGATTCACCTAAGTATCGCGATTTTTAATGTCACAATTTTTTGAATCGATCTTTTATTCCAGAATCGATAATCGCAAAAAAAAAAAAAAAAAAAAAAAATTTTTTTTTTTTTTTTTTGGTGCTTGCAGTCAGGCCACTCACTGAACAGCAGGCCAGGCGCCGCCTACTGGTTTACTAGTGGTTTTATTACTTTATTAGTTAGTCTGAAGTAATAATTACACTTCAGGGTTAAAGTGGGTGCATCTCATTGTAAAATTGGACTTCAAACGGCCCAAATCTGGCTTCAAACGGCCCAAATTTCACGCGCGTCGGCCCATATCGGCCTGGCCTGCTTGGTATCTAATGCCCGGCCTGAATTATGATCCCAGTTCGCCCCTGTTTTTAACTATATCGCCCAGCCCTACTCATGATATATAATATACAGTCTCTAGCGTATGATTAAACTTTTCCCATGTTCTAATCTAGTGTAAAAAAGCAAACAAACTGAAAAAAGAAAAGAAAAAAATAAACAAAAATCGCAATAAATCGTAATATCGAATCGCAATAATCGTAGAATCGCAATACTTAAGAATCGCAATATAAATCGAATCGGCACCCAAGAATCGTGATAGTATCGAATCGGGAGATAAGTGAATCGCCACAGCCCTAATAGATAGATATAGATAGATACTTTATTAATCCCCTTGGGGAAATTCAAGTGTCCAGCAGTTCACACATAGTCTGATAAAACAAACACACATTAACGACAAGAAAGACAATAATATAGAAGAATAAAGTATACAAGGATTAAAGTTGCATATACTGTGCATTTTCCACATCATTTACTAAATGAAAAAGCTGATTTGTGCAAAGGCTCTTCCTTGTTTAAATTATAACTTTATCCACCTCCTCCCCCTAAGAGCTTTGTTGAACTCTGCTCTGAGCAGATCAGCAGGGCTAGAGGTCAAATTCAAGGGGGCAGTGCCCTCTTGAGGTTGACCTCTAGTCCTGCTCATCTGCTCAGAACAGAGTTCAACAGAGGGGAGGTGGATAATGTTATAATGTTCTGATTCCTGATTATTTACCAGGCATGTACCTATAGGAAAAATATAGACAAGTGTATAACTATACACTTGTCTATATTTTTCCTATAGGTGCAGGGCTATCTGAGTGACCCTCCCATCCACCCAAGTGAGAGCCCACTGCAGTACTGGAAAAGCAACATGTCCCGCTTCCCCGCCGTGGCACAAGCAGCACGCAAGTACCTCTCCGCTCCATGTACAAGTGTGGACAGTGAACGCCTCTTCTCCGCTGCATCAAATATCGTCGACAAAAAGAGAAATAGGCTCCTATGCGAGAAAGCAGAAATGCTTCTCTTTGTCAAAAAAAACCTGCCTCTCTGCCCCATGAAGTAGGCCTAGACTACAGTGTCAGGTGGAAACATTGTTTCAGTCAGTGTTATGAAGTAGGCCTAGACTACAGTGTCAGGTGGAAACATTGTTTCAGTCAGTGTTATGAAGTAGGCCTAGACTACAGTGTCAGGTGGAAACATTGTTTCAGTCAGTGTTATGAAGTAGGCCTAGACTACAGTGTCAGGTGGAAACATTGTTTCAGTCAGTGTTATGAAGTAGGCCTAGACTACAGTGTCACGTGGAAACATTGTTTCAGTCAGTGTTATGAAGTAGGCCTAGACTACAGTGTCAGGTGGAAACATTGTTTCAGTCAGTGTTATGAAGTAGGCCTAGACTACAGTGTCAGGTGGAAACATTGTTTCAGTCAGTGTTATGAAGTAGGGCTAGACTACAGTGTCAGGTGGAAACATTGTTTCAGTCAGTGTTATGAAGTAGGCCTAGACTACAGTGTCAGGTGGAAACATTGTTTCAGTCAGTGTTATGAAGTAGGCCTAGACTACAGTGTCAGGTGGAAACATTGTTTCAGTCAGTGTTATGAAGTAGGCCTAGACTACAGTGTCAGGTGGAAACATTGTTTCAGTCAGTGTTATGAAGTAGGCCTAGACTACAGTGTCAGGTGGAAACATTGTTTCAGTCAGTGTTATGAAGTAGGCCTAGACTACAGTGTCAGGTGGAAACATTGTTTCAGTCAGTGTTATGAAGTAGGCCTAGACTACAGTGTCAGGTGGAAACATTGTTTCAGTCAGTGTTATGAAGTAGGCCTAGACTACAGTGTCAGGTGGAAACATTGTTTCAGTCAGTGTTATGAAGTAGGCCTAGACTACAGTGTCAGGTGGAAACATTGTTTCAGTCAGTGTTATGAAGTAGGCCTAGACTACAGTGTCAGGTGGAAACATTGTTTCAGTCAGTGTTATGAAGTAGACCTAGACTACAGTGTCAGGTGGAAACATTGTTTCAGTCAGTGTTATGAAGTAGGGCTAGACTACAGTGTCAGGTGGAAACATTGTTTCAGTCAGTGTTATGAAGTAGGCCTAGACTACAGTGTCACGTGGAAACATTGTTTCAGTCAGTGTTATGAAGTAGGCCTAGACTACAGTGTCAGGTGGAAACATTGTTTCAGTCAGTGTTATGGAGTAGGCCTAGACTACAGTGTCAGGTGGAAACACTGTTTCAGTCAGTGTTATGAAGTAGGCCTAGACTACAGTGTCAGGTGGAAACATTGTTTCAGTCAGTGTTATGAAGTAGGCCTAGACTACAGTGTCAGGTGGAAACATTGTTTCAGTCAGTGTTATGAAGTAGGCCTAGACTACAGTGTCAGGTGGAAACATTGTTTCAGTCAGTGTTATGAAGTAGGCCTAGACTACAGTGTCAGGTGGAAACATTGTTTCAGTCAGTGTTATGAAGTAGGCCTAGACTACAGTGTCAGGTGGAAACATTGTTTCAGTCAGTGTTATGAAGTAGGCCTAGACTACAGTGTCAGGTGGAAACATTGTTTCAGTCAGTGTTATGAAGTAGGCCTAGACTACAGTGTCAGGTGGAAACATTGTTTCAGTCAGTGTTATGAAGTAGGCCTAGACTACAGTGTAGGGTTGTAGCGGTACTAAATTTCTGTTTCGGTGCCGGTACCAATTTGTATTTCGATACTTTTCGATACTTTTTGTAAAAAAAAAAAGTGAAACTGTCCAATGTCAAGATTTGGCTTTATTTTAAGAGTTTGGGAACAATTACACCAATAAATTGGTGTGGCATTTAAATGCTGAACAAAACAAACCTTTTGAGCAGTGAGAATACCGGTAAGTAAAATGATGGTCTCGACCTAGTTTCAAGATGAAGACCAGACACGCTGCCTCACGCCACACGTAATCTAGAAACATAGCGACCTCAGCTGTAATCCTAGCGCGACAACAAGTGCAGTAATCACAGAGTGACGCCGTTAACATCGTCAGTGCAGTAGTGACGCACTTGCCTAGGTGACGGCGTTAATGTCGTCAGTACCGAGGCTATGACGTGGCAGTATTTATAGCCACGCCGAGCGCACCACAGCCCTTGTTCCCTGCCCTCTAGCCGCTGCACTAAGCTGATCCAACTCCTTCTCTGGAAGCCGCGTTTCACTGATCTGTTCGCCACCTTGCCGATCGTTGCGGCTGCCGACAAACGCTTTGCTAATCTCACGCGTTACTTTCATTGCTGCCGTGCTGAGTTTGAATGCCAAATCTAGCCAGGTACGAAGTTCAGTAGGATTCTTATGCTCGTTCATTGCACTTACTGTCTCCGGAGGAAGGATCTCTCATCGCAGCTGAGCTCCCGCTTGGCTAGTAGCTCCTCCATTGATAAAACCGGGCAGGCATCCTCAAAGCGTTTAGCCAATATCTCCGCATCCTGACTGGGGGCAGCCACGAAGAGCTGTTAAGTCGTGCAAAACTTTCCATCTCCAAGCACAAGTTTTCAAGGAAGAACTGCAGTTGGCTCCCCTGCTGAAGAGCAGGACTCCCAGCGTGGACGTTGCGCCGGACGAGGACCGGTCTGTTCTTGCCGCGCCGATCGTCCAGTGGGAGGCACGTCCGCCTCCGGGTTTTGGAGGCTCCGTCTCCCACAGGGAACGGCCTCAGGCCATGGCTGCTGGCTATGCTACTGCTAGCAAGCTATTGCTAATCACTACGGCAGCCGGAGTGTGCCCCTGAGTGATGTCACTTCACCGATAAGGACGCTGGGAAATGTAGTCCCATCGCTGAGTTTCTTCATTAAAGCCAAGCCAGGGCTGTCGGCTACTGCTGCTAGCAGCTAACGTTAGCTAGCATCAACGTCAGGCGTGCGGGGGCCCTCCTGAGTGACGTCACCTCACCGACAAGGACGCTGGGAAATGGAGTTGCCTGCGTTGTCCTAAAGTTGAGTATTCAATCAAGCATATATCATCATTTCACGTAGCCTGGTGGATAAGCTACTATGTTGGCATGCCGATCTGTTGCTAACAGATTGATTTCGGCAATATCACCGATGTTTACTGGCAGGTATTCATCACCACGACGCTGGCATGATGTAGCCTAACTCTCATTCCGCTATATTATCTCGTGGCTCTAGCTGAGCCCCGGTGCACTCTGGTGGCGTTCTATTGTAACTACATCAATGCAAATCACTCAGTGGGTGGTGCACAGCTCAATTTCAGCGATTAAGTTGGAAATGCTTGATCTTAACCATCACGTTCAGGAATATGCTTTATCAATATACTTATTGGAAGTGCTTGATTTTCATAAATTGTTTTTCAAATGAAACTTTGAAAATAACTTCTGCCTATAAAAGGATAGATAGATGGATAAAGTGCCTCGTTACGTATTCGGGAAATTAGTAAGCATTAAATAATTCTGATCAAACCATTTAATCAAAGTAATATGAAGCAGCTGGTAAAATATAAAGTAAGGACTTGCATCATTGCTGCGGGCATAAGGGACAAGCTTTATTTTCACATTGAATTTACAGTAACAATTAAGATGTGTCGATATAGTCTTGAGTCCGTAAAATTTGGTTGGTACTTTTATATTACTATTAAAAAAAAAAAAAAAATGCATGAACCTTTGGTGAGAAATATTTGAGGATTATCGAGTTCACTAATCTCTCAGCTTCAGGGGGCTGATTTTATTTGACATAATTAAATATTCCATTGCCGTCCCAACCAGTGACAACATACTAATTTCTTATTCACTTTATTTTAAACAGACAGGGACGCTAAAGGCTCAACTGTTATCTCTCAAACTAATACTTGATCTGTCTATCCTCTAAGATCCATACCGCGTGAGATCCTGACGTGGGGCAGGACTAACTCTGTTCCTGACTTGAGTTCGAAGGGAAGGCGACCTCCCGCCGCCGTCTCCGCTGCAAATGATGAGGACTCCCTCGTCAGCTGCTCTCTTCACTCCTGCACTGGCACGTCTACCCCTGCAGCTGAGACGTCTCAGCATCTATTCTCAAAGCAATGGGACATTGGTCTTCTGCACCATTCAAATGTCATATTCGGTCAATGACATCTCGGCTCAACAGGCCATGAGCACTAAACCTAAGGAGACAGCCATTATGCTAATTGCTGCATTGGACAGTGGTTGGCTGTGTTCATCGCACTGACGCATTCCGAAACCTCCATCCGGCAGCCGACCCGTCTCCAATGCCGCTTCCCCCGTTCTCGGCCCTCACCCTCTCATGAGTCCGGACCCACGTCCTAGGCCCCCGGCACTCCCTCACGATCCCCGCCTCACCCAGCTACTCCACGCCGCTCAGTCCTACATCAGGGGGGGGGCTGGCCAGCTCCACAGCCAGAGCCTACGACGGCGCCTTCATCTCACCCCACCATCTCATGACAAGAACCTGGTTCACTCTTCACCTCAAGCGGACCCTCCAGATGTGCGACCTCCCAGCGGAGCACTATTCCGGCCACTCCTTCAGGATCGGCGCGGCCACATCAGCCACACACAGCAAGGGGTGTCCTCCGCCTCAAAAGTTCTGGTCCTCGCAACACAACACGGCTGAGGGGGCTAGAAATTAAATTCATTGTCTCCGACTACAAGCTGAATGCTTAGTCTCGCTGTCGACGAAACCGGAAATCAAACCCAGTGCCACTGTCTAGGCCGAAATCAAGTCATGTCTCTGATTAAGCTGAATGCGGAGTCAGGCCGGTGACGAAGCCGGAACCAAATCCATCGTCTTCAAACGGACGTTCCAAAAACGCAACCTCCTTAAGCAGCATGGCAAAGGCAAACCTGCGCAGTAGCACCCTTTCATCGCATTTCATTGGTGCTGGTCGCCCCAAAATTATAGTGCCAGCAGTAAAGCCGCCGCAAGTCGCTCGTTGCGCAGGGGCGAGTCTAAAGTCACAGTCCAGCAGTAGCAATGCCCCGGAGTAAGTCGGCGGAGCGCGGAACAAGTGTTCCCTTCCAGCGCTCTCCCCGAAGTTATAACGCAAGGGGGCGCTAAAGTCATATACATAAAGTCACATTCCAGACTCGGGTCCACATAAAATACGTACACAAACACAGACAGCACAATAAGAAAGAATTAAAATAAAATAAAACCTCACAACAAATAGATCTAAAACACATACAAGCAGCTATTGCAGTGCTTCCAGAAGTGCATCATAAATTTGCTCACTTCGCGCAGGCACCCGCTAGTGCCATAATAACTCCATTCTCCGACTGGCTAGTCGACGCATAAAACTGTAAATAAACCGTCCCAGAACAGCACGGAAAGCGAGCACATTACTGCGGGGGTTTTGCTAAGTCACCGCGCCGGATTGGTCGATCACCCAGCGCCTGCGTAGCGCTGCGGCCACGCCCGGGGGGCGTCGTAAGTCGCCGTGGCGGTGCCGCTGGTCCTCGTCAGCCCACGCGGCCTACGTCCGACCAGAGCAGGCCGCCATATTGTCTGCCCAAAGATCTCTCCTCCCCTAGGCGTCACATGGTAAGCACATGGCATCCATTCCCGCATTCCTCGCAATAGCCGTTACTTCGCATTTCATTGGTGGTGGACTCCCCGAATCGGCGTCGATCGAATTGATTAAGCGTTTCAGGTGCCGAGCAGCCCGCAAGTGTTCCGGGCGTCGAGCAGCCCGTAGTCTCCCCACTAATTCAGACCCCAGTGGACTACTCGAAGTGTTCTAGGTGCTGAGCAGCCTGCAAGTGTTCCCGGTGCCGAGCAGCCTGTAGTCAGGGGGGGGGGCTCAATCCGAATCAGTGTCGATCTAATTGATTAAGCGCTCCAGGTGTCGAGCAGCCTGCAAGTGCTCGGCGTTGAACAGCCCGCAACAAATCACTAATTCTGACCACGGTAGACTACTCGAAGTGTTCTAGGTGCCGAGCAGCCTGCAAGTGTTCTAGGTGCCGAGCAGCCTGTAGTCACACCACTAATTCAGACCCCAGCAGACTACTCAAGTGTTCTAGGTGCCGAGCAGCCTGCAAGTGTTCCGGGTGCCGAGCAGCCCGTAGTCTCCCCACTAATCCAGACCCCTGGACTACTCAAAGTGTTCTGGGGTGCCGAGCAGCCTGCAAGTGTTCCAGGTGCCGAGCAGCCTGTAGTCAGGGGGGGGGCTCAATCCAAATCTCAGCAGCCTGTAGTCACACCACTAATTCAGACCCCAGCAGACTACTCAAGTGTTCTAGGTGCCGAGCAGCCTGCAAGTGTTCCGGGTGCCGAGCAGCCCGTAGTCTCCCCACTAATCCAGACCCCTGGACTACTCAAAGTGTTCTGGGGTGCCGAGCAGCCTGCAAGTGTTCCAGGTGCCGAGCAGCCTGTAGTCGGGGGGGGGCTCAATCCAAATCTCAGCAGCCTGTAGTCACACCACTAATTCAGACCCCAGCAGACTACTCAAGTGTTCTAGGTGCCGAGCAGCCTGCAAGTGTTCCGGGTGCCGAGCAGCCCGTAGTCTCCCCACTAATCAAGACCCCTGGACTACTCAAAGTGTTCTAGGGTGCCGAGCAGCCTGCAAGTGTTCCAGGTGCCGAGCAGCCTGTAGTCAGGGGGGGGGCTCAATCCAAATCTCAAAACCGAGGGGGCTCAACCCAAATCTCAACACTGAGGCAGCTTCACTAATTCAGACCTCAATAGACGACTCGAAGTGTTCTAGGTGCCGAGCAGCCTGCAAGTGTTCCAGGTGCCGAGCAGCCTGTAGTCACATAACTAATCCAGCAAGACCTCAGCAGACGACTCGAAGTGTTCTGGGTGCCGAGCAGCCCGCAAGTGTTCTAGGTGCCGAGCAGCCTGTAGTCAGTCAGTTTGGGGGGGGGTTCAACGCCGAACTATGCCAACGCCGAATTATGCCGTAAGTCGCCGTGCTGCCGAGCCAACCGGCCGGCGACAAGCGCCGCCTTCCGCCCAGCGCCCGCTGCATCGCGAGGCGAGCAGACCGATTGGCCCTTCAGGTTTCTCTCTTTTGGGGGGTTCTCCGAGCAGATGCCCTCCCGCCTCAAGAAGAGAGGCATCTTGCCACGGAGTCACTACGCCAAAGAATCAGTTGCCATGCTGCCACGCCATCAGAATTAATGCCATACCGCTTCAGGCCATGAATCCTATCGCCATGCCATACTTTAATAAAGCTTGCTGTTTAACCTTACCCTCTGGTCTCTCATGATTGAAATGATGGTCTCGACCTAGTTTCAAGATGAAGACCAGACACGCTGCCTCACGCCACACGTAATCTAGAAACATAGCGACCTCAGCTGTAATCCTAGCGCGACAACAAGTGCAGTAATCACAGAGTGACGCCGTTAACATCGTCAGTGCAGTAGTGACGCACTTGCCTAGGTGACGGCGTTAATGTCGTCAGTACCGAGGCTATGACGTGGCAGTATTTATAGCCACGCCGAGCGCACCACAGCCCTTGTTCCCTGCCCTCTAGCCGCTGCACTAAGCTGATCCAACTCCTTCTCTGGAAGCCGCGTTTCACCCCACCCACCTCCCCAGTCCACCACCAATGTATTGACTCCCGAAGAATCCCCTACGGGGGGGGGTTCTCCGAGCAGATGCCCTCCCGCCTCAAGAAGAGAGGCATCTTGCCACGGAGTCACTACGCCAAAGAATCAGTTGCCATGCTGCCACGCCATCAGAATTAATGCCATACCGCTTCAGGCCATGAATCCTATCGCCATGCCATACTTTAATAAAGCTTGCTGTTTAACCTTACCCTCTGGTCTCTCATGATTGAAATAAAGTAATGCCTGTGAAAATAAAATGACCATAAAACACTAGCCTATAGCAGCAAAAACTCAGAGAAACACCAATAACAACAACAATAAATAAATAATTGGTGGCATTTAAATTCTGTCTAACTTTTACTTGTCAAATAAGTACACACTCAGTAACATAACACAAATCTTTTGAACAGTGGGAAATGGGATAAAATAAATTATAATATAATAAAACACTATAGCAGCAGAAACTCAAATCTTTTTTTCTTCAACAAGCAGCATAACTGGCTTCATATTCCCATTCTGTCCCCCAGCCTAGTCAGCCTAAACCCTAGTTCTCCTATGGGTGGTAGACAGACTCACTGTTTGGCTGACTCTCAGTTTACTCACTCAGTCCCTCCCAACCCAATGTCTTCTTCAGGTTCCTAGCCAAGAAAACGAGGGTGTCAACATGTTCCTCGGTCAGTCTAGATCTTGTTGGACTGCAGATATTCCCAGAAGTACTGAAAACACGTTCAGATGCACAGCTTGATGCTGGAATACAGAGATATTGTCTAGCAAACTGAGCTAAGATGGGCAGGTCTGTCTGGTGTTGCTTCCACCATGCCAGGGGATCCTCTGCAGGGCTGATGTCTCTAAATTGTTTATACTCAGTAATCTCAACTTCCAGTTTAGCACTTCTTGTCATGGGTGGGGCATTCAGGCAGTATTACTCACAGTTTACATCTAACGTTATGTAGGCTACTTTCACGCATACTTCAGTCAGGGTTATCGACAGTCCATATTATTGCCTCTGCACGTTTCCCGACGCTACAGTGAGCGCTCGTTAATGCGCTCGTTAACGTTACTGCGGAGTCCGCTGTAACGTTAGTTAACGTTAGTTAACGAGCGCATTTTCTCACTGTAGCGTCGGGAAACGTGCAGAGGCAATAATATGGACTGTCGATAACCCTGACTGAAGTATGCGTGAAAGTAGCCTACATAACGTTAGATGTAAACTGTGAAAGGGCACAGCTGCTGCTACTAACTGGGCTGGGAGAGGCTTTGTGTTTCTTTGTGAGGTTTTTCAGGGGCAGCTGCCATAGCCTACTTTGCTAGTTTGCTTTTAATGTGCGCGGGTCTGCTCAGTGCTCAGCTGCTTTTTTTCCTCAAACTCTTTTCCTCACCGCTTGACATGTGGATATGACGTCACTCACTCCGGCGCATTTCTTAAAGAGACAGGCTCATATTGACCATTATCAGTCATAGCAGCGGTCGGAAAAGTACCTGTTCTTTTTAAATCTTAGTATAGCACCGATTCTACAGCAATAGAACCGCGGTTCGGGGGTAGTACCGGTAGTACCTACATCCCTACTACAGTGTCAGGTGGAAACATTGTTTCAGTCAGTGTTATGAAGTAGGCCTAGACTACAGTGTCAGGTGGAAACATTGTTTCAGTCAGTGTTATGAAGTAGGCCTAGACTACAGTGTCAGGTGGAAACATTGTTTCAGTCAGTGTTATGAAGTAGGCCTAGACTACAGTGTCAGGTGGAAACATTGTTTCAGTCAGTGTTATGAAGTAGGCCTAGACTACAGTGTCAGGTGGAAACATTGTTTCAGTCAGTGTTATGAAGCAGGGCTAGACTACAGTGTCACGTTGAAACATTGTTTCAGTCAGTGTTATGAAGTAGGGCTAGACTACAGTGTCAGGTGGAAACATTGTTTCAGTCAGTGTTATGAAGTAGGCCTAGACTACAGTGTCAGGTGGAAACATTGTTTCAGTCAGTGTTATGAAGTAGGCCTAGACTACAGTGTCAGGTGGAAACATTGTTTCAGTCAGTGTTATGAAGTAGGCCTAGACTACAGTGTCAGGTGGAAACATTGTTTCAGTCAGTGTTATGAAGTAGGGCTAGACTACAGTGTCAGGTGGAAACATTGTTTCAGTCAGTGTTATGAAGTAGGCCTAGACTACAGTGTCAGGTGGAAACATTGTTTCAGTCAGTGTTATGAAGTAGGCCTAGACTACAGTGTCAGGTGGAAACATTGTTTCAGTCAGTGTTATGAAGTAGGCCTAGACTACAGTGTCAGGTGGAAACATTGTTTCAGTCAGTGTTATGAAGTAGGCCTATACTACAGTGTCAGGTGGAAACATTGTTTCAGTCAGTGTTATGAAATAGGCCTAGACTACAGTGTCAGGTGGAAACATTGTTTCAGTCAGTGTTATGAAGTAGGCCTAGACTACAGTGTCACGTGGAAACATTGTTTCAGTCAGTGTTATGAAGTAGGCCTAGACTACAGTGTCAGGTGGAAACATTCCTTCAGTCAGTGTTATGAAGTAGGCCTAGACTACAGTGTCAGGTGGAAACATTGTTTCAGTCAGTGTTATGAAGTAGGCCTAGACTACAGTGTCAGGTGGAGACATTGTTTCAGTCAGTGTTATGAAGTAGGCCTAGACTACAGTGTTAGGTGGAAACATTCCTTCAGTCAGTGTTATGAAGTAGGCCTAGACTACAGTGTCACGTGGAAACATTGTTTCAGTCAGTGTTATGAAGTAGGCCTAGACTACAGTGTCAGGTGGAAACATTGTTTCAGTCAGTGTTATGGAGTAGGCCTAGACTACAGTGTCAGGTGGAAACACTGTTTCAGTCAGTGTTATGAAGTAGGCCTAGACTACAGTGTCAGGTGGAAACATTGTTTCAGTCAGTGTTATGAAGTAGGCCTAGACTACAGTGTCAGGTGGAAACATTGTTTCAGTCAGTGTTATGAAGTAGGCCTAGACTACAGTGTCAGGTGGAAACATTGTTTCAGTCAGTGTTATGAAGTAGGCCTAGACTACAGTGTCAGGTGGAAACATTGTTTCAGTCAGTGTTATGAAGTAGGCCTAGACTACAGTGTCAGGTGGAAACATTGTTTCAGTCAGTGTTATGAAGTAGGCCTAGACTACAGTGTCAGGTGGAAACATTGTTTCAGTCAGTGTTATGAAGTAGGCCTAGACTACAGTGTCAGGTGGAAACATTGTTTCAGTCAGTGTTATGAAGTAGGCCTAGACTACAGTGTAGGGTTGTAGCGGTACTAAATTTCTGTTTCGGTGCCGGTACCAATTTGTATTTCGATACTTTTCGATACTTTTTGTAAAAAAAAAAAGTGAAACTGTCCAATGTCAAGATTTGGCTTTATTTTAAGAGTTTGGGAACAATTACACCAATAAATTGGTGTGGCATTTAAATGCTGAACAAAACAAACCTTTTGAGCAGTGAGAATACCGGTAAGTAAAATAAAGTAATGCCTGTGAAAATAAAATGACCATAAAACACTAGCCTATAGCAGCAAAAACTCAGAGAAACACCAATAACAACAACAATAAATAAATAATTGGTGGCATTTAAATTCTGTCTAACTTTTACTTGTCAAATAAGTACACACTCAGTAACATAACACAAATCTTTTGAACAGTGGGAAATGGGATAAAATAAATTATAATATAATAAAACACTATAGCAGCAGAAACTCAAATCTTTTTTTCTTCAACAAGCAGCATAACTGGCTTCATATTCCCATTCTGTCCCCCAGCCTAGTCAGCCTAAACCCTAGTTCTCCTATGGGTGGTAGACAGACTCACTGTTTGGCTGACTCTCAGTTTACTCACTCAGTCCCTCCCAACCCAATGTCTTCTTCAGGTTCCTAGCCAAGAAAACGAGGGTGTCAACATGTTCCTCGGTCAGTCTAGATCTTGTTGGACTGCAGATATTCCCAGAAGTACTGAAAACACGTTCAGATGCACAGCTTGATGCTGGAATACAGAGATATTGTCTAGCAAACTGAGCTAAGATGGGCAGGTCTGTCTGGTGTTGCTTCCACCATGCCAGGGGATCCTCTGCAGGGCTGATGTCTCTAAATTGTTTATACTCAGTAATCTCAACTTCCAGTTTAGCACTTCTTGTCATGGGTGGGGCATTCAGGCAGTATTACTCACAGTTTACATCTAACGTTATGTAGGCTACTTTCACGCATACTTCAGTCAGGGTTATCGACAGTCCATATTATTGCCTCTGCACGTTTCCCGACGCTACAGTGAGCGCTCGTTAATGCGCTCGTTAACGTTACTGCGGAGTCCGCTGTAACGTTAGTTAACGTTAGTTAACGAGCGCATTTTCTCACTGTAGCGTCGGGAAACGTGCAGAGGCAATAATATGGACTGTCGATAACCCTGACTGAAGTATGCGTGAAAGTAGCCTACATAACGTTAGATGTAAACTGTGAAAGGGCACAGCTGCTGCTACTAACTGGGCTGGGAGAGGCTTTGTGTTTCTTTGTGAGGTTTTTCAGGGGCAGCTGCCATAGCCTACTTTGCTAGTTTGCTTTTAATGTGCGCGGGTCTGCTCAGTGCTCAGCTGCTTTTTTTCCTCAAACTCTTTTCCTCACCGCTTGACATGTGGATATGACGTCACTCACTCCGGCGCATTTCTTAAAGAGACAGGCTCATATTGACCATTATCAGTCATAGCAGCGGTCGGAAAAGTACCTGTTCTTTTTAAATCTTAGTATAGCACCGATTCTACAGCAATAGAACCGCGGTTCGGGGGTAGTACCGGTAGTACCTACATCCCTACTACAGTGTCAGGTGGAAACATTGTTTCAGTCAGTGTTATGAAGTAGGCCTAGACTACAGTGTCAGGTGGAAACATTGTTTCAGTCAGTGTTATGAAGTAGGCCTAGACTACAGTGTCAGGTGGAAACATTGTTTCAGTCAGTGTTATGAAGTAGGCCTAGACTACAGTGTCAGGTGGAAACATTGTTTCAGTCAGTGTTATGAAGTAGGCCTAGACTACAGTGTCAGGTGGAAACATTGTTTCAGTCAGTGTTATGAAGCAGGGCTAGACTACAGTGTCACGTTGAAACATTGTTTCAGTCAGTGTTATGAAGTAGGGCTAGACTACAGTGTCAGGTGGAAACATTGTTTCAGTCAGTGTTATGAAGTAGGCCTAGACTACAGTGTCAGGTGGAAACATTGTTTCAGTCAGTGTTATGAAGTAGGCCTAGACTACAGTGTCAGGTGGAAACATTGTTTCAGTCAGTGTTATGAAGTAGGCCTAGACTACAGTGTCAGGTGGAAACATTGTTTCAGTCAGTGTTATGAAGTAGGGCTAGACTACAGTGTCAGGTGGAAACATTGTTTCAGTCAGTGTTATGAAGTAGGCCTAGACTACAGTGTCAGGTGGAAACATTGTTTCAGTCAGTGTTATGAAGTAGGCCTAGACTACAGTGTCAGGTGGAAACATTGTTTCAGTCAGTGTTATGAAGTAGGCCTAGACTACAGTGTCAGGTGGAAACATTGTTTCAGTCAGTGTTATGAAGTAGGCCTATACTACAGTGTCAGGTGGAAACATTGTTTCAGTCAGTGTTATGAAATAGGCCTAGACTACAGTGTCAGGTGGAAACATTGTTTCAGTCAGTGTTATGAAGTAGGCCTAGACTACAGTGTCACGTGGAAACATTGTTTCAGTCAGTGTTATGAAGTAGGCCTAGACTACAGTGTCAGGTGGAAACATTCCTTCAGTCAGTGTTATGAAGTAGGCCTAGACTACAGTGTCAGGTGGAAACATTGTTTCAGTCAGTGTTATGAAGTAGGCCTAGACTACAGTGTCAGGTGGAGACATTGTTTCAGTCAGTGTTATGAAGTAGGCCTAGACTACAGTGTTAGGTGGAAACATTCCTTCAGTCAGTGTTATGAAGTAGGCCTAGACTACAGTGTCAGGTGGAAACATTGTTTCAGTCAGTGTTATGAAGTAGGCCTAGACTACAGTGTCAGGTGGAAACATTGTTTCAGTCAGTGTTATGAAGTAGGCCTAGACTACAGTGTCACGTGGAAACATTGTTTCAGTCAGTGTTATGAAGTAGGCCTAGACTACAGTGTCAGGTGGAAACATTGTTTCAGTCAGTGTTATGAAGTAGGCCTAGACTACAGTGTCAGGTGGAAACATTGTTTCAGTCAGTGTTATGAAGTAGGCCTAGACTACAGTGTCAGGTGGAAACATTGTTTCAGTCAGTGTTATGAAGTAGGCCTATACTACAGTGTCAGGTGGAAACATTGTTTCAGTCAGTGTTATGAAGTAGGCCTAGACTACAGTGTCAGGTGGAAACATTGTTTCAGTCAGTGTTATGAAGTAGGGCTAGACTACAGTGTCAGGTGGAAACGTTGTTTCAGTCAGTGTTATGAAGTAGGCCTAGACTACAGTGTCAGGTGGAAACATTGTTTCAGTCAGTGTTATGAAGTAGGCCTAGACTACATTGTCAGGTGGAAACATTGTTTCAGTCAGTGTTATGAAGTAGGCCTAGACTACAGTGTCAGGTGGAAACATTGTTTCAGTCAGTGTTATGAAGTAGGCCTAGACTACAGTGTCAGGTGGAAACATTGTTTCAGTCAGTGTCATGAAGTAGGCCTATACTACAGTGTCAGGTGGAAACATTGTTTCAGTCAGTGTTATGAAGTAGGCCTAGACTACAGTGTCACGTGGAAACATTGTTTCAGTCAGTGTTATGAAGTAGGCCTAGACTACAGTGTCAGGTGGAAACATTGTTTCAGTCAGTGTTATGAAGTAGGCCTAGACTACAGTGTCAGGTGGAAACATTGTTTCAGTCAGTGTTATGAAGTAGGGCTAGACTACAGTGTCACGTGGAAACATTGTTTCAGTCAGTGTTATGAAGTAGGGCTAGACTACAGTGTCAGGTGGAAACATTGTTTCAGTCAGTGTTATGAAGTAGGCCTAGACTACAGTGTCAGGTGGAAACATTGTTTCAGTCAGTGTTATGAAGTAGGCCTAGACTACAGTGTCAGGTGGAAACATTGTTTCAGTCAGTGTTATGAAGTAGGCCTAGACTACAGTGTCAGGTGGAAACATTGTTTCAGTCAGTGTTATGAAGTAGGCCTAGACTACAGTGTCAGGTGGAAACATTGTTTCAGTCAGTGTTTGGGACATACATTTACTTTGAGAAGAACATTATTCTTTGCACTTTATTATATTATTTTTGCAGTTTGATAGACCGGTTCAGTGTCTGGGACATTTATTACTTTGAGAAGAAGATTACCGTAAGTTGGGAAATGTGCAAAGAGTAAGACTAGAGTGTCTGTTATTGTCAGGAGGAGTTAGGACAGGTTTCTGATAGTTTTCATTGAGCTATTTCATAGATGTGAGTTGAAACTCAATTATTTTGCACTTTGCTTTTTGCACTGCAACTGCAGTGTTACTTTCAGTTTCAGTGTTTCAGAACTTTTCTTTTGAGAACAAAATGTAAGTTGCACAGACTACAGTGTCAAAAGTATTCTGTTTGTGAGAATATACTTGAACTTGAAACCAGTTTTACAATTTAATAGTTTGGTTGACATTATTCATAAAACCTTGTCAGGATATTTTGATTTATGATCCTTATTTTGATTTATGAGAGCCAAACTTTTGAACTGGATTTGGTGAGTTGAACTGGACTTTCATTAGGTTATACCTTGCTGCAAGTTGTGAAAGTAGCCTAAAGAGAAAACTAACACTGTTAGTTGATCTGTCTTTTGAATGTAATGTAATGTAAATGTATTTTATTTTGTTATGGTGGCCCTGTAATTGTTGAGGAAATGATGCAGTACATCAGATTTATTATGGGCTTTTCCACAAGTTTTGGAAAAAAAGAAAGACATTACTTCTTCAAATTCACATTGTTTACCGTAAATTCCGCACTATAAGCCGCACCGGAGTATAAGCCGCACCTGCAAAGTTGACTGTTTTTTACATATATAAGCCGCACCGGACTATAAGCCGCGGGTGTTTTAATGTTTTTTTTTTTTTTTTTGTGTTTTAATGTTTAATTACCATATGTAAGGGTTCATGCACAGAGGGGATTGTCGGGAAAGAGATGGCTGTTTGAGGAAGCTCCCATTTATTAACATTTCAACAAAACAACATAACACAACACCACCTGTGTTGTTTTTTACAGTGCACACAGTGTCCGCGGTGTGGTGAAAAGAGGGCAAGAGAGGAAATTAAAACAGAAGTGGATTTATAGTTAGAAAGAGTGCTAAACAAGAGAGATTTTTTTTTTTTTTTTGGAAAAAATCCATAGATAAGCCGCACCGTTATATAAGCCGCAGGGGCCAAAAAAGTCAAAAAAACGGGAAAAAAGCCGCGGCTTATAGTCCGGAATTTACGGTACATGTGTTTTTCAGTATCTACAAGATTTGATTATCATAAGAACTTTTTATATTATTTTTTAATACAAATATCGACATCGGCAAATATCGGCTATCGGCCCAACACCGATATTAATATCGGTTATCGACATCGGCCAAAATTTTCACATCGGTGCATCCCTACCTCCTTTCATGGTCCATATGGTCAATGATGTAACCAGAACTTCAAACAGGAGCATGGACGTAGCTCCGATCTCAAAGGTGGAGGGGACACATTAGGAGCCTCCACCGAGAACCGTTGGGGGGGGATATTTAATTGTGCTGCGGGGCGATGCCCCATCACTGGTATACGGCTCCACATATACTCTTATTCCATGGTAACAATGCTGCAAGTTAAAAATATCTGTTCAGGCTATCACTGCCCTTGTCATGTTAAAAAAACTCAAATCAACTCTCAATAACTGTCAAACTTTTCATCATTCATCTAGTTTGACAGTTATTGAGAGTTGATTTGAGTTAATGAGTTATTAATTTGAGTTAGTGTGGACCAGTGATGTCACTGGTCCACACTTTAACACTCAATAACTGTCAAATTAAATGACAGACTTCAAAACCGTTTACAGTTTTCTGATATACTACTGATGTTCTAATGATACAAAGCTGGTTGAAAATGGGCGGAGTGTTCCTTTAACTGTGCAGGTCATTACTGACCTTTAAGCCAGTGCTGGCTATGCTCGTCATGCAGGTCATTGCTGACCTGGCCCTGGGTCATACCTAAATCATGCAGGTCATTGCTGATCTTTATACACAGCCCCGGGTGGGGTTAGTTACATCTTTATATATATATATATATATCTTTTAGCATGTTCTGTACTCTACTTATAGCCATTTATATACACCCTGTTTTCACCAAAAAGGTCTCTCTGAGAAAAGAAATTGCAGAAAATGCCATTTATGTACACAGCAGCACACAATATCAGGCAGAACTCGCTCTCAATTCTTTTATTTTGAACTGTATTGACATCAGACATGTAAATATTATTCATTATGACACAAATGACAAAAAAAATATATATATATATATATATATATATATATATATATGAAGTGCTTTTTTTACATTCAACAATACAGTTTGCTCAGTGTGAGTGAGTGTACAGACAGACACACAGACAGACAGACAGACAGACAGACAGACAGACAGACGCACACGCACACGCACACGCACACGCACACGCACACACACACACACACACACACACACACACACACACACACACAGAGAGAGAGAGAGTTCTCTCCACAGCTGCTGCTAGATCGCACCTCCTTCCCCCTCCTTCCCCATCAGCGTTTTGCCTCCTCTGCTGCTCGTTTCCCTCCTCTCGCTGGGACGAATGCTGCGACACACACAGGAACGGGTCCGCGGCTTGGCTTTGGGACCAGGCGCTGCTGGAACCGGATCGATCATGTTCGTCACGGGTTTGACTAGGCAATCCAGGTTCGCCCTGCAGCAAGGCTGGCACATAGGAACGGGGTCCAGGGACCAGGATCGATCATGTTGGTCACGGGTTTGACTACCGCGGTTTCGATGTCCGCTGCTCTGCAGCAAGTCGATCAGCTCTGCAGCGCGGCGAGGGGGCATTTCAATGGCGTTTCTCCTCTGCAACAAGGAAGCGCGTTTCTCCTCCTTTCCACCTTCTTCCTAATTTCAAACAACAGCTGCGGTATGTGTTTGATAACGTGCTGTCGGCTTGACTTTGAGGTTAGGGACCCGAAACTATGTCACAGGCTGGGTAAGTGTTTCAACTATGCGCTGCACTCATAAAAACAAAAACACGTCAAACACGTCATTGGCGGGGAGGGCTATTTCTGATAACACGTCAAAGACGTCATTGGCGGTGAATGAGTTAATGCTTAGTCTCGCTGTCGACGAAACTGGAAATCAAATCCATTGCCAAGGCCGAAATCAAGTCACTGTCTCTGATTAAGCTGAATGCAGAGTCATGGCCGGTGACGAAACCGGAAATCAAATCCATTGTCTTTGGTCATGCCGAAATCAAGTCACCGTGTCGTCTAAGCTGAAAATCTAATTTATTGTGCTGATCAGCTGATTTCAAAGCCTTCAGTGTCTAGGCGGCGATCAAGTCATCATTGGCTAAGCTGAGTTCAAACTCAGTCGCCGCTTGAGTGAAGTTAGATCTTCCCCAATGCTTTTCGGAGCAGGATGCCTGGGGCAGGTTCCGGAGCAGGCGCCGCCGCATTATGCATCATTGGCGGACGTCCGGAGCAGGATGCCCGGAGCAGGCCACGGCTGGAGCAGGCCGGAGCAGGCCGCCCGGAGCAGCCGCCGCCGCATTATGCATTATCAGCCTCAGACTGGCCGAGGTTCAAGATCATGCAAGATCATGGCCCAGTCCTGGATGACTTTGTTGAATGGTGCAACCAGTCCTTCCTTGAAATAAATGTGGCTAAGACCAAGGAAATGTTAATTGATTTTCGGAGAATTGTTCCTAATCATGCTCCTGCTCCCTGTGTGATCATGGGTGAGCCAGTAGCAGCAGTGCAGCAATATAAATATTTGGGCACTGTCTTTGATGACAAACTCAATTTCGATGCAAACACAGATGCCATCTGCAAAAAGGCAAATCAACGACTGTTCTTTTTAAGGAAGTTGAGAAGTTTTAATGTGGACAGGACACTGATGAAAATGTTTTACTCTGCTTTTATTGAATCTGTCATTTCCTTTAGCATGATCTGCTGGTTTGGTAATCTCAGTCTTAAAAACAAGAACAGACTGGGAAAAATTGTCAAAACTTTGCTGTAAGATTTCCGGAGCCACCCTCAATGACATTCAGTGCCTATATGAAAGGAGGGTCACTTCAAAGGCACAATTTGTGGTTTCGGACCCTCAGCACCCCTTACATGCTGAGTTCCAGATGCTTCCATCTGGTCGGAGGTTTAGTCACCCAAAGACTAAGACCAACACATTCAGGCTGTCCTTCGTTCCCTCTGCCATTAGGTTTTTAAACAACCAAAAGTCATAGATGTCATCGTGTCTCTTGCAGGTAGAGAGACTTTCTTTCCATGATTTATGATGACAGTGCAGGTGATTTAGATCTATTCTGTGCTGTGTTACTATATGTATGACGTATGTATGATGCATTCATTTGTTGCCTATGTGTCGTGTCTACTGTCTGCAAAGCGAATTGCCCCTCGGGGACATTAAAGTTTTTGAACCTTGAACCGTTCTTCTGGAGCAGGGCGCCCGGAGCAGTCTGCCACATTATCGGCCTCGGACTGCCCTCCGTTCCTCAGCGTCCCTGGTCTTCGCCAGCCTACGATTGGGGGAGATCCTGGGTCATCCAACTCTTCAAGCGGACGGGGAGATCCTGGGTCATCCAACTCTTCAAGCGGTCGTTCCAAAAACGCAACCTCCTTAAGCAGCATGGCAAATGCAAACCTGTGCAGTAGCACCCTTTCATCGCATTTCGTTGGTGGTGGTCTCCCCGAAGTTATAGCGCCAGCAGTAAGCCGCCGTAAGTCGCTCGTTGCGCAGGGGCGAGTCTAAAGTCATAGCGCAGCAGTAGCAATGCTCCGAAGTAAGTCGGTGGAACAAGTGTGGTCTCCCCGAAATTATAGTGCCAGCAGTAAGCCGCAATGTGAAATGAGCAATTACCTCTGTGAAATGAGCAACAATTTCTTACAACTTACAACTTAGTGATTTTGCCATTTTTTTACAATAGATTAAAGTAGTAATCCATGAGACCCAACAGAATTAACATCGTAACACTAAGAGGAACATCTAGTTTAATAATCAAACATTAAACTAGATGTTCCTCTTAGTGTTACTATGTTAATTTTCCTCCCACACAGTTGCTCATTTCACAGAGTCATTCTTGCGGCTTCCCCATCACACACGGAAGAACAACAAAAAACAACGAATGACAGCGTTTTCATGTGATGACTGACAGCTAGTTTGAGTGATGCCTGACAGCTAGTCTGCAGGAGGATCGACAACGTTTTTGTGTGAGACGAGAGGAGTGATGCCTGACAGCTAGTTTGAGTGATAAGTGAGGCAGGAGGAATGACAACGTTTTTGTGTGAGGACTGATGACTGACGAGTGACGCCGTATTGTGCGATGACTGACATGTGAGGAGTGACAGTAATGCAGGAAGAATGACAGCGTTTTCGTGTGAGGACTGAAGGTGTTTCAGAGCACACTCGACATGGTTTACTATAGGAGACATGACAACTGACAACGCTTAGACTGAGGAATGATAGCCTATACTCTGACGGACGAGGACGCCCTAAAATGGTTGCCGTACAACTGATGCAGCTCAATTTCTGACAATGATTTGTGGTCCAATTTTACAGGTCACCAATCCAAATCATCCTCCATCTTCTGGTTCATTTACACATTTCTCCTATTCCACGGACAAGCTTCAACATGCTGCTGTCCGCATGACAGAGTGCGTCACAGGCTGTCAGCTGCCAGCCTCAGGGGAGCTGAATGACACAAGCATGGAGAAAAAAGGTAGGAAGGATTTCAGGGATCGACACTACCCGTGGCCGTACGAGTACTGTAGTCTACTCGTCTCCAGCTAGTAGTAAAATGCAATATACTAGGCCGAGGCAAGAGATGAACTCAGCACATGTACATTCGGGCAGTTCGTTTTTTAGTTTGAAATGGGAAACGCAAATACCATAGTTATTTGAAAAACAAAAAACAAACAAAAAACTGACGTACATGGACCCGGTCGCCATAGACGAGATAGACGCTGGTCTCTAGTGATTGGTTAGGGAAAATTGAATTTCCCTGGGGGAATCCCCTCGTAGACATTGCTTAAACAGAGGGCAGTCTCAGACTAGAAGGTGGAGATGTAAGCCCCTTCTAAAGATGCAGTGAACTTCTGATCATAACCAGACACTAGGCGGTCGGCCTGCATGTTTAGAAACAATTATCCGCTGTATGCGCACTCCCGCGAATGCGGATCATTACCACCCGAGCCCCTAGTAGAAGGTCCGCATCGCTGGCAGAGCAGCTGTAGTTTAGCAGCTACCACCTCATTATCCGGAACATGCCTTGAGTGGGCTGGTGGGTAAATGGCACTTTACAAAACATTCATGTCCTCGTGATATTTAATAATTTCATGAATGGACGTAGTTACGCGGATGGATTATTTGGAAGAGAGCCAAATTGGTGAGTAAACAGGTCAAAGTTCACCCAAAGTTTAACATTAGTGCGACCACTATTTTGAGGCTTTTGGGCGATGTAACAAGGCAAGCGCTCACTTTTTGGCACATTGCCACCGCACGTTATCGCCTGAATGCATCGGGAACTTCACAGTGAGACACGTGCGCTATGGAGTAGTGGAGAAAAGTGTTGGGCCGAGATGTGGTGTTGTAGATGTAGATGCAGCGTATGGTCTGTGCCTGGGCCGAGATGTGGTGTTGTAGATGCATGTAGATGTAGATGTATGGTCTGTGCCGGTGCTCTTTTGACCTGTGCGTTTTGGGCATTGCCAATTCCTGCCTCAGGCTCTCCTCCGCAACACCCCCCCCCCCCCCCCCCCCCCCCCCCCCGCCTGCTCTACTCGCCATCAGCAGAAAAAACTGAGCATTTCCCCATGTTTAGAAACAAAGATCCCTCATGTCTAGAAGGGTAAAACCGGCAAATATCCTGCCCTGACTAACGACCATGGTCCAGACTTCATGTTTAGAAGTGGCTAAAGATCCCTCATGTCTAGAAGGGTAAAATTTGTTAAATGTATTAAAAAAAAAAGTGTAATGATGGCCCACTTGCAATACCTCCGTGGCCCACAGGTTGGGAATCACTGCTATAGAGTATGTAATGCAGTACCTGGTGAGGTCCTCCCAGTAGGAGTCCCACTGTTCGAATGCAGAGCTGCTGCAGAGTGTCTCACACTCTCCCGGCCCCATCAGCTGATCCACACAGCCCTCCACCTCCTTCCCTGCATCTGCACTGTCCCCACACGGGCTCTGCCCCCGGCTCATGTCTCTGTCCTGAAGAGAAGAGAAGAGATTAGTCTTAACAGATAATCTACTCTGTGTTTTTGTTGTTGGAGTACTATTACAGTAGAGGTATAGTTAAAGAAATGTAGGATTACAAAGCAAAAACTGATTACTGCAGCCCAAAACTGTGAACTGCGCAAAGTATGGTGAAGAGCTAAAATATGCTAGGTAAAGAAATCAGATCTACATCCAAAATCATAGTCTAGCTCAGCCATTCCTAACCAGGGGTATGCAATGCATACCCCTGTCAAGTCTGACTGTCAAGTCAAGTGGATTTTATTTATATAGCGCCAAATCATAACAAAATTTATATCGAGATGCTTTCCAAATACAGCAGCTATAAGACCAAGCTCTTTATTTTAGTCTGTTACACTACTCTGTGAAGAGGTCACGTTCATGCATGTCAAGACTGTGTGCAAACCAGCTAGCTAGCAAACAGGAGAAATGGCCCAAACGTCCAGTTGCTGTCACTCCAGATTGCAAAAGGAAAAAAGCGGCCAAACATTGGCAGTTCAGTGAAAATATATTTTGTATGGATTTACTTGTATGTCCGCATATTAAACTCAAAGTACTCTGTCACTCCTGCAGCCCTGCATGCAGGGCGAACGTATCTCCGGAACCGTATTGTCCTTTACAGGCATCGCGATCTGACCGTCCATTTACCATAAAATATAAAAATGTCTTTGATTGGATAGTGAGAGGTGGGCAACCTCAGGGCTAACAGGAGAGAGACAAAGTAAAGCGGGGGGTTGGGAGTTCCAAGTTACTGACCAAACACTCTATTTCAGTGATTGCTGTCAGAATATAGAGCCATTTAACACTTATTTTAACACAAAAACATCGCTGAATACAGCTTTAACTCCTCATGAGACCGCCTGTCATTATTTTTTGAACATCAGATGGTGCTTGAGTGCGACCGTGTTTCTGGGCTCTGAGTTTGCTTCCCCAAGGTGGCCGGCCGTCAAAATCATGAGGGGTGAGGCTTTGGAGCAGTGTGTGTCTGCTGCACTTTCCTCTGTGTGTGTCCATGAGGACTGGAGGGTGTCACAGGCGGATTGGTTAGTAGCCAAGGCTATCACGTTTGAGCGGATGACTGGCCTGGCTATGGCTGTGACTTGAGGGTGTGGCCAACCTCACACTCAGTGGTTATTCTTAGTAGGAAGTAAAAGAGAGTTGCCTGGCGTTGCACAGCTTGGTGACACTCCATGAGGACGCTGAGAAAAACTAAACCCCTTTCCAAAGATAATGACCGACTTATGCTGGTGAAACCATGCACCACCCCCATACTGTAGATACTAATTTATTTACTTTTTGTGAGTGGTCCATGATCAGTGAACCACCCAGAGACCACCACCCAGGGGAAACATGCACACTGTATGCACTTCGCCCGCACAGTTATGGTTGCATAATAACGTTCGCTCAGACAAGCACTACTGTATTGCTGTCCGGCTAACCGGCTAGGTGGCTGTTCGAGCCCTAGATAGACTGAGCTAATAGTAGGGTCATCTGTGGCACTTCCGTGACCGTGGAGAGCGAAGGTCCGTTTCTCAATGGATTTGTCATCTAGGAGGGTTAATAAACAAATTTAGCCGGGGTGTATTTTTAAAAAAGGCGGGGAAAATATTTGAGAGACCAAAATCCAAAATGTCTGCCGTGGAAATGAACTTTTTAATGGTTTGACCTACAATGATGCACAATACATGGTTTCAGAGCTTATTCTGGTCAAGGAATACATATTTGGTGTTTATATAATGATTTGACTTATTTTTTACCTTCAAATCCAAGATGGCTGCCAATTTTGAGCTCTAAAAGGCAGTTTTTTCAAAATCATCATAGAGCCTTCATATTAGGCTTGAATGACAGGTCTTCTCATGATGAGTTGAATAATATACAGTATAAGTACACAGAAGTAATCTCTGAGGTCATTAAAGTCAATGTTTGTGTGTAAACAACAGTTGCTGATTTGCGGTTTGTAGGCTACTGAGAATATGGTGTCCAGTTCATCCCATCACATTTTCATAATGAACCAAAAACAATTTTGCACTATAGCCTAACATAAAATAATATTCTGTATGCAAAGCTAGCAAGGTTAGTTGCTTGAGCTGAATTTAAAGGTCAACTCAAAACAAACAATGAAATTAACTTTGAAATTAAAACTGAATCCTAGGCTACTAAATTTCATCAGCACACAGTAAAGGAAACTTGTCTTTGAACTCCGCTGACTGTCTAGTCCTAATCCCTGTTGTGCAATGTCCCTTTTCAGTGAAGTTTTTGTTTTTGTTAAGAGTATGGACTTTTAATCTTGACCTTGTTGGTAGGCAACGGCCCTTTTTCAGTCAAGCATTTTCAGATTAGCTCAGTCAGTCTGTGAAGCAGTCAGTGTCAGCACTTGCGCGAGCTCGCTTTTTCTCTAACTAATGTTAACATTACACACTTTAAGACACTTTGTTTGAGGATATAAAAGGAGGTACGGTGGTGTAGTGGTAAGCACTATCGCCTCACAGCTCGAAGGTCGTGGGTTCGATTCCCACCTGGGACGATGTGAACGCTGAAGGAATGCGTGCCCATCCGCATGTCCTCGAGTGCCCACCGCCCGGGTGGCGTCGTCAAAAGGGCCTTTCTGTGTGGAGTTTGCATGTTCTCCCCATGCCTCCCGGGGGTTTCCTTCATATAGGAACCCCCTTCACCAAAAACATGCAATATCCTGGTTGCTAATGTGGTTCCTCTTCTGGTCGTTAAGGGCGCCTGTTCAGAGGGAGGGGAACTGGTTGGAATAGTGTGAACCTCCCACGTGCTATGTCCTACCGGTGAAGCTTCCCCTGTCAGGTGAAAAGAAGCGGCTGGCTAACTGCCCATGTCTCGGAGGAAGCATGGAGCCAGTTTCGGCTCTCCCCAGATCGGCAGAGGGTGGAGTAGCAACCAGGATAAAGAAATTACGTTAGCACTAATGGGGGATAAAAATGGGATAAAAAAATCGGGGGGGGGGGGGATATATAATAAAATAAAAACTTTGTTTGAGGATATCAACGTTATTCACTAGTCTAAAGATAGTTCTACCATCAAGAACATATAAAACAAAAGCAAAAACTATTTTTATTTGCAGAAGTCATCATTGATATTTGGTGTTAGCTAACGTTAGGTAACGTTATTATTTTTAGCTAAAGTTAATGTTATCTGTCTCCACACTTCTGTCAACTGACATATGCATTTGCTTTTGAAAATAAACAGCGTATAACAGCAATATAATATAACAGTATTATAATAGCGAGTTGCTTTCCCTCCCAATGAAAGACAAAGCACACAATGTCCTATGAATGTGTCCTAAAATGTGACAAGCCTTGCAAGCCCACAAAGTGTCTTAAAGTGTGTAATGTTAACATTAGTTAGAGAAAAAGCGAGCTCGCGCAAGTGCTGACACTGACTGCTTCACAGACTGACTGAGCTAATCTGAAAATGCTTGACTGAAAAAGGGCCGTTGCCTACCAACAAGGTCAAGATTAAAAGTCCATACTCTTAACAAAAACAAAAACTTCACTGAAAAGGGACATTGCACAACAGGGATTAGGACTAGACAGTCAGCTGAGTTCAAAGACAAGTTTCCTTTACTGTGTGCTGATGAAATTTAGTAGCCTAGGATTCAGTTTTAATTTCAAAGTTAATTTCATTGTTTGTTTTGAGTTGACCTTTAAATTCAGCTCAAGCAACTAACCTTGCTAGCTTTGCATACAGAATACTATTTTATGTTAGGCTATAGTGCAAAATTGTTTTTGGTTCATTATGAAAATGGGATGGGATGAACTGGACACCATATTCTCAGTAGCCTACAAACCGCAAATCAGCAACTGTTGTTTACACACAAACATTGACTTTATTGACCTCAGAGATTACTTCTGTGTACTTATACTGTATATTATTCAACTCATCATGAGAAGACCTGTCATTCAAGCCTAATATGAAGGCTCTATGACGATTTTGAAAAAACTGCCTCAAAATTGGCAGCCATCTTGGATTTGAAGGTCAAAAATAGGTCAAATCATTATATAAACACCAAATATGTATTCCTTGACCAGAATAAGCTCTGAAACCATGTATTGTGCATCATTGTAGGTCAAAGCATTAAAAAGTTAATTTCCACAGCAGCCATTTTCGATTTTGGTCTCTCAAATATTTTCCCCGCCTTTTTTTAAAATACACCCCGGCTAAATTTGTTTATTAACCCTCCTAGATGACAAATCCATTGAGAAACGGACCTTCGCTCTCCACGGTCACGGAAGTGCCACAGATGACCCTACTATAATGCGAAACTTTCTTTTTCTGATTTCCCCCCCCATTTTCTCCCCAATTGTACTTGGCCAATTTCAGGCCCTAGCCTGCTGCCCCGGTCGCTGCTCCACCCCCTCTGCCGATGTGGGGAGAGCCGTAGACTAGCACCCTGTTTCCTCCGACACATGCGCAGTTGCCAGCCGCTTTTCACCTGACAGCGGGGAGCTTCACTGGCAGGACGTAGCACGTGGGAGGATCACGCTATTCCCACCAGTTCCCTTCCCCCCCTTACAGGTTTCCCCGACCGACCTGAGGAGGTTCTAGTGCAGCGACCAGGACACATACATCCAGCTTCCCACCTGCAGACACAGCCAATCATGCCTGTATGGATGCCTGTCCAAGCAAGCCGGACATAACACGGGGGTGCGAACCTGCAACCCTCGTGTTGGTAGTTAGGGAATCTACACTACCCGGACGCAGAGCTAATGCGAAACTTAATAACCACTAGCAGGGGCACCATGACAAGGGCCACGTATTGAGATCAATCAATCGTCCCCTCAGGAATAAAACATCGACTGATTTATAGTACATTATAGCTTTAGATTTGATTTGATTAGAAAATGTATTTCGAACAGTTAAAAAACAAACAATAATATTAAAACAATACATAAAAAAGGGGCAGGAAGAAGCCAAGGCTTTTCGGGTCCTACCCCCAGCTTTATGCACATAGGCTAGACAGTCCTGGCAAGACACTACAGTGCAGACAATATGAATCTCTTTAGTGCAGACATAGTGCAAACAATATGAACCTTTTTAGTATTGTCAATATCACATATCATACAATAATATACATTATTACTATATATATACCACTATTAATATATACTATTACTATCAACCATAGAACACCAATACCATAGATCAATACATAATATATTCCATAAATCAATATATTCTACTATATATACATACACACACACAAAGTATATATACCATATATATACACATAATACACAATATATACATAATATATTCCATAGATCAATACATTCAACATACTCAATATATACCATATATACCACCGTTAAAATATGCTACTAATATATATCATAGAGCAAGACATACTGATATATAAAATTGAAGTTCCATTCATTTGCATTTTCATATTCAAATAAGATAATTGCATACACATAATTAATGATGAGTTATCACATTATATGCACTCATATAGACAGACAGCATAATCTGTCGTGGCATTGAGAAGGTCAATGCATTCTGACACACACTCATAGACATGGCGCCATCTTATACAAATAGTTATTAGCACATAGGTTAAAACAAACTTTTCAACCTCTGCCTACAAGCAGACAGATATCAAGGAGGATATCCTTCTTCTGCTATGGCCTTCAGAAAACTCTGCATGTCATTGGCCTTGGTGCCCAAAACACACGAACAGAGACGCACACACTTCCAAAACATCCCCTCCTCTCTCTGTTCCTCTCTTCTCCGCTTACAGTATAAAGACAATGCATTTTGTGAGATCTTCACTGCATTCTGTTACCTCTGTATTACATACATCATGTGTACATTGAGAAGTGAATACAGCCCTTCTGCTATGCAGTTAGCAGAAGTATATGTCATGGCTTAAATACAACTGATTGATCCAACTTTCCTGACTCTATGGCTTCATTCATATAATTGGTCATCGTTTTCATATTGGCTAAAAATGCTATTGTTTACACAGCAGATGAGGAGTGGTGAAATTCCATTCTACAACACATACTATAGATCAATACAATTATATATCCAGGCCTTACACAGAAAACAATAAGTCAATAATATGACTCCCTCCTCCCTAATATACCTTCCAAGAATCACTTCCTTGTATTTCCTTTTGAACCTTTTGAACATATTTTACAAAGTTTGACTTTGTCATCTAAATTATTCCAGAGACTCACCCAACAAATCGAAACACACATGCTTTGGAGTTTAGTTCGATCATAAGGCTGTCTCAACTTACATTTCCCTCTTAAATTATAATCCCCTTCTCTAGCCGAAAACATTCTCTGAATGTTTCCTGGAAGTAATTTGTTGCTGACTTTAAACATTATTTGTGCTGTTTTTTAATCCACCAAATCCAAGAATGTTTGAGTACATTATGTAACTCTAAGAACAGAGCATTTGTGTGTTCAAGGTAACCTACATTGAATACTATCCTAATTGCTTTTTTTGAAGGATACATATTGCTTGTAGGGTGCTTTTGTGGGTGTGTCCCCACACCTCTCCACAGTAGATCAGGTGTGGTCGTACTAGAGAGCAATACAGTGTGTACAGTGTCTTGTGGTTTAAAATGTGCCTTGTTCTACTAAGAACACCAATGTTTCTTGACAATTTAGAACGCAAATAATTCACATGAGGTTTCCAACAGAAGCTGTGGCCAATTATTACTCCCAAAAAAATATTCTCAAAAACTCTTTCTAACAAAACATTTTCCAATTTATATATAATACTTTATTTAAATTTCAATGTAATCTTTCACCTAATCAACACTGGCAGCTGTCCCCTTACTACCACATACTGGAGGAAACTTTCTCTGGCCCTGCAATTCAAAATGTCTTGGCACAGAAAAGTATTCTTATTTATCAGGAAGGAACACAACAAATATTGAAATAATCGGGGGGACTCTTTATTTGGCATATATTGGGCCTATCTATTGGAAAAATACAAGCCATTTAACCCATGTCCACCGTGGAAAATAATTAGTTGGTTTAAGTAAAACGGAGTAAGTAAATCCCCCTAACATCCCATTCATGTGCTGATAAGAATATTTAGAGCAAACCAGTGAGCAGCTATAGCTGCCTCAGCTCACCCTCTCAATGATGAGAGCCTGGAAAATGTCATGTGGCTGTCAGTCAATTAGCCATGGGCCATTACATTGAAATGCCAGGCCGGTGGTGAGGTGATTGCATGCAACTGTGCAGTGAAAGGAGAGGCTGGTTTTCTTTGTGGTAAAAAAAAAACATTGGACATTGTCAAGTCCGCTGCTGCGCTCTAAGGGTGCTTTCACACTTGGGACCCAGGAGCGGAACCGAGCACACTTGTCCCCAAATTGACCCCAGGTCCAGAATGTTTGACGAGTGTGAACGTTGCCTTCCGTGCCTGGGCGCAGAAAGGGGGGGCCGTGACAGGGTCCATTTGAAAAGGTGGTCTGGGGAACGCTTGGGTGTGCTCAGGGACGGAACACAAATGTAAACTTCTGTGATAATGCATTTATTGAAGACCTGAACAACATACAGTGGGACAGTGTAATTGAGGCTACTCATACTGAAGCTGCCCTACATGCATTTATGAAGTCATTCTCATCTGTCTGTGACGAGCATGCGCCTATAAAAAAAACTTACTGTCAGATCTGTCAAAGCACCTTGGCTCGATTCTGACCTAAGAAGCTACATGAAAGAAAGAGATCAACTGAGAAGAACTGCTGTAAATTCAGGGAACTCAGAGGACTGGCTAGCATATCGTTCTTTAACTCATTGAGTGCCAATGACGACAATCGTCGTCAATTCGTTTAGTAACGTAGAGTGCCAATGACGACGATTGTCGTCAATTGCGTTTTTTGACGGTGGGACGTGGATCAAAGCCTATTACATCTCCTATAAAAATATGGGAGCTATTGAATGTGTATAACCTATTTTACAGACCCATTAGGTGGCGACAGTGCTCTCCAGATTAGAGAAAGTTGAGTAAAAAACAGAGAAGAAGTCGTTGGGGAAACGGAACCGCAGTGAATAGTTAGATAATTATTTTGAAATCAAAAAATGATTTAAAATTAAGATTTCGTTTGCTAAAAATTATACAATAATATGTTATGTATTCAAGAAATGATTAGGCTACATC
>NC_139623.1:215000-320000 GCF_964638095.1 Poromitra crassiceps
AAAAAAAAAAATTAATTACAAAAAAAATCGGTATACCGGTTCGATCCGGTTTAGACGGCAATATCGAACCGGTTTTAAAATTTTCAAACCGACCCAGCCCTACTGAACACAGAGAAACATTATCAAAGACCCAGCACCAAGACACCTGACTGTCTGAACACAGAGAAACATTATCAAAGACCCAGCATCAAGACACCTTACTGTCTGAACACAGAGAAACATTTTTTGCGTTTTCAGGCCCCGAACGCCGTTGCTGTGTAAAAGGAAGGCACTAACGCAAAAAACAGTTTGCCGTTTTATGCAGGGAGCGTTGCCGTGTAAACAGCGCCTCAAAGTGCCAAGCTGGTCATAGCTCATCACAAAGGATGTTTGATTTAATAGATTTAATTCCTTCACTTTTCAAGACCTGGATGTGATCAGATTAATTCTCATACTTTTCAAGGCAGGCGTAAGAAGCCTGTCTGCCTGGAGGCTAGGGCTGTGAATCTTCACTGGCCTCACGATTCGATTCGATTACGATTCAGAGGGCTACGATTCGATTCGATAACGATTATCGATGCATCGCGATGCATCTTAAATCGATGCATCACTTTTTTTCCCGAATACATGATTTTTTTTCTCACTTTCTTTTTTCTCACTGTGTGACTACTTTTAAAATAAAAGTGCATTTAGAATTGCATTGTATTATGATCCATAATTAAAATAAACAACTGCATGTACTTCCATTATATTTTATTTGATTATATAAAATAAATAAATAAATATATATATTTTTTTTTAATAATCGATTTTTGACATTTGTGAATCGATGCAGAATCGTGCAGGTCCGCATCGCGATTCATCTTATAATCGATTATTTTTGACACCCCTACTGGAGGCCAGGACTGTGCAGAGACCTGTGCAAAATCTTCATAGTTCAACGAAAATAGTTTATGCTTTAAATCTAAAATGGTTCATGGATTACATTCTAATAACAAACCTATCAAATTAAAAGTCAAGCACGTTACCGTGGAAACAATTAAGCTTAGCCCAAAATCACAAATCAGAATGAGGGGGTCCCCGGTATATTTTCTATCTTGTAAGGGGTCCTTGGCTGAAAAACATTTGAGAACCTCAAATGTTATATATATGTATAATATATATATATATTTTGTGTGTGTGTGTGTGTGTGTGTGTGTGTGTGTGTGTGTGTGTGTGTGTGTGTGTGTGTGTGTGTAAAATCAGACATTCAGCACGCCCATATAGCTAGAATGGAATGATCCTTGTTTCATAACCACATTTTGCGACTATTCTACTGTGAGATTGGCAGTCGAATCGGGGTCCTTCCAACGAATCATCCAATCGTTGACTATTTGGGGTCACCCCTCCTGTCCTCCCTCTTACCTGAGGCATTGCCAGGCAAAGCTCTAAGCGCCAGCGGGGGGAACCTCTGGGCCTCCTGTCCAGTCCCAGAGGTGTGAGGAGGAGATGATCTGAGGGGGGCAGAAAGGGGGCTCCACCCGCTCAGCTCCGTTCGGTTGTGGCTGTGTTGTGGTTCTCTGTGTGCTTCAGGTCTGGGGTCAAAACAGAAAGGGTACATGGAGGAAGATGGTTAGAATCAGAAAGAACCAAGAAAGAAACAAATAACATTCAAGGCTACTAAAGCCCCTTCTAAACATCAAGTCTGGACCATGCCCGTTGAATCAGGTCCAGCTATTTGCCGGTTTTACCCTTCTAGACCAGTTAATCTATTTCTAAACATGAGGAAAGGCTCTGCATGGGGGGTTGTTATTGCTTCTGCAATATTTCCTCACACATAATCGATTACTGAGCATGAAGAGAGCTGCGCGCTTGACATCGGTCCTAGTAATTCTTGCTTCTGGTGCAGCAGTCAGATAAGATACAGTAACAAGCAGTGGAGGACTCGCACACAGAACTATAGACAAGACAAAGTCTTAAAAAATCAGATCCATTTTATTGAGGATTGGCACAAATTGGCAGCAAATGTTTCAGTCCTAGTTGGACTATCGTCAGTGCAGTTGACTGATAGCACTGACGATAGTCCAACTAGGACTGAAACGTTTGCTGCCAATTTGTGCCGATCCTACAATAAAATGGATCTGATTTTTTAAGACTTTGTCTTGTCTATAGTTCTGTGTGCAAGTCCTCCACTGCTTGCTACTCACACATAATCGGCAACGCAGAAAAACTATGAAGAAACTAGGGATGCAGCGGTTTCCGGTTTGGAGGTATACCACGGTTTGAAAAAGTCACTGTATCAAAACCACTCAGATTTGTCGTCATACCTTCCCCACGGTATCAGCTGTTTCCCCAAAACAACGTGGGCAGGTTGCTTGCAGAGTGCAGCTTACGCGGCCCCTCCCCCTTGCTGCATGCCTACCTGGACTCACAGTAGTGAGGAGCTGTCCCTGACTGTTTACAACCGTGTGTGTGATAAAGCAGGAGAACGCAAGGATCCCCCTGAACTTTCCCGCCATCTAAAAAGATGACATCGGCTGTATGGGAATATTTCGGCTATTGTAAAAACACAGATGGCCATACATAGCCTCAATGCGAGATTCATTAGAATGACTGATGAGTCTCGCGTTGAGGCTAAGATGGCCAGGTCTTAGATCTGCGTGAGCACCACCCGTCATTATTATTTGTCAAATTCAAGGCACATTAAAACATTGTCTTGCTTCAACATAGATCGCATCGGACATAAACCATTTCCACCCACAGGTTTGAGGAGTAGCTAACATAAATGTCAGATAAATACTCTCTCTAGGCCAGTGCTGACCAATTTGGGGCACGCGGGCCAAGTTTTTTTTTTTTTTTGGCCCGCCACGGATTTGGGGATTTTTTTTTTTTTTTTTTTTCCCTAAATATTTTTTTCCCGATTTTTTATCCCATTGTTATCCCCCTTAGTGCTAATTTTACTTTTATTTATGCTGGTTGCTACTCCACCCTCTGCCGATCTGGGGAGAGCCGAAACTGGCTCCATGCTTCCTCCGAGACATGGGCAGTTAGCCAGCCGCTTCTTTTCACCTGACAGGGGAAACTTCACTGGTAGGACATAGCACGTGGGAGGTTCACGCTATTCCAACCGGTTCCCCTCCCTCCGAACAGACGCCCTTAACGACCAGAGGAGGAACCACATTAGCAACCAGGATATTGCATGTTTTGGTGAAGGGGGTTCCTATATGAAAAAAAATGTTAACGTTAATTTTGTGCAGCTGGTATTCTCTCTCCCCGACTCTATCACACGGGTGTGAGGCATTGCTATCTGAGGATTGATTGCTCCTGATTGGTTGGCTGAATCACCTGGTTGGGGGGTGAGCTCTGATATTTGATCCCTCCCCAGTCACTGGCTTTACACCAGCTCAGCAAGATGGACAGATCATCATCACGGCAGTGGCACACTGACAAAAGAAAGTTTAGG
This sequence comes from Poromitra crassiceps, assembly GCF_964638095.1. Lineage (NCBI taxonomy): Eukaryota > Metazoa > Chordata > Actinopteri > Beryciformes > Melamphaidae > Poromitra > Poromitra crassiceps. Next base: position 218,422 of record NC_139623.1, read on the forward strand.
ACGGAGTGGCAAGACGAGTATTTTTTTACCGAAGTAAATTCAACAGCGGTTTGTCTCATTTGCAGACAGAGAGTGGCTGTTTTGAAAGAGTACATATACGTCGCCACTACGAAACGAAACATGCCCTCGCTTTTTCAAACAGATAAAAAGTAGATTATTATATTGAAATGTTATTTTAGATTTAGAATGTAAATTTTCTATAAAACACAATACATTTTAATGTAATTCCACAACGTTTATTTTTGGCTCTCGGCCCTCCACCCAGATTGAGTTTTGGCCCTTCATGGGAAAGAATTTGGGCACCCCTGCTCTAGGCTAACGTTACCTACTGAGGCAGCTAACATGGCTAATTAGCTACATGTAGCTAACCAGCTATCTTTCTCCAGTAACTAACGTTAACGACACGTTAACGTTAGTTGACTGAGCGAACGTCGCTGTACAGCAGGTTGTTATTAGGGCTGGGTATTGGCAAGGATCTCACGATACGATACGTATCACGATACTTGGGTCACGATACGATTGTATCACGATATATTGCGATGCGATACATATTGTGATATATTGCGATATTCTACAGAATTTACTCAAAATTAAATAATAGAGCTAAAGATACAACACACTGTGTACCACCCAGGTAGTGTAATAATATGTACTCACTTTATACTGATAAGTTAGTGGACAAATTTAGTGTGTTTAGAGTGTTGAGTGTTACTGAACACATCGATATGGGAAATATCGATACAGTATCGATTAGCGGTGGGAATCACCAAATGCAGAGGCCTGGCATTTTTTTTTTTATATCGCGATACTTGGCGTCCAAGTATCGATACAGTATCGGGAAATAAAATATCGTGATATATTGCTGTATGGATTATATTGCCCAGCCCTAGTTGTTATCAAAACGTATTGCACTTAACTCATTCACTGCCAACAACGTATGAACACGTTTTCAGAATCCAGCTGTTCCCTGCCAACAACGTGTTTACACGTTTTTGGCATCGATTTTTTTTTTTTGACGGTGGGTTGTGCATCTAAGCCTTTTACATCTCTTATATAATTATTGGAGCCACCGAACGTTTACAACCCATTCCACCGACCCACTAAGTGGCAACAGTGCTCTCCTGGATAGAGGAAGGAAAGCATTTTTTTAACTTGTCAAGCCATTCTCAGCCCAGCCATTCTCCTTTTCGCGCTGATTGCTGGCGATGCGGGATTGCAAATTTACATAATAGATTCAGCCGATCTACTATGATCGGGTGATAGATTACAGTTGGAGGAACACACTTTGAAACACGCAGCATAAATATGACCAGAATCGCAAAAACTTCTCTCAACCAAAACTCCAAACGAGCGAGTCCTTCCCGACTTCCTCAAACAGCGGCCGTGCAGACATGCAGGCACATGAGAGCAGCAAAGCACTGACTGGTGACAAGCTTGTCCGCCCACGGAGGGCGGAGTTGAAGCAACTCGAGAGGGAGGGAGAGAGAGAGAGAGAGAGAGAGAGAGAGAGAGAGAGGGAGGGAGAGCGAGAGGGAGGGAGAGAGAGAGAGAGAGCGAGAGGGGGAGGGAGAGAGAGAGAGAGAGAGCCAAAAATGAATGGTTAAAGTGACAGTTCCATCCAATTTCACAAAAAGCCGTTTATCTCTGAATATTCTTTTTCACGCTAAAACCATGCTGTATTCAACTGCTAATGCTTACATAACTACTAACTCTACAAACTAACTCTTTTAGACAGAGAAAGTACACATTCTATTAGTACTTTTGAGATATTGTATGTTCACAAACTCCAAGCTGAAACGAATCCTCGGCTCTTATAAAATGAGCCATAATCCTCAAAAAACGGCTTGGCAGAAGCTATCTACAGCAAAAAAAAACGTCTGGCAGTCAATGTGTTAAGAGAAGTAACATTAGATAATGACGAAAGACTCCTCCAACCTGGTAGTGGAAAATTATGCACACACTTTGTCTGTGTGTGTGTGTGTGTGTGTGTGTGTGTGTGTGTGTGTGTGTGTGTGTGTGTGTGTGTGTGTGTGTGTGTGTGTGTGTGTGTGTGTGTGTGTGTGTGTGTGTGTGTGTGTGTGTCCTATGTGTGAGACAGAGTGGGGGTGTATGTGTGAGGAAACAATAATTATTTGTGTTCAGTGTTCACCCATTACAAAAGAGAAGTGTGTATTTGATAGTATTATGATGTTTTAGTTTCACATCAAATTAATTAGATTAAATCGTTTACATTCATAAGTAAGAACAGTACTATATTACCAAAGCACACACATACTTGCCAGTTAACTGTCATTACAGTTGGAGGTTACATTAACATTTTTTCTCAGTCCACAATTCAGCAAACTGTTAAAAATAAAATACATTTTGTTCATTGGGCATTTTTTATGCCACATTTGACAACACATAAAGGTCCGCAATACCGTGAAACCGTGGTATTTTTGTCCAAGGTTATCATACCATCAAAAAATCATACCGTTGCATCCCTAGAAGAAACTTGGAAGGGATGTACGTGTAAGCAAGAAGATACAAAGTTACACGTGCTCCAGCGTGAGAGAGCAATGTGGAAGCGAGGGAGGCCAGGTGGACAATTATTCTGGGAAGATGCACTGAAGAACTTGGACGACGTGGAATGGAAGCATCATTTTCGCATGTCCATTCCTCGACATTGCCTTGATGAGAAACTGCTTAAAATGTGTGTGGGCATTGGGCAATAACACGACAGTGGAGAGAGGGGAGTGTGTGAACGGCTTCTCTCATGTGATCTCTCCCACCTGGGCACCGCTGCGTCAGGCTGATGATCAAAGCGAATAGCCTACTAAACGCTGTTCGTGAGTTTGCTCGTTTAATCCAATTGAAATGCGTGAACGATTAATTAATATACATGAATGTTAATAACGGGCACTTATCACTAGGGATGGGCATTTCTAGCAAAAACACTATTCGAAATTCGCTGGCCAAAGTCGACTTTTAATCGAAATTCGAAAAAAATCGAAAATCGAAAATCGAAATTCGTCGTCTTCTTGCTTACACGTACATCCCTTCCAAGTTTCTTCTAGGGATGCAACGGTATGATTTTTTGATGGTATGATAACCAAAAATACCACGGTATCGCGGTATTGCGGACCTTTATGTGTTGTCAAATGTGGCATAAAAAATGCCAATGAACAAAATGTATTTTATTTTAGGGGGGCAGTGGTGGCCCAATGGTTAGAGAAGCGAGCTTGTGACCGGAAGGTCGTCGGTTCAATCCCCGGGACCGGCAGGATAAATCTGGGTGGGGAAAGTGAAAAGGCAGCGCTTGCCCCTCCCTCATTACCACCACTGAGGTGCCCTTGAGCAAGGCCCTTAACCCCAACTGCTCCAGTGGAGCTGATCAGTGGCCAGCAGATCAGACTGTGGTTGTACTGGTCAGCTTCCAGGTATGAATGTGTGTGTGAATGTGAACAGGGCGCTCCTGAAAAAGAGAGCATTGCTCTCAGTGAGACTCCCCCTTTCTTCTTTTTTTTTTGTGAGTTAAATGTTGCATTGTCTCCCCTGATTCTAAGTATAGTCGAATCGCTTGGTTTGAGCAAGTAAAACTATTTTTATAAGCATTTTAAGCAAGGTTTATGGAAAAATGAATGGCGGATGAAATCCCATGAGGAGGGAGAGGTTGCTTATAAAAATTGTTTTACTTGCTCAAACCAAGCGATTCGACTATACTTAGAATCAGGGGAGGCAATGCAACATTTCACTCACAAAAAAAAAAAAAAAAAAAAAAAATTCAATAAACGAATTTCGACTTTCAATAATAAAAGTCGACCTTGATAATAACAACGATTATTCGAAAATTCGAAATTCGATGCCCATCCCTACTTATCACCCAATAGCCTAATGCGCAGTATCATCTCCTTGTTACATTTTCAAACTGCCAGATGGAGGAAAATAAACAATTCAACTTTTAGGCTACTTACTCGCCAATTTGTCTCTCTTCCAAATAATCCAGCCACGTAACTACGTCCGTTCATGAAATGATTAAATAGCACGAGGACATGAATAGAATGGTTTGTATGTGCCATTTAACCAGCCGCCCGCTCACGGTATGCTCGGGAACATGAGCTGCGACCTGCTAAACTAGAGCCGCTCTGCCTGCCATGCGGATGTTGGACTAGGGGGCTGGGGTGGAAATGATCCGCTCTCACAGGAGCGCGCCCACAACAGAGAATTGGTGCTAAACATGGGCAGCCCATTCGAGTCAGGTCTGGTTATAAATCGGGAGTTCACTGCATGTTTAGAAACAGCTTGAGTTTGTTTACTCTATGGTTGGGCAGTACGAAGATGGGTTCAATGATTTTCACAACATATTCTGTTCACAAATAATCACGATTTAAAGTATTTACTATTTTGGGACCAACATTATTTTACTGCACATTGGCATCTTAGTGTATATCAACAGCTTATGTCTAAATGAGATGAAACGTTTCAATACTACGTCATACCAATAGCATTTAAATCATTCGTAATTATTCAAACTATTGGAGCTAAAAAATCAGACAAATTATACACAATCAGTTGAAGAGCCCCACCCTACATTATATAACTATATTATATAACTATATAAACTTTTAGATCATGCACAAACATTGCAACTTAAAAAGTGAATTTACTATGCAACCACTTCCACTACATAGGCACAAGGTAAAACCCAGATGCATCAAGTTGGCTGGTCAAGAAATTTATTTAATATATTTTAATGTATTTTGACCATCAGCAAGTACCAGACTGAGCAACATGTTTTGGTCTTTTGATGTGAACCAGGAAGCAGACATCCTTTCCCATGTAACCCAATAGTATTACACCCTCTGATGACACTGTTGCCACACCACTGCCTTTGTTTACACAGTGATTTATTTGACTTTATTGAATTGTTCCACTATTAAATGTATTGTGTGAGCTTTTGATGCAGGAACTGAAAGCACATGACAGTTACACAGGGGTTTACATGTGGTGTGAAGCTGCAATAGATTAGGTATGTATTTTGACTTGTACAACAGTTAGTTCCGGCTGTGCTGATATTTTAGTATAACATCACGGTGTGTATATCAATCCACTTCACAGCTGCTCTAATCAACAACAAACAATATCAGCCGTTCAATTGAAAACGTCATTCACAAGGCACAAATCTGATGCAACAGCTACAAACAGCACAAAGATGGATTTATTTCCAACCATAACCTTTGACCTAAACTACGTACGCATGGTCGAGAGAGGACGACGAGGGCGGGGCAACGTTACATAATGTGCCTGTGTAAACCATTGAGATATAACCTGCAGGTTTGCTAAAATTTCACTTGCACAACTTGACGATTTGGAGAAAAACAAAAACGAAGCAGACACTGTGAGGCAAACAGTATGGGCTGTGAAGTCCTTTTAAACATGGCTATGTTCGAAAACCAATGACCATTGACTTCCAGTGAATTGAGAAGACAGAGCTGAATACCGTTTTGAGGCAGTTTTATGGATCAGCGAGCCGCTTCTCAGCCGTTCATGCTGAATTCCTCCCAGCAAATAACGTTTTCAAAGGCGTTGTGAAACAGATCAGACGAGCCGGGAAAGACAGAATAACACATCATCTGGCAATTTCACCTGAAGACCAGCTCATCTTGCGGCACTACGTCTTGACAATCCAAAACGTTTACTGAACAAGGTCTAGTATGAACCCTAACCCTAACCCTATTCAGTTGCATTTTGGACGCAGGGTCAAAGAGGGGAATCGGGCTCTCAAACCGGATTTGTTCACCCTAAAATACATACGACGAGAATGGAGCAAAGCTTTTCACAATGACATTCAATGGAAACAAAAAAATTGCAAAGATGCTTTGGAGAGAGACAGAGAAAATCAAAGTTGGTTCTCTTGAACAGTACTTCCACCTGGTGCAAAAGCCCTCTGACTGCAGCCCAGGAGGAATGCAGCTGTCACAGAGAGCGTCTGGAACACTGCAGCTCTGCTTAGAGTCAATCAGCTGGCACACACGTTACCCAGGATGTGCAAAGAGGCGGGGACACGGCGTCCGGATAGTGTAGCGGTAGATCCCCCGGCTACCAACAGGAGGGTCGCAGGTTCGCGCGCCCCCGTGTTACCTCCGGCTTGGTCAGGCGTCCATACAGGCAAGAATGGCTGTGTCTGCGGGTGGGAAAGCCAGATTATATTATATTGTGTCCTGGTCGCTGCACTAGCGCCTCCTCTGGTCAGTCGGGGGCGCCTGTTCAGGGTGGAAGGGAACTGGTGGGAATAGCGTGATCCTCCCATGTGCTACGTCCTGTCGGTGAAGCTCCCCGCTGTCAGGTGAAAAGAAGTGGCTGGCAAGTGGCAACTGCGCATGTGTCGGATGAAACATGGTGCTACTAGGCTACGGCTCTCCCCACATCGGCAGGAGGCGGTGGAGCAGCAGAGCGGGGGGGAATTTGCCAAGTACAATTGGGGAGAAAATGGGGGGGAAATCAGAAAAAGATTAGGCGGGGACACAACCACTGCCTCAGGGCCACCGCCATACAGAAGCTGTCTGATGCAGGAGTCCAAGCCAGCGAGATCAAGGCAGTGAGTGGGCACAGGTAAGATGTTGCTGCTTAATGCCGAAATATAGAGAGTCAGGACTTGGCTTGGGATGACAATGAGGACTGTAATTTGTGATAATCCGTCGCACCCTTATTATTATTATTTTCTGTCTTGCCGGTCTGAAAGCTGGTTAAAAAGTGATTTGCAGCCATCCTCCACAGAGAGCAGGAAAAGATGGAGCAACATGTCAGATCAAACAAACTCATCATCGGTATCCGACATGCCTCCTGCAAAGCGACACGACAGTCAACCATGCCGTCACCAGACTCTTATTTCACTGGCTGTACAATGAATGGAAACGTGCAAATCAATGTGTATGATAAAAAGTAGCCAGCGAGGGAACTGTTTCTGTTGGCGGAGGAATAAAATACAGAAATCATCTATTTTCTCAGCTTTTTTGTCAGTTATTTTTTACCAGCTTTGTTTAATACAACTGTTGTATAAAAGCAATATCACACAAGAGGGAGGGAAAATGACGTTCTACTGTAATATCGTCACGTCTGTGATTGTCTTTGCCCGAATCACAGCCGTGACGATTAGGGATGCACGATGCAGGGATGCAGGGCCTGATGTAGGGCCTTGTGTGGCTAACGTGTTAGCCACACAAGCCGGTAATGGGGGCCGGTAGGGACGTCTTCTAAACCGGGACCAAGACTCCTGCTCGTCTGCGACCTGGTGTAGGGAGGTTCCCTGGGTGTAGTCCAGGTGAATTTCCACAGGAATGGTTTGTGCGAGGATCGGAGATCCCACAACTCCATTTAATCTTGCCCTTATGGTTAGCAGATCAATGCGATGGTATTTGAGTATACATAAGGACTCTTTAACATAGAAAAAGGACAAAAGTGCATAACACAGAAGCAGCGTCTGTACGGCCGCCATCTTGACTAAGATGTTACAATCACAAATCGGTCAAAAAATATCCAGCCCTCTGTTTCTCAACACAGGGGTGTGTAAGGCCTGTGTAAACAAACGACCTCTCATCCCACTGCAGCTCAGTCAAGGTGTTCAAATACGCCGACGACACCACAATAATTGGCCTCATCATCTCACACAATAACGAACATCATTACCGTCAAACAGTGGACAACGCAGTGAAATGGTGTGCAGACAACAACCTTCAACTGAATACTAGGGATGGGCGCGAGTACTCGGGTACTCGAGTGCTCGTTCATAACGTCAGTACTCGAGTAACGTTTGCGCTGTCCGGGTACTCGCCCCACTCCCCACCCCTTTAAAAATGGTCTAAATCTACGCATGCATCGTTATGTGGATCTGCCAGCATGAACTGCACGGGCGTCAAGTCAGCCACAATGTACAAGTACGTCATCCGCTTTGTTGATTTCAAAATAAAAGGCTTATTGTAACGCAAGTTGTAACCTTATTTATTTTGAGTAATGCGTTACAGCCATAGTTTCACGCCATATAACATCACGAGTATTTTGATACAAGGTTTGCTGCTTCGTTCGTTGAAATACCCTTTTCTCCTCCAACGTGCATAAATAAGCTATTTACTTTTGTTTAAGTAACATTATTTTGAAAGTTTTAACCGGAAGTTTTCCAGCTCATCCCGAAAATGGTGGCTGAAGATATGCTCCGGAAGGAGACAGATGCACGCTTCTTCATAGCGCACGCCCGATAAAACTCATTCAAAACTTTGCAGTAGTTTACTGACTACACTGTCGTTTCCCATAACGTTAGTCACAAGAAATGTGGAGAAAGAATCGCTTTTTGGGAGACAATCGTTTCATGGTGATCACTATTTAGCTGCAGCTGTAACGTTAATCACACTGGTCAGTGGTCAGTTTTCACTTTTTGGCAGAACACCGGACCTTGTAATCCGTGGATTTACGTTAGTGTAAGTAAAATGGATGATACTGGACAATGGACATGTATTGGAATTGAGCCTTCGCTTGTTTCACAACAATATTGTCCGCTCCGAAGCGCTAATGCCATCCATCCAACCATCGGAGATGCTGTCTGAGGTAGACGTTAGCTGAGCGTCACCTCACCTAATATCACAGTCAGTCAGTCGCTCTCCTCACATGCTCCAGGTAACGCTTTCTCCATGCAAAAATGCAAACGTTATGTGTGAACAGCCCCACACACAGCAGATTACCCCTGCTCCGTCATTACCATAGTAATGACACAGACCCCCCGCCCCCCCCCCCCCCCCCCCGCGCAAGTACTCGAGTACTCGTTCATAATAGAAGGAGAGTACTCGAGTATTTAAATTGCTTAAAATGCCCATCCCTACTGAATACAACAAAAACCATGGAAATAATCATTGACTTCAGACGCAAACAAAATCTCAAATCCCCGGTCTATATCAACTCCCAGCCAATAACTTCAACGGACTCCTTCAAGTTCCTAGCAGAGAGTTCCACAAGAGCCGGTCGTCGGACATTTCACCGTCTGGCGCCTCTTTCGATCCGACTCGGAATTTTGACAAGTTGACATGTGCCAGATATGAAATGTGAAAAATACCAAAATTAAAGCCCCTTTGTATATTTTCAATGTGTATTGTATTGAGTTTGAATGAAAGCTTTTATTTTGAAAAATTCCGACCGGACGTCCAAATGATTCTCCTGGGCTGTGTACAAGCCACAATAAGTCTGAAAATGTATTGCTACGGTTTCCAGGTTGAGCGTCATGTTTCCTTGCCTGTTTCAATGCACCACTATGTTCGCTGATAAATGTTTTGCTACGTTGTGCTATGTTTTCGGCCCGCTGAACGCGACCCTGCAAAGCCACTCCATGTAACGCTAAACAAAACACTGTTGCAGATTTGCCTCTCAGACAGCGTTAGTTCCTAACGTTAAATTATCCCTAATGACAGCATTGGACTGAAGAAGTTTGTTATTGTGAGAATTGGAGTTAATTTATTACTGCAAAGGTGGAGGAACTTTGAAAACATGCGCGATGCAGAGTTGTCTTTTATTGGACACGGACAGGTAAAACTTGCTAACACACACACGCTCAAACGTTTGCTGCAGTAACGTTAACGTTATTATTTTCGGTGTATTTTCCCCCCTGACAGCGCGGGGGTTGACGCTTTTTCCACGACCACATGTCACTAATTGTCATTTCCATCATAAAGATGCATGTCAGCAGAAAACGTTATTTGATGGAGAGAAAAAGTCTAGTGGAGTTTCACTAGCGTCAACGCTAACATTTAGGGGTGGGGGAAAAAATTGATTCACCTAAGTATCGCGATTTTTAATGTCATGATTTTTTGGATCGATCTTTTATTCCAGAATCGATAATCGCAAATTAAAAAAAAAAAATTTTTTTGGGTGCTTGCAGTCAGGCCACTCACTGAACAGCAGGCGAGGCGCCGCCTACTGGTTTACTAGTGGTTTTATTACTTTATTAGTTAGTCTGAAGTAATAATTACACTTCAGGGTTAAAGTGGGTGCATCTCATTGTAAAATTGGACTTCAAACGGCCCAAATCTGGCTTCAAACGGCCCAAATTTCACGCGCGTTGGCCCATATCGGCCTGGCCTGCTTGGTATCTAATGCCCGGCCTGAATTATGATCCCAGTCCGCCCCTATTTTTAACTATATCGCCCAGCCCTACTCATGATATATAATATACAGTCTCTAGTGTATGATTCAACTTTTCCCATGTTCTAATCTAGTGTAAAAAAGCAAACAAACTGAAAAAAGAAAAGAAAAAAATAAACAAAAATCGCAATAAATCGTAATATCGAATCGCAATAATCGTAGAATCGCAATACTTAAGAATCGCAATATAAATCGAATCGGCACCCAAGAATCGTGATAGTATCGAATCGGGAGATAAGTGAATCGCCACAGCCCTACTAACGTTACTGAATGAGCTATAGGCACCTATCTGTAACGCTACATGATAACATTTACAAACAACTGTTGCTAGCGCACTAAGCGCAGTAACTAGTTGGTTACTAACTTTCTGGTTAGCATTAGATGTGTCAGCTGCTGCTAGTCTCTGAGTTAGTTGATATCAAGATGTTGATTTCATCTGTTACCTGACTCCATGATAGTTCTGTAATTCTGAGGGATGTTTTAGATGTAACCGTGTGCAGTGGGATGTTTCCTCTTCACTTGATGCTGAACTGTAACACTAGCGTTAGGTGGTTAGCCGAGGCATGCTAGGTGTTGTCTGACAGTATTAATTGGTGTGTTTTCATAACAGTAGGCTACCAGACCATCAGCTCAGTGGGACAGGAGGGGTGAGAGTTTGGGTGGAGCTGAGCTGTGTGACTGGTGGAAGAGAACCTCCTTAGTTGGGACATATGTTTGACAATGTTGTTGTAGTTCCTGTGGCTACTGTTAGTTATAATTGTTATACTGATCCCTTAACCTACTTGTTTGACTCGATAAAAAACATCCATATATTAATTGTGACTTATTATAGCCAGTAATTTTCACATGTCTCTGTTGGCATACCTGATATTAACAGGTATTAAAAATGATTGATTGATTGATTGATTGATACCTACGTGGAACCTTATAACATCAGCCCAGAACACAATTCATGCATCATTAGGCCTACTGGATGTTTGGGAACTTGTGAGTGAAATGAGTGTGATGTACACACTGTCTGCCCTTTTTACATGAAAACCCATGTGAAGCGACGGCACGGTGGGGAAAAAGCGGACACTCTAGAAAGCCCGAAATAGCTAAAATAGGCCTTGAAAAATTTTCAGTCAAAAGATTTTATTTTGCTTTAACCCCTGAGCCTATATGGCTACATCTGGGCAAGAGCAGTGCCACTCACTCAGCAAATTGATGGTTAAGACTGAAAAACAGTCTAATCTTAATGTAAATGGTCCTCTAATCTGGTTTCAAGGGGCCAAAATAATTTGCCGCCCATTGGGCGCCGGCATTGTCCCGCCACAACTACTGGTTGCTCTGGTAAGATATCTGGCTGGTCAGAAGTTTGGGGAACTCTCTGGGACGAGACAGTCAAGAGTCAAGGGCGAGACCGAGGGGGGGGGGCGATACCAAGATCAAGACCAAGACTGGGGGAACGAGATCGAGACCAATGCAAGACCATTTTCAAGACCTAACACTAATGGTGGCTTAACATTTACCATTGCTCTGCTAACAAAGAAATAAATCATTATTCAGGAATTTTAGTCAAATACATACAGTACAAACAGTATACACAGTGAGAGAAGGCTGTCAAACACTGCAATTCCATCACTGACCTTGGGAAAGGCTCCACACAGTGGGCAAAAACACCTTACTGCTGCTAAATTATGACTCTCCCAAACTGTCAGCCACTGATGGGTAAAGTATACAGTATGTAGTAACCTGTATGATGATAAAGTATATGATCTGTATGTGGGAGTATGCTGTTAATTAACAGAAGCATATGTCTATGGTTATGTTGAATCATAATTTATTTGAAATGTAAACCTGTTGGTCTTGTGTTGTCTTCCTTGTTGTGTGAAGGGAGTGGTTTCAGTGGTAAAACTTTCAAACTGCAAAGTTATTGGTTGCAATTAAGGGGGGGGGGGTATTTTACACCCAATCACAGTCAAAACAAAATACCGGTAAAAATAAATAAGTCAAGGCCGGTAATAATACCACTGCAGTTGTGGTCTCGACTGGTCTTGGAATAAAATCCTGAATCCGGCTTGTCCGAGACCAAGTCAAGACCAAGACCGAGGAAGACGAGTCCAAGACCATTAAAACGTGGTCTTGAGTACACAACACTAGTCACCAGGATGCATTACAATTAAAGATGTATCCAGTCTACTACTGTACTCTTGAATGAAGGTCTTAGCCAGGAAATTCATGACTGCTGTGCCTGTGTGTGAGAGTCGGTATATATTCACAACTCTAAAATAAATTTTATATATATATATATAGACAACTCTTTATGTCTATATTATATTATGGGTGATGCAGTCCAAAAATACATGATTTAAATAGCTTGATGGCTTTATTATTGTGGTATCTCACTTGCAAACAGTTTGGTTCATGATCATCAATCCGACGAGGGCTGAACGATATAGCCAAAACACATGTCTCAATATCAAATATTTCAAATCAGTCAATATCGATAATTATTGATAATTTTTAATTGCCTATTTGTATTAAAACCTTGAATTTAATCACTTTATTTTGAACCGCCTTATTTCTCAAGGCACACAGGTACATTACACAGGTAATAATTGTAATGTTAACACAACAATTAAAAGCACACAAATTGAGTGTTTCAGCTGTGTAATAAATATGTTCAGGTGGGAACTTTAGGATTTGTCTGCTGGCTGGTTTACAAATATAACGATCCCTTATTGTTGTAAAGCAAGGTGAATGGAGGAGCAGCTAGCTCTCGTACAGACAGACACTGCTCTGACACTGCAGCTGCTGATGAAAACATTCAGTTTCCACAAAACCAGATGTAAACAAGGCAGCCCCCAGTGCCTACAGGAGCTACAACAACACAAGGCAGCCCCCAGTGCCTACAGGAGCCTACAGCCCCCAGTGCCTACAGGAGCTACAACAACACAAGGCAGCCCCCAGTGCCTACAGGAGCTACAACAACAATGGAAATAAATGAATAAATTAAAGTAGGAAATAATGAGAGAAAAGGCAAAACAGATGATAACTCAAGGTCCTGACCAAAACATGAAATGTCAAATCAAGACATGTTTGACCACTGGATCACTGGACCCATGTGTTTTAGAGAAACACAGTCCAAAGAGCAGAGAAAGAGAAGGGCTATGATCACATGAGTCTAAACTGGAGTTTACAAATGAACCTAAACGAACCACGGAAGGACAACCTAAGAAATGTCACTCATTCCCCCCAAGCTCTGCACTCATCAGACCATGAGCAAAACAAACCCTCAATCTAACGCTTGTGCGCCAACACCCACGTAATCCCCTCGTCCTATTGGTCGAACAGAACTCAAGTCCCGCCTCCACGCATCCATGGATGGCTGCCCCGACTGTCACTCCGGAGCTGCTACATAATAAACAGCCAATCTAGGTTGAGGCAGAAGATAAACAATTTGAAGGCCTGTGTCCATGGCCTAGATAGCTCTTTAAACGAGAATTAAAATAAGAATCTACCACCTACACGTATTGTGATAAACATAATAATATACGGTGAAAGCAAAGGTAATTAAATCTGTATTTACCAAAGAACGAGCAAATTAACGGTTGTCTCCCAAGCAGGTTTATAAACTATAAAGCAGTTTAGTTGTAAATCTATGTCAATCTAAGCTATGTTCAAAACAATCTATTAGCTTAGATATCTGGAATGGGAACAGCCTGATTAATCTTTATGATCACTTTAATCACAGATGTTTCTCGCTCTTACAGTAGCTTATGTTGTGTTGGGGGGCGTGTACCGTCAGCTAGCTCAGGCTAGGCTAGCTGACCCACTAATAGTGCTTTTCCTCCATCAAACAGGCTACCATCCAACACTGTGCCGTCTCTTCTGTGACACAGTAACCGATGTAAAATATCGTATAAGCAGCCTTATAGCGTGGCTTTGGACAAATTAAATTGTTTCAAACGCTGCTTACATAAGTGCACGTTTGCGTGTGGACCCAGAGCTTGTCTGTCATCACACTAAACTGGACCAGGACATAAACACAAGCCGCGTTATTCTGACAGCTTCCCGACTGATTGCAATGTACTGATGTATATCAGACCTCAGTCCGCTCTGAAACGTGCAGCCTTCTCCAAAACAACTGAAGTCAATGCGGGGATCAGTTATTCAGACTTTCCAAAAAGACCTAGCTATTTACACCATCATTTAGTGCAAATCTTTAACAGCTGATTGATTTGCAACAAATAATGGCGTGTAGGTCTTTCTATTCACAGTGTGATTGCTTGGGCTGTTTTTGTTTTGGAACTCTATGGTGGAAAGCAAACATGCTAATGTGAAAGCCCTCTCCCGTCTCCGCTAGCCGTGTTTTCTGCCCTGGTCCGGGGTTTGATTGCGGAACTGTCTCGCTTCCTTCAGCCCGCAGCTCAGCTCTCACAGTATGGCCTCCCTCCCTCCGTCCATCCCAGCTCCACAACAGCCGAGCAGCTAGCAGCGTTGTGGCTCCAGAGCTAAACCCAGCAGCCAAACACTGAGGCAGCTCGGCTAAGTGTTCCCAAACAGCCCAGTAAAACATGCTACTCACTGTAGGCCGCCCGCATGGACGTGTTGCGTGGTGTTGCAGCTCGTGTCTCTTCCTATGTTTACGCTAAATAAGCCATGTTAATGGAGTCCTACACGCGTTGAGCTCGGGTTTGTTTTGTTTTGCTTCTTCCTGACGGCTTCCTGGAAAGCGCGTGACTGCTCGGCCACGTGGTGCACCCTGGGCCAATAGCGGCGATCGCCTCGCCGCTTGCTCAAAACATTTCAATAACATTTCATAACCCGAATAATAAACCACTACCATCTTATTATAAGAGAAGTGTCCGTCCGTGTGTGTGTGTGTGTGTGTGTGTGTGTGTGTGTGTGAGAGAGAGAGAGAGAGTGTGTGTGAGAGAGAGCAGAATTCCAGTCGGCCACAGGTATGCCGTTTTACGTGTGATTGGGCTGAAACTTTCATCAGTGATGATGTCATCAGTGAATGACATCTTTCTTTCTACGGTCGATCGGGCTGAAACTTTCAGGAAGTGTAAAGAGCACCTGTGGGGGTGATGTCAGAGGCATTGTGACATCACACACACACACACACACACACACACACACACACACACACACGAGACAGAGACAGAGACAAGCGACACACAAAGTCCCAGTGATGATATCATCAGTGATGTCAGAGGCATTGTGACATCATCAGTGATGTCATAAGAGGTTGTGATGTCATCAGTGATGTCATAAAAGCAGTTGTGACATCATCAGTGATGTCATAAGTGTCCCACTGATGATGTCATCAGTGATGTCATAAGAGCAAAATAAAGTCCCAGGGGCAGACACTGAAAGAAGTGGGAGTCTGGCTTCAGACCCCCATCTTCAGCCATGGACAGCTGTATGTTGCCAGCTCCAGGACAGGTGATCCAGCATCCGAGCTGCGTATGCGAGCTGCAGGAATCAAGCACGCTAAAGCGTGCAAGATGCCTAATATTATTATAAACCACTCACTATAGTATTGTTAAACTAAGTGTGCCTAGCTGTCTCTGATAGTCAGTGTTGACTTCTTTATAGTTAGTGATCCTGTGTATCTCCTACTATGGCATCATGATGACATAACATCCCCGTTATATTCATGTGACATGATTGTGACCATATCGTAGCCTACCTCTCTTTTTCTTTGAACTCTTACATTTCCGTATATCATTCCAAATTTTATTATAGGATTACCTCTATTCTTGTAAGTGCGTCTGACAATATAGGTTTAACATGCAAATGTTCAACGTTTATTAAGGTAAGTTATTGCTATCGACCATAAGCAAACTATTTTAGCACTCTCCAGCTTTTTATTTTTTACATGCTGACAGCACGTGTTAATTCCAGTGAGGGAACATTGGTTTTATTATTTATTTTTCTATCTATCTACCTCTCCATCCATCCATCTATCTACAGTGCACTCCTCTTATAAGTCATAAGAGCAAAATCAAGTCCCAGGGGCAGACACTGAAAGAAGTGGGAGTCTGGCTTCAGACCCCCATCTTCAGCCATGTGATCACCTTGGGACGGGTCAAATTGATTACTCTAAGCGGATGATCATTATAACCGATTTTCTTTATTTTTCATACAAATTACCATCTAATTGCCATTTGTATGTATTATTACATGAATAGAGTACATATAAATAAAGGAATGTTACTGTCCATACAGTAAGTTAGGCCTCCAGCTGTTTCAAACCATCCACAGACAGAGATGCCACGATTTCTCCATATACAGACAAACATGCACTGAGTATCGCTTTTGTATCTCGTTGGCTAATTTTTGGCAGTTTGTTAGAATGATGAGGCCTATTGACTATTTTAATTTCCTTGGAAGTGTTATGGTTTTGATTTTGAGGAATATTGGTAGTATCACACCTTCAAGAGGCAGGATGGTTCATCAGATGACAGAGCTAATTTGAATAGGAATGTTGCATGATTTACTGTAGTTGACAATGAGAGTCGAGAACAGTGGATTTTCTTAGCAAATTTAACAGCTATAAAGGCAAAAATAAAACATTTAGTTGCCACTGTCACATACTTTCTGTCAGGCAGATCCAGGCTGTTTCATGATGCCATCATTGCATGAAAACGATAATCACAACGAGTGGTACTCAACCTTTTCCCTACTCAAGAGCCACATTCACCAAAAAATATCTTTGCAAGAGCCACAATCCAAAAAAGTCCCTTTCCTCCCATTATTTATTCTTAGATTTTTATTTATTTATGTATTTTAAGTAGGACTTCAAAAAGCCACAACTACCCAATGTACCCATAAAGGAGCCGCATGTGGCTCTAGAGCCTCGGGTTGAGTATCACTGATCATAACAATCTGATTTCTCTGGCGTCTGGGTAGTGTAGTGGTAAAAGCACTCTCCTACCACCCGGGTTCAGTTCCCTGCAGCAGTACTTCTCGGTCAGGCTTTCTTACAGACATAATTGGCCGTTGTCTGTGGGTGGGAAGCCGGTGGGCTATGTGTCCTGGTCGCTGCACTGGCGCCTCCTCTGGTCAGTCGGGGCACCTGTTCGCGCTACATCCTGCTGGTGACATAACTCGCTGTCAGGTGACAAGAAATGGCTGCAAATGTATCGGAGGAGGCATGTGCTAGTCTACAACTCTCCCCAGATCAGCAGAGGGGAAGTTGAGGGTGACATTTCTAGCTCTCTGTGCTAATTTCCTCACGGAGTTCCTGAGCAGTCATGATCCACCAAGACTTTAGTGACATATCACTCAGAACTGTTGCTCCCAGAGTAGTCAGATTACTTCAAAAGCCTCCAGTAAAATTAACTCCACCAAAACGATCAATTTTTTCTGTCCTCGGGGTGTTTTCCCAAGAAGCCATTTTTATGAACTTACTCATTATGGATCCAGGTTGTCCGTCTGTACGTCCGTCCGTCCGATATCTGAGGAACGCCTTGACAGAATTTCATAAAAGTTGCCTCAAACATCGACTTAGACTCAAGGATGATCTGATTAGATTTTGGTGGTCAAAGGTCAAAGGTCAAGGTCACTGTAGTCTCAACGCCAGAGCCATGAGAGTTCTTACGCTGATACACTACGTTACTGCATGCTGCAGAGCTCTCTGGGTCTGGGGCACTTTCCCTCAGAGGGCTGGTTATGGGAGGGAACCTTCACTTGGCCAGTCATATGCCAGTGATGGCTTCAGTCCTCTCCAATCAGTAACGACTTTGCGATCAGACAACACGGGAGGTGCAGCCCATTTTTCGAACCGCTCTCTGATCGGTGCTACGACCTGACACTCATTCAATTTCAACCCGCCTTCAAAACCAGCAGTGGCTGTGAACTGGCACAGACTCACTTATGTAGTATGCGGAGGGCAGCGATTCAACGTAATATTTGAGTCTGGGGAGAGACTAAGGTCACTGTGACCTCTCGAACGCCATTTTCAAGCTTGTTAATGCGATATCTCAGGAATGCCTTGACGGAATTTCATCAAATTTGCCTCAAACATCGACTTGGACTCAAGGATGAACTGATTAGATTTTGGTGGTCAAAGGTCAAAGGCCAAGGTCACTGTGACCTCTCGAACGCCATTTTCAAGCTTGTTAATGCAATATCTCAGGAATGCATGGACGAAATTTCATCAAATTTGCCTCAAACATCGACTTGGACTCAATGATGAACTCATTATATTTTCATGGTCAAAGGTCAAGGTCACTGTGACCTCACAAATGCCATTCCCAAGTTCTTCGTTAAAGCGATATCTCAAGAACAGCTCGATGGAATTTCTTCCAATTTGGCTCAAACGTCGACTTGTGCGCAAGGATGAACAGATTACATTTTGGTGATCAAAGGTCAAAGGTCAAGGTCACTATGACCTCACACAGCCAATTTCCAAGCACTGTAATGCAACATCTCAGGAGCGCCTTGATGGAATTTCTTCCAATTTGCCTTAAATGGCGATTTGGACTCAAGAATTAACTAATGGCGGAGGCATAAATCCACGGTGCGGTCGTTCGAGTTCTTTCTTGCAATAATCAAAACAAGCTGGGGGGACGTGGATTATGACATGACGGGCCCCTGGGCCTGGATGCATAAAAGACCCCCCCCCCCCCCCCATAGCATGCATACACAGAAACCGGACTGAGCACAGCCACCTGCACACTCAAATCCAACAGCACAATACCAAGAAATAGATTCACCTCTATCTCAACACAGGCTCAAAAATTAACTTTTTTTGTCGACCAGCCAAATGGCTAGTCTAGCATGTTCCATATTTGTGTGGTGGCCTGGGAGAACCCTTCACATGTCGCTGCTACACATTGTTGGTAATGAGCCAAAGAAGGTAGAAAACAAGTTTTGCAGGTATTTTGAGTAATTTAATGGTGAATAATTATTTTCATAAAACAAAAGGGATTTGGTCGAATGCCACTCTAAAGCCATTTTTGTCACGTTTTACTTTTAGATACATACCAGATTAACATATAATACTAGTTATCTCAGTCAATCATAAAGTTATATGGGAACAGTTTGTAATTTCTGGAAATATTAAAAAAGAAAGCAAAAAAATATTTGTTCACCATGTGAAGGGTCTCTGCAGGCCACCACAATTTTTTTTTACCAGAAGTTGGCTGGTGCTAATTTTGGGCCCTGCCTCAATAACACAGGATTTACAGCACAGGTACTCTCAATTAAAGCCAAAAGCACAATAACCCTCTAATGATCCATAAACGTATGTAAAAAATAAAGGGTTGGGGGCATAAGGGTTAAATTCGTCCCAGGCCTGTAGTGGGGCAGATTAAATGCACTTTCAATGTAAAATCATTCACTTCCGGATTTTGAAATTTACATGGAATAAATCTGGCTTCTCAGTGGTCATAGTATGGTTTGATAGCAAGATCATTCATATTGGACAATTCTACCCAAAGTTGCCCCCAAAATAGTGTTTTCGGGCTGGAAATGGTGGCCATCTTGGGGGAGGGGGATAGGAATGTGATTTTTGTGGGGCCAATAACTTTTATCAAAATAACAGTCCACAAGGAGTATTTGTGCCAATTTTGTCGCTTCTTTCTGGAAGTGAACGGTTTTTCTCTAATCTGCCCCACTATGGACAAGAAGTGGTGGCCCTGTGAAGAGGCTCTGGGTTATGGGCCCCTTGGGCCTGGTAGGCCCATATGGGAATACATCCCAGGGGGTCTGGCCAGTGGTGAACACAGCAGGGTCACACCAAGTGGGATGTGTGTTTGAAAAAGAAAACGTACCAAAAATTCATGGCAAACAAATTGTTTTATTCCATCATCAACAATAATAAAGATTTCCGGGTAAGACTTTACTTGAAGGTGCAGTATGACGACTGACATGACACTGTCATAACCATGACATAACTCCTGTCATGAACAAGGAGGCTTTATGAATGTTGATGACCGTTGTCATTCAGTATCCTTCGCTAGATTATCTCATTATCTCCGCAAGGTGAATGCCGGAGATCATGTTTTCATTCGGGAGGGAAGGGGGTCAGGGCCGTAACCAAGGTCCCGAAATAGGGGAGGTCCAGCAAGGGTTGAGGGTTTTTTTCCCCCTTTTTTAGCGATATTTAGAGTAATATATCATTTTAAATCAACATTAGGATTATACTGTTGTGATGTCATTATTCAGTATATTCTCTTTCATGTCACCACCTGCTCAGCTCTCCTGTCAACATAATTGTAACTAACAAACACAAACTGTTTTAGCCAAATTCATATCAAAAATATAGCCGCAAGCGGCGATGGGCGGGGTTCAAGCCTTGCGCAGATGACAAAGCTTCTGATTCTGACTAGGACATCCTCCTTGATATATCTGACAAGTTTCGCGATCATTGGACAAACAGGTGTGGAGTTACAGCCTTTTTTATGTTAAGCCACGCCCATTTCTGGCGTTTATGGCGCCCCCTTTTGGTCGAATTGCACAAAATTTGACACACATGGTCTAGGATGGTCTCCGAAGACCTCCTGCAAGTTTTGTGAAGATTCCTTAATCGGTCATGAAGTTATGACAATTTAGCTGTGAGGCCACGCCCTCTCACAACTTTAACGATCAATATCTCCGAAACTAAAGTAGCTTTCAAAAATCCACCAGACACGATTGTAGAGCTTGCTCCATAGATGCTTCCTGGCGAGTCTGGTGGAAATCGGTCCAACGGTCTAGGAGGAGATGCAAAAAATGTGTTTTCCAAACTTTTCCAAATATCTCAAAAACTTTCCAGGCGGACATTGAGGGTCCTTATGGCAAATTTGTAGAGCAGGTCCACCTGAACATCTGAAAAAAAAAAGTTTGAAAATCGGACCAACGGCGTGGAAGTTATGGCCTTTAACGTAAAACTGTCGATTATAGCGCCACCTTCAGGCCGATTCGAAAAATCTTTTTTGAGCACCTACCAGCCAACAATATCTGTCATTGGGCGAGGTTTCAGGTCTCTACCATTTACCAACTCACGGGAATTTGCGTTGGGGCAGATGAACAAGAATAATAACAAGAATAATAATAAACCGGGTGAAAAACAATAGGGTTTCAGCCCCTTCAGGGCTTGAACCCCTAATGACACCTACAAACACAGGTACACAACCCAAGCCGTACACAACACACAAAGTCATCATCGATAATAAAAAAAACATACAGAGGGACATTTATTTATTCCTGATAGGAACGATTGAAAAATAAAATAAAATAAATTATGTTGTTTTTAACTTTACACCACCTCTTTTTGTTACTTATTGGGTCATGAAACTGAAACCATGCATATAGCCACCTGCATACCTGACTTCGGGAGCTTGGCAATTGGCATCATGCATGATTAGCCAGTAGCATCCCAACGTGTCACACAGGTAACATTACTTAAGAGACAGACTAGACACTTACTTTCTTGGTTGTTGCTAAAAAATCTGTCAGTGTCACTCACTGTCTGTCGTTCACTTGCTCACTGTCTCGCAGCTCGCTCACCTTCAATTATCTCGCCAGGCAGACAGACAGTCATCACTCACCACCATGCTGCTGCTCTCTCGGAATCAAGTTACCGCGGCCGCGGCGTCAGATGACTTCCTGCCTGACGTGCCTTTCGTTTCAAAATAAAAGCCATCCTGTGTTTTTCATGCTTTTCCATGCAGATTGTTTTATTAAAAAAAAAAAAAATTCCCTCTGAAATATTAGGGGAGGTCCGGACCTCCCCGTCCTCATAGCTAGTTACGGCCATGAAGGGGGTGAGTCTATGTGTTCCTCCTGGAGCTCAGAAACAGCCTCCAAACTTGGTAGGTAGGTTCATAAAATTCTATACTTTACTATGGACTAAAGAAATTATACTAATTTACATGATGGTGGCGCTATAACAGCCCTCTTGACGTTTTGGTTCATAGCTTTTGAACCCTAGTGTCTACAATCAAAATTCCTTTTCCCCTGGATTCCTCGGGTCCTTACGGATCTACTGATATAGGCCCCACCCATTTCCGTCTAACTAGATTTTCCGCCATTTTGAATTTGATCCAAAACTGTTTTTTTTCCCGCTACTCCTCCCACAATTTCTGTCAAATCTTCAACAAAGCACGACACACAGCATGTCTGGACAGCCATGCACAAAAAACAAAGTTTTTTGAAAGTCTGCACTGTTGCGATATAATCGACTTCCAAAATGTTGTTGGTGGAGCCTATTTCAGAAAAATCGCCATAACTCAAGAATGCATTGTCCCATGCTAACCAAACTTGGTACAGGTGTACAGGTATGTACTCTGAGCTAGTACCATTGTGTGGGTGTCATTTCGATTATAGGGGGCGCTATAGCTATATTTAAAATTTTTAAAGGCCATAACTCGCTGGAAGAAAAAAGGTCCAGAGTGCTCGAAAGTCCAAAACTGGTGTGGTGAAGGTGCTCTTTGGTGAGGATCACAAAGGTTCAAAAAGAAGAAAGGTCCAAGGCACTCTTCTGGCAGGAAGTAAAAAGCCTTTATTTACTTAGATGGCTATATCATTTTGAAAAGTTTAAAAACATAGCTAGTGCATGTTAAAAGAGCTGGGACATGACCCACGCGTAGCGGCACAAACAGCCTTCTTCAGGGTATGGCCACCAGCACAAAGTGCCCCCTATTTAGCAAGAGATGATTGCAAACACCTGAGCAGAAAGCCAGTGAACTCACAGGTAAATATACAAAAAACACACACTAGATGGCTCTACAATATGTATAGCAGAAAACCAAACATGATACAGAGAAATATGGAAAACAAACGAAAAAATGGGACTTCAGACAAGACGGAAAACATAATATCCAGCAATACAAGCAACATACCAACATCAGAACTACAGAAAACTACAAAAAAGGACTGAAATAAATGTATTCGTTCAGTCCTGGATATACTGTAGCCTGCATTTGGTGTATATAGAAAGTTTCTCTCTGCAATAACAGTTTCAGTCGATCACCACCCCGAATGTTCTTTTGGATGGTTTCTAGGCCTTCCACCTTAAGGCCATCTGGATTACTGTTATGTACATGAAAGAAATGCTTAGCCATAGGGTAATCCAAATTAGCTTTTCTGATTGCATACTTATGCTCAGAGACTATCTTTGAGGCGTCTCTTAGTCCGGCCTATGTAAAAGCAACCACAGGTACATGATAAACGATACACAACAAACGTAGTGTTACAGTGAACCATAACTCGCTCCTTGTAAATCATAGAAACACTATTGCTTGACTGTTGTTTTCCTTGGGTCAAGCCACATCTATCCATGGAGGGCCCGCCCATCTTCGCACTCGAGGTTTGCTGCCATTTAGAATTTTGTCCAAAACACCTTTTCCGCTACTCCACCTACAAATAATGTCTGGACTGTTCTGCACAAAACCTCAAACCTTCAAAGTCTACAACGTTTTCAGATAATCAACTTCCAAAGTTTGGTGGGTGATAGCAAGTGGGCAATGTCTGTCTGTCTGTTAGAATTTTTGTCCCACTGATGATGTCACAATGTCTATGACATCATCAGTGACATCATTATTGACCAAAATCATCTTATGACATCACTGATGATGTCATAGGCACTGATAATGTCATAGGCATTGTTACATCGTGACATCATTATTGATCAAAATCATCTTATGACATCACTGATGATGTCATAGGCAAGCATTGTGACATCATCAGTTACATCACTATTGACCAAAATCATCATCATCACCATATATAAAAGAGAGCAAGGTCCTGGGAAAATTTGTGTGACTGCTGCTGAGAAAAAGCAAGCTCCATGGGCCAGAGGCCAAGCTACGAGCGAGGCCGCGCAGCGTGCAAGCCTAGGAATCTCATGCACGATGCCTAGTTTCACAAAGAAATCCCACTATAAACCATCAATCTGGGTTGTTTCACCTTTGAAAAATGCGTCCGCCAGATTAAAGACAACACATTACATGTTGACTGATGTATTTTCTCTAAATATCCACGTTGGTTATTTTCCTTGTTAGGCATAGTGGTACCTGGTGGAGATCTGCACGTGCACTTTTCTACTTGTTAATGCAATGTTGACATTGTTTGAGATGTCTTTGTTATGACAACTTGACATCAACCAAGACAACATAACTTGTCAATGTCTTCATTATGACAATTTGTCATAACCAATACAACATAACCTGTCAATGTCTTCGGTATGACAATTTGTCATAACCAAGACAACATAACCTGTCAGTCTTTGTTATGACAACTTGACATAAGCAAGACAACATAACCTGTCAATATCTTCATTATGACAACTTGACATTAACCAAGACAACACAGCCTATCAATGTCTTTGTTATGACAACTTGACATTAACGAAGACAACATATCCTATCAATGTCTTTGTGATGACAACTTGACAATAACGAAGACAACATAGCCTATCAATTTCTTTGTTATGACAACTTCACATAACCAAGACAACCTGTCAATGTCTTTGTTATGACAACTTCACATATTCAAGACAACATAAGCTGTAAATGTCTTTGTTATGACAACTTGACACATTAACTCATTGAGTGCCAATGACGACTATCGTCGTCAATTGCGTTTTTTGACGGTGGGACGTGGATCAAAGCCTGATGCATCTCCTGTGAAAGTATGGGGGATGTCGAATGTGTAGAAGCTATTTTACGGACCCATTAGGTGGCGACAGTGCTCTCCAGATTAGAGAAAGGTGAGGAAAAACAGCAGAAGAAGCCCCGTGATGAAACGGAAACCGATGCTGGAGCCAGAGCCGTATAGATTGCTCTGGCTGGAGCTAACGTTAGCTGCGAACAGCAGTCAATCCGCTCCCACAACTGAGCCCCTCTGTCTCTGCTGCATAGTTTCTCCACACGATTAGCCGCCAGAAAAGCAGCACCCGACGCCGAAGGGCCAAACCATTCTCAGCATTCCGGTTTGGCTTTTCGGTGTCGCGCTGGGAGCCGGCGCACAAAAACGGAGCGCTCCGAAAATAGACGCTGGGTGCGTGTTAGTGTGGGGATGAGTTTCTCCCAGCTCCGCCGGCATGCAGGCTGTGTGTTGGTGTGGGGGTGAGTTTCTCCCAGCTCTGGCATGCAAGCTGTGTGTTGGTGTGGGGATGAGTTTATCCCAGCTCCATGCAGAGATTTGTCGCCTGACGCAGGTAGCAGAGATTCGAGCAGAGCCACTCCCACAGAGGAGGAGTTTGCAGTTGAGGGGGGTGGGGGTGCTGTTTTATTGAAGGAAATTACTGTTCAGATGTTTCAGGTCAGAAAATATTAGCTTCAGAGTCAGTGATTTGCTTGAAATGCTTCATTTCACAAAAGGCTCATTATCTCAGCTTCTAGTCTGAAACGTCTGTTTTTGGTGAAATCAACCTATCTTCTCCGGCTAATAACTAAAGAACGGAAAATGATATCAATAAACTTTTTTTTGCTGATGATACAATAGAGTCTCATCGTTCTTTGTGCGTGTTCGGTGTTTACATAGTAATATCACACAATATTCTGTGGGCCTCGAGAAATCACTGAAAACGCTCTGAAAGGGCTGGCACTGGGAGCATCCGTTTTCCAAAAGTGGCTGGCACTCAATGAGTTAATGAAGACAGTGTAATTACACTTAATGACATCTTAATGTTATGTTGTCTTGGTTAATGTCAAGTTGTCATAACAAAGACATTGACAGGTTATGTTGTCTCGGTTAATGTCAAGTTGTCATAACAAAGACATTGACAGGTTATGTTGTCTTGGTTAATGTCAAGTTGTCATAAATGAAGACATCTCAAACAATGTCAACATTGCATTAACAGTGACATAATTTACCGAAGGACACTTCTGCTGCATTTGTTTATGGTAGGAGCTGGCAAGTGGAAAACGTGTCATGTCCGACCTACGTCTGTTCGAGCTTCAAGTCGCAAAACCATGGATGCTAATAGCCGTTAGCTGTGTAAGCTAAAAACTAATAACAACATTAAAGGTCCCAATTCGTGCAGCTGTAACCTCTTAAAAACGTGTGTCTCTGGTCCATAAAACATGATTCTGGATTAATTTGTCGAAAATATAGCAACCCCGTTTGTTCTGATGGAGTTGTCACTTCCTCATCTCGTTGCGTCCCAAGAATGGTCTGTTTCTATAATATATTCAGAACTAACAGTTCCCATTGGCCGCTGAGGGAGAGTCCGCCCCAGGCTCCCAGCGGCCAATCAGATTAGCGTCTGTGGACCAGCACGCTAGGTTGTGTCCACAACTAACGTTAGCAACGAGCTATCGCTAACTTAACGGTTGCTACGCTAAAGAGGACATCTCAAAATGCCTAGACTTACCGAATGCACCTCCGCAGTTGCTGGATCACGTACAGTTGGCGTCGCTCCAGCTAGAAGTGTTAATTTTGTGGCTATAGACAAAATGGTGCAGGTAGCTTGTGTGAGAGAGACTGCACGCAGTATGTTTAAGGACCCGAGTGACATCACATTAACCCGTCTGGGGGAACAGAACGTTAGGGGGCGTGGCTTGAAGGAGACTGCAGGGGGAAGCTGGATAGGGACAAATCCAACTGTGGCAGTTCTGAGCTTGTGACCACTCATTACAGGGAGGGATGACAGCAGTATATATGCATTTACAAGTAAAAACAGCTTTTTCACGGAATGGGACCTTTAACATTAGTTGTATGGGTTTAACCAACTATTGTATTGGCATGTTGATTGGTCTGAAAGCTTACTATTGTTGAAAAGAAAAGAATTGTCAAAAATGTGTTTTAAATTCTTACAATCGTGGAGGCCATGTTGAAATGATGCACTGGGAGCAACTGGGGGGTGAGAAATCATACCCAAATTTACCAGTAGTAACTCCCAGTTAACGTGTCGTTTTTTGTTGTTGCTAGTAGCAACTGACAATTTGCCACTTGCCAGTTATAAACGAATGCAGCAGAAATGACAACAGTCATAAACATTCATAAAGCCTCCATGTTCATGACAGGAGTCATGTCATGGTTATGACTGTGTCATGTCAGTCGTAAAGTGTAACTGAATTCTGCATATAATTCATAATAAATAATAGCATTTTCCCCATCATCAGGCAAATAACTATATAATGTATAAATAATAGGCTATATAAATAATAACTTGGTTACATGTTTGTTGCAAACAGCAGAAAGTCAACATTTTGTAGAGCATTAGAGGTCCATTATATACTGTACAAACAATTGTGAACATTTCACCTAGTAGGAGAATTTAGATAGATGAATATGAAAAAAAGTTCTGGATTATCAGTGCTGCTAAAACAAAGTGTTTTGGTTTGGAATAGGAGCAGCTGCAGATCATAGCGCTGAGGGGGACTAACTATTGGCCAATCAGCGTCAATAAAGAACCCAAAGGGCGGGACTAAGCCGTTGTCAAGTGTGCTGAGGAGTAAGGTTAATAACAACAATGGCTGTGGCTGCTGCCAGCTATCGAGGCTGTTTCAAATTGATTAAAAACACAAATTATTTTGAAAACCGAACGGCACTCTGCTTGGAAGGCATTTATTCAAAGGGGAGATGGTATTTTTACGTTCTCCTGACTGGAGTAAGTAACATAAGATTCAGGCGATAGATTGGTCTCTCGTGATTGGTGAGGGAAAATGGAATTCCCCTGGGGAATCCCCCTCATAGAAATGGTTTAAAAAGAGCTCAATCTCCATATGGAAAGGGTGTAAACGAGTTGACAATTCAGTCTGATATCAGGTTATGTCAAATCATTAGAATCTAATTTTCTACCTTGGGATATAACTAGAGAAACATTCCTGATGTGATTGCACTAGAGAGCAAACCAACAGATATGTTTTTGTTACAGTGTTGCAGACAAAACACCTGGGATGCGTCTAGCCATGGCAAGAGTAAACCAATTTTTGTTTACATTTCGCAAACTGACATCAAGCACTTGGGTACTTTCTGCTCTTTCAGGTAGAGCTGGGCAATATGGTTGAAATCAATATGATAATCGTAATGATTTTTCTCGATATCGATATGTATGCAGAATCACGTTAAATAACACAATTAATGTTCATCTCATTGAACCGAATGGTAATGTTATGTGTGATGTCAAACAAAACAGAAATATTGAAATAATATTCCTACCATCATCAGAAATGTGTCAAGAAAATAAAACATCTTCATATCATCACAATATGATTCCACTGAAAGACGATAAACGATAATACAGTATTGAATTATCGCCCAGCCATACTTTCACGCCTCCAGTCTTTTGTCTTCATAGCTCGGTCTTGATCTTATGCATCAGGTCTTTCTGGTCCACCATGTCGGTCTGTCTGGTCCAGCGGTGGTAGGCCAGCAGGGCGATATTCTTGGCAGCCACAGCGCTCATCTCCATGGCGCTGCCCACCCACTCCACCCCGTTCAGGTAGTACAGGTTAGAGGCCAGCTCCACCGGAGGCAGGCCCTGCACGCTGCCGTATGCAGGGTAGGCCTGCCACTCCCTCACCTGCACAGAGTAGTAGGACCTGGAGAGAGAGCGGGAGGGAGACAGAGAGCGAGAGAGTGTAAGAATCAGGAAGCAATTAATGTGCATAAAGTGTTTTTTATTACCAATGAGTGAATGCTCTGTAATGTAACTAACAAAATGAGACCAGCCGTGTCTTTGTGTCCAGCTGTTCCTGTGCTGTGCTGAATTCTATGAGAAGACTTCAGCTCCTCTTGGCCCGAGGTTTGGCAGAAAATCCAGCAGATGTGATGTTTCTGCGTGTTCCCGAACCTGCCTATCAGCGTTTCAGCCAGTAAATACACCAGCGAAGAAAAAGATCCACACAGGCTAGAACAGGCCAACGTTAGCTAATGAAGTCTACGAACGTCAGCAGCACTAGGTATGTCAACAGTTAACTGTTAACCGCCGAGAACATCTTTGACCGGTTAAGCATGTCGGTTATTTAAAGCAGCTACGAGCAAGATTTTCGATTGTTATTAAACAGTATAATTATAATATTGATGCATCACATCTTACCTATAATCGTAGCTGAGACCAAAGCCGTGTGAATCGGAGATTGCTCTCTTGATGATTATAGAGTCTGTGTCTGTCTACCAGCGAGCCGGATAAACCCGGAAGTGAAACGAAACGGTTTACGGCAGCTGCCTGCCTTCAACCGTTTCGCTCTGCCTAGCAACAGACCATAAACACGGAGAACGCCATGCAGGGGCTTGCTACTCTCGTGAACATCTCTCATTATATTCTAACAGTTTGTTTGGAAGTTATTTTGTGGTTATGGCCGAAGTGGCTGCTGTAAACCGTTTTATTTCACTTCCTGATCTGCCCCGGCCGCAGACAGACTAATCGTCAAGACAACACTGGCCGATTCACTCGGGGTTCAAGCGAGACTACTCGGCGTTGGTCTCGTCTACTATTAGAGGTAACATGTGATGCATCGATATTAAATTTAGACTGTTTAATAACAATCGAAAATCTTGCTCGCAGCTGCTTTAAACGGTAATTTTGCATGTTAATTTGCATACAAGTGTTGCCAATCTGGCTATTTTTTCCTCCTTTGTGGGGAGCATGTTAACATAAGTATATTAAAACATGGCACAAGGGTTAAATGTGTATTGTAATTCAAGCGGATTTGGGTGTGAAAAGCACTGCAGTACCGGACTCTAAAATAATAAAGTACTCTAAAATAATGGTCGCATATGCCGTCTGCCATCTTATTTCATGTTTTTTGTTTTTTTTGTACATTAAATTATTAACCGGTTAAGGGTGTCACTTAATCTAAAAGTAAAATTAACCGAAAACTGACATCACTAGTCAGCACACAACCTGCAACAGCACTCGACTAAAAAGTCCACCTAAGTAGAAAAAGAAGAAAGATTGATCTAGTGAAGACCGTCTGGCCAAACGGCAGCAATGTGACGGACGTCAGTCAGAGGGAAACTAGTCTCGCTTGCCAGACTTCCCTCCCTTGTGGGAGAGGAGTCTGGCAGCGTAGATCTCCACTCTGGACTTGCGGGGGGAAAAATGCTGTTTGGTTGAACCTAGTCTCGCTTACCAGATTTGACACGCACAGCAGCAGAGGCATTTGAAATGGACTAGGGATGTTCATTTTGAAAAATGTCCAAAATCGAAAATCGGGGAAAATTAACGATCAATTATCGATTATCGATCATATTAATAATATATATATATATATATATATATATATATATATATATATATATATTTTTTTTACAAAATGAATGCCTATGGCAGAAAATACGAAAGACAACGTGTTCTCCTCAATGAACTCTTTATTTCAATGTGTCTCCTCTACAACACTGTGCTGTCCCCGGCGCATGCCGGTGTGAATTTCCCATGTTTAAAACAGTTTTGTTGGCACAAAGGCCCGTGCCCAGCCAGAAAACTAGAGACTATATGAAGCTCCACCTCACGTTAGTCGGCTGTTTAATGGAGTGGTGCGAGGAGGAACGAATTCCACCCAAACCTAGTCCGCAAAAAAAAAATAATAATAAAAGAAATAATTAATAATAACAATAATCGATAAGAATTCCACATGATCGATTCCATTCCTTAACGATCAATTATCGATTTTCGATAACTGATGAACATCCCTAAAATGGACAGATTCGTCACGGAGGGAGCGGAAAGGAAATCCATATATGCTCGCGCCAGTCAGTCAGAGCGGGTCGGAGCCAATGGCAGAGCTTTCAGGGAGCGGAAAAGGATTTTCATCCGCTGGCGACTGAAATGGTCGCCACCAATGGCGGAGCTTATACCAGCAGCCTGTTTCCATGCATTTAGACTTCTCTCCCGGAATGGAGGGAAGTCTGGCAAGCGAGACTAGGGAGAAACAAGAGTCGGGGCCATGTTTTCGGTTCATGGAGGGACCTTTTATGTTAGCCTTAGCAGTTTAGCTTGTTGGGTTAGCTGCTGTTTACCATGAAACTTACAACAGAAGATGTGATACCTCTGTGTTTTTACAGAATAAACAGCTGGTTGGAGCAAAAAGTGATGCACAAAATGACTAATATATTGACTTGTGGTTTTGGCTGGCTATAGAGCTTGGGAGACATGATTGTGCATTGCATTCCGGGATTGTTTTCGCCATATTGGTTGTAATGCCTCTTTTGTTTGTATCCATAACTCATTCATTCGGCTGCTACAAGAGGACACTGCCAGCTGCCATCTTGCTTTGTGGTCAAGTTTTATACCTTTTCCATCGTGAGACTTATGCCGCATTCCAGACAACTCGGAGGTGAGAATTTGCCTGTTGAAAAGTCCCACCTCCGACCCTCAAAGCGTTCCAGCTGCACAATGCTTTTGTGTGTTGGGTGACGTCAGACAGCTGATTCTCCGTGAAAGTCAGGGTAGGTTTCACCCGTCCACCCGAGTTTACAACTCGGAGCTCCGACTTTGAGTGGCGTTCCAGTGTACTTTTTCTAGAATGAGATCAGAAAATCCCAAGGTCCAAGTTGTCTGGAATGCAGCATTATTATTGCAGCTTTTCACACAGCACAGCTGTCCCATTTCACCAATAAAAGGAAGCGAAAGCAAAGAAAATACTTGAACGCAAAGAAAATACTCAGGGCTAAGTGCAGAGACTGTTTGACAGCTACCAAGATTGGTGACAGTGGGCGGGTCTCCAGACACAATGTCACATTCCCGAGGACAACTAGATAACGTTAGCTTGCTTGCTGGTGCGGCTAAAATAGCTAATCGATTTACCACCCAGAAGCTCGGCTAATTAATCCAATAATCTTAACGTTACAGTCTTGTGTGGATAATGTAACAGTCGCATTATGCCTAATCTTACTACCGTTATGCTTCTGGAACATTGTTTGGTTGCAGTAACAGATCAAGGCCCGGTGCCACTAGCGTGTTTGCTCACATCCCAGCTCACACCAGGGAAGCAGGCCGCTCCTCCTGGCTCATGCTACTGCCACTTCCCCGCAGCCAACGCAAGCCAAGACACTACAAAACCTGCCACAATAACGTCCGCTAAATCATTCAGAATCCTTCCCAGCCATCCCGGGGCTGATCTGGCTGATAAATTGGCCAGGTTGCCGGTTTGTGACTTTTATCAGCAAACGTTAAGAAGCAACCAACACCTCCTATGCTGTCAGCCTGTCCGTCTGTGTTGACCAGGCAGCTGCTGGGCTTGCGCGAGCACACGCTGCCTGCAGTTACTGTAATGGCCACCGGTGTCTGTAAGTTACACATACGGCGGCCTTTAAGTAAGTAAGTGCTTGTGATGGCAGACCTGAAGAGAGTCTTGAGCTGTGTCTTGCTCAGAGGCTGGGGCGAGAACACCTTGTAGACGGCGGCCTCCTGTGGCTGTTTGCGTCTGAAGCCGGCTGAGATGTTGACAGGACTCACGCTGGCGGCGCTGCAGAAGAACAGGCCGGGCGTGTCCGTGGTCAGCACGCTGGCGAAGGGGAACAGGCGTGGCTCCGGGAAGCCGAACTGGGAGGTGTTGAGGTAGCCGTGCACCATGGTGGCCACGGTCAGGTGGTAGTGTCCGGGCAGGGGGGGGAGGGGAGGCGTGAAGCTCTGGAACTGGACTCCAGACTCCATGCTGGACTGGAGGGGCGTGGCCAACACCACAATGTCATACAGCTCTGACCCCGCCTGTGATGATGCCGTGGTGTAGCTCAGCTGGTATTGCACTGCATCGCCTGCAGGGGGAGCACGAGGTCACATGACTACAGTCAAGGATGCAATAAATGTAAATGTGTTCATGATTAAAGTCTCAGTGTGCCCAAAACTACGTACTGTACGCAGGGGCTGCAAGTGCAACTAACGAATATTTTCATTACCGACGGATATTGCCATTTGAAACATAGCCAGGGTCTTATGCATGACCCATAATACTACTACAGTACTTAAAGGCTGGAACACATCAACCCCACTTCAAAGAACTAGCGGCAATGAAAGCAGACTCTTGAATTGCATCACATCTCCAAAAAATGTGCACTTGAACACACCACTAGCACGTACATTCTGCACCTGCATGAGACCGAGGACTGCAGATATACAAAGCAGATACATGAAACAAAGCAGCGTTTGTCTACCGTTTTCACACCACTATTACGCACCATGTAAAGAGTTTCCTAACTACTTCTAATTGAGAATATCTCTGATACAGAGGTTTTCAAAGTGGGACCCCCCCCCCCCCCCCATGGGGGGCTCAAAACAGTTTCAGGGGAGGCTCAGTTAATGGAAGTGAAAAATACTACATTAGTACCGTAATAATAATTATAGCTGCTGCGCAGCAATGGTCGGGTCGTGGCCGGGCAAGTCTCAAGGCTTTGAGCTATTATGACATCAAAATTGCTCGAGTGACATCAGTGATGGCATCACAATTGCTTGAGTGACTGATGACATCACAAATACAACCTAATTGCCCTAGGTAATTAAGGCAATTAGGCTATACATGGGGGCAGAATTCAACGTTTTGATGCACTGTGGGCTCAATTTTTGACCAATCGAAATTCTGTTTGATACTTTTGTGTAGGACAGTCTAACGATGCAGATGCTGAAGTTTGGTGTCGTTTGAAGAAAAAATGTGGGAGGAGTAGGGTTTAATTAGTTTTACAGTTTTTGCAGTTTTGTGGTCTTTAGACTTCATAATTGGCCATAGGTTGCATTGTACAAAAGTTTCTCCTTATTTGGGCCCACATTTCAGTCAAAGTTGCAAAGCTGTAGCACGTATGGCTGATTTTTTTTATGAATTTTCAAAGTTTGAAACTTTAGACGGTCGCTGTAGTGCCGCCGTTAGGACTATTGGCGCCAAATTTGCGTCAAAGTCATAAAACTAAACAGAGAGCGATGGTGAGTGAGGGTTTTGAGATAAGTGATAAACCTCAGTGCTCCATGGTAGATGGTATCTAGCTTGTGTAGGCATTGCGAAGATGCATGCATGTATAAAATATCACCATAGTCTAGCACAGAGATAAAAGTGGCAGCAACAAGAAAAACAGGTCTTATTTCTCAAATAACAAGGCCAGGTCGAAACCTGGCATAGCCCCGGTGCATGGTATCGTCACGCATTTTTTCCAAAGGTGGGTTGTATCATTTTAGATAGTTATTGTCATGCTAATGCCTGTGCAAGTGGTCATTTTTCTGATCAGTTTGTTTTTAAGTACTTATTTGACATATAAAAAGGGATGATTGACAGCTGTGGCAGCCAGTCTCAAGCCGTCATCTACAGGCTACAGGCTCTTCACCTTATAGATCTGTTTGGGACTAAAGCACCTGGGGGTTAAGTTACTGACATGGTGGTGAATGTGAAGTTGTTTAAAGGGGACCTACTATGCCTTTTACCTATTTCAGTTATTTATATATTGTGTTATGATGTCAGATATCTATGGCTAAACATAGTCAAAGTTCCAAAACTTGAGGTTAACATGCAGAAATTCTGCCTTTAAGTCAAAAGCCCTCACAGAAGGTGATTAACAGCTGAGCTGAAGGAGAAATTAGTTCTACTGAAAAACAACTAAAACTAAAATGGAAGAACTGCAGTGTGTTAGGGAGTACACATACTGTGACAGAGGACTAAAGAGAGGATTTACTGTCTAAGGAAACCAGAAAATTTCACTTTTGAATAGCTGAAATCAGAGAATTAGGACATTTTCCTTAAAGAAATGTCTAAATGATTAATAGATCATCAAAATAGGCAATTAATTTAATATTTGGCAATTCATCTATGAATTGACTAATCGTTGCAGCTCTTTATAAGTTTTTATAAAATGTATTTTCATGTATTTTCAAAATACAAAATACGTATTTGTATCTCAAATACATTTTCAGACAGGTATTTTGTATTTGTATTGTGATACATTTTTTGAGCAAGTATTTGTAATTTGTATCAAAATACTTTATGATGTATTTTCGCCCATCTCTGTGTAAGAATTGTATTGAGCTTGAAATTAACGATAGCCTATGATACATTATATTATATGAGCTATGAACGTGAACACAACACCATTTATATTATTGCATGTTTTTGTAGATTGTGTACATTGTGTAGATTACAATTATTATGCTTATTATTATTATTACTATGCTAAGGAAGGTAGGTGAAATCGCTGTCCGTTCTGAAGAGCTATTCAGTTGGTTCATGAAATCGCTGGGCTGCGTGCCCTCCAGTGTTGCTCAGAAAATAATGTGTTTTATTAGTTACTCCAGCTACGTTATCGTTTATTTTAATACACAATGGTTTTAATGGAAGCAGACTAGCATTAACCGCTTGTCTGTTTTGCCGGTTTTTGTCGGCTTCATATTACTCTAACCTAACAACCGATAACGATAGCTGGAATAACACAATAATAGACACATATTTTCAGAACTTACCAGGTTTTGCAACTAGCATATGCCAGGAAATGTGTAAGGTAGGTGAAATCGCTGTCCGTTCTGAAGAGCTATTCAGTTGGTTCATGAAATCGCTGGGCTGCGTGCCCTCCAGTGTTGCTCAGAAAATAATGTGTTTTATTAGTTACTCCAGCTACGTTATCGTTTATTTTAATACACAATGGTTTTAATGGAAGCAGACTAGCATTAACCGCTTGTCTGTTTTGCCGGTTTTTGTCGGCTTCATATTACTCTAACCTAACAACCGATAACGATAGCTGGAATAACACAATAATAGACACATATTTTCAGAACTTACCAGGTTTTCCAACTACCTGCATATGCCAGGAAATGTGTTTTATAATGTTAACTCCCGGGTCTAACCATAACATGGGGCCTACACAAGTGTACACAACAACCAGCCAATAGCTAATCGCTAACGCGTTAGCGTTAGCTTACAGACACTGGAGGTTTTATTTTTGGTATTAAAGCAATAAACGTTTTTATATAGATATCTCAGGGAAGTGCTTTGACTGTGGGGATGTTCGTTCAATCTTCACAAGCTCCTCTCTTAGCTGTTGTAAGGATATACAGAGAAGAGACCAGGCAGGCTGGCTAACATTGTGTAAAACAGAAGGAACACACTGCTTTATCTGTCTACCAGACTGTATATCGATGGACCGCGTTAGCTAGCTAATTAGCCATGTTAGCTGCCTCAGTAGGTAACGTTAGCCTATAGAGAGTATTTATCTGACGTTTATGTTAGCTACTCCTCAAACCTGCGGGTGGAAATGGTTTATGCGATGCGATGTATGTTGAAGCAAGACAACGTTTTAATGTACCTTGAATTTGACAAATTACGACGGGTCGTGCTCACGCAGATCTAAGCCCTGGCCATCCTAGGCTCAACGCGAGAGAGTCTTGCGTTGAGGCTATGGCCATCTGTATTTTTACAAACGCCGAAATATTCCCATACAGCCGACGTTTTTAGATGGGGGAAAGTTCAGGGGGGTCCTTGCGTTCTCCTGCTTTATCACACACATGATTGTAAACACACAGGGACAGCTTCTCACAGCTCCTCTCTACTGTGCGTCTGGCATGCAGCAAGGGGGAGGGGCCGCGTAAGCTGCATTCTGCAAAGCGACCTGGGCACGTTGTTTTGGGGAAACAGCTGATACCGTGAGGAAGGTATGACGGCAAATCTTAGTGGGGCAGCGGCGCCCTCTAGTGGCCGGCCGCCATTTAGTCGGCTGAAAAGGTGCATATTTGTCTTGGCGACATGCGGGAACATAAGGCCCCTGGTGCATTACCAGCACCGGGGCCAAAAATCTTGCTGAACACAAAGTTTGCCGTCTCAGGGAGATGCTGCTGACTTTAGCATGCAGCAGGTTAGCGTTAGCTAGGTAACAGGAATAGTGTACCAGAGTAGATGGGGGAGATGCAGTGGGCAAGGCATGAGGTTTTCCCACGAGGACCAGAAGTAACCATGAAAGCTGTAATTCCTCTAATGGCCACTTGAGGCAGGGCTGAGAAGTCCTGTTGTTCCAGTTCACCCCCATGTTAAATGGTCATGGTTAATGGTCCTTAACATGGTTTTGGTCTATATAGCTAATTTCACCTTTTCAAAACAACTGTATGGGGGTAATTTTTTATATAACTCGCCTGTTTGGAGTAAAATAGATGATAGAAAAGGGGGCGATTGACAGGTCACCTGTCCAGTGATCACGCAGCTTGCCGATCACGGACCAATAGCAGGCGGAGCTGCGGCTCTGGGTAAACCCCCATCTCACGTGAGCTGCACAAGGACTCAACCCATTCCCTCCCACTCTGCTGACGAAAAATCAAGATGGCGACGGCCACCACTTCAACTCAAAATGGGAGGCCAAAATCAATGGGATAGCTTTGTCCATATTTTTTAGGTCAGTGGGGAGATGCTGCTGACTTTGGCATGCAGCAGGTTAATTAAGCAATATAGCATGAGAGCCAGTGTGTTGTGGCAAATATATCCCGCTGATCAGCTGTTATCCCACGAGGCCGCAGGGATAACTGCTGAGCAGCGGGATATATGCCACAACACACGCTGCTCGAGTGCTATATTGCTTATATAAAACGGTTTCCAAGTATGATAATATAATAATAATAGTAATACTATAAGTCCGACTGCCATGGCATTCTGGTAGAGTCAGTTGAAACACTACTGTAAGGCGGGACTGCAAGAACGTGCGGGTGATTTGATTGGATCGTTCTGGAGACTGAAGTTGACATTGGCCAATCCTGGCGCTTGCTGAGAAGCTGAGAGCTTTCTGGAAAGCCCGACACGCAGCTCGAGCGCAGCGCTGCATTCTCAGCGCTTGCTGAGAAGCTGAGAGCTTTCTGGAAAGCCCGACACCCACTAACGTTACGGGGTTAAATGCGGGGTTAACAGCCCTTTTTTTGCAAAGAAGACATTAGCCCGCATCTATTCTTGTACAAAACATAATTTTCTGCGAAGTATTAGTAAAGTTATAAGCGAAGATCGATTCACAAGGATCTGACAGCTGTCTCCGCCATTTGTTTTTTCTACATTGTCATTTGAGGTAACCAAAGCCTTTTAGTAAGAGAGTTGCCATGGCAACTCAATAACCCATGGCCATGGGTTATTGGAGTGGGTTACTGGATTTATACAATGGCTGTGAACCAATCAGATTGCTTGATTTGAGAGAGCCGCTTTATAACGTTGGATAGCTAACAGGAATAGAGTACCAGAGTAGATGGGGGAGATGCTGCTGACTTTAGCATGCAGCAGGTTAGCGTTAGCTAGCTTCAGCAGACCGGAGCACACCAGCTTGTTGCCTCCTTCCACCGCCCACAGGTTGGTCTGGGCACCAGCTAGAGACACAGCGCCTAAAGCACACACACACACACACACGCATACACACACACACGCATACACACACACACACACACACACACACACACACACACACACACACACACACACACACACACACACACACACACACACACACACACACACACACACACACACACACATGTTTTAATAATAATAATAAACCAATTATCAGCATTTCCTGTTTATTCCCAGAGGCAAACCCCTTGACTCCAAGCTCCTCCCTTCCTCTTCACACAAATTGATCTTCCTCTCCTCGCTCCTTTTTTCTTTTCTTTCTTTTTGATCAGGTTTTTCCCCCAATGAGCCTTTTTCACAGCAGCCATTTTGTGTCTAAAGGGCAGGGTAAACACATGTGCAAATCATTAATCAGGGCCCCAGCACTGGAACACCTAAATGGATTGGTAGTTGAAAACCCTCATTAATGTTTGCAACCAAAACACCTTGCCTTTTTAGATACAAAATGGCTGCTGTGGGAAAGGTCAATTGTACTTGGCCAATTTCCCCCGCTGTCCCGGTCGGTGCTCCACCCCCTCTGACAATCTGAGTTGTAGACTAGCACATGCTTCCTCCAGTACATGTGCAGTCGCCAGCCATTTCTTTTTTTTAACCCTGGTCTCCGTGGTGGTAGAGTGCTTTTACCTCTACACTACCTCCTCTCCTGACCAGTTGATAGTTGGCCCTCTCCTCCTCCACGCTCTCCTAGCTATCACATCCTCTCTTCCTTCTGTCACGGGTTCGGTTCTCAAAAGAGATAGGCTCGTGTCTAGATGAACTGGACCCGCAACATACCACGGCAGAATGAAATAACCACAAGGCTGTCAGATGGAAAGTTAGCAAAAGGGGGGTTGA
Organism: Poromitra crassiceps; assembly: GCF_964638095.1. Lineage (NCBI taxonomy): Eukaryota > Metazoa > Chordata > Actinopteri > Beryciformes > Melamphaidae > Poromitra > Poromitra crassiceps. The sequence goes on from NC_139623.1 coordinate 257,625, forward strand.
CTTACCACGGGACAGCCCAAGCTGGGGTGTGGAAGCTAGCTTCAACCAGCTTCCGTTCATTAGTTTTAGACGCTAATAGAAAAGTATCTCACATACACACTCACACCCATACGTGAAAATAAAGGAATAAAGAGAATAGAACAGGAGTGGCAGAGACAACATGTCTTCCTTGTGTGGGCTGACAGAGAGAGCACCCCGCAGCCTATGGCCACGTCATATAGATTACACTCAAGTCAACTCCCACTTTCCTATGACAGCCTCACGCGACGTCATAAATCACATAACAGGGGTAACCGACAAACATCATACTAACGAACTGTGACACTTCCCTCTCTCCTCCCCATCACATCCTCTCTCCCTCCCTCCCTCATAGTGATCACATCCTCCCTCCTCTCTCCCTTCCCTCTCCTAGCCATCACATCCTCTCTCCCTCCCTCTCATGTCTCCCTTCCGTCGCCTCCCGATCAATCCTCTCCCTTCATATCTTCCTTCCCTCTCTCCTCTCCATCACATCCTCTCTCCCTTTCCTCTCCTCCCATCACATCCTCTCTCCCTCCCTCTCTCCTCTCCATCACATCATCTCTCCCTCCCTCTCTCCTCTCCATCACATCCTCTCTCCCTCCCTCTCTCCTCTCCATCACATCCTCTCTCCCTCCCTCTCTCCTCTCCATCACATCCTCTCTCCCTCCCTCTCTTCCTTCCCTCTCTCCTCTCCATCACATCATCTCTCCCTCCCTCTCTCCTCTCCATCACATCATCTCTCCCTCCCTCTCTCCTCTCCATCACATCCTCTCTCCCTCCCTCTCTTCCTTCCCTCTCTCCTCTCCATCACATCCTCTCTTCCTTCCCTCTCTCCTCTCCATCACATCATCTCTCCCTCCCTCTCTCCTCTCCATCACATCATCTCTCCCTCCCTCTCTCCTCTCCATCACATCCTCTCTCCCTCCCTCTCTTCCTTCCCTCTCTCCTCTCCATCACATCCTCTCTCCCTCCCTCTCTTCCTTCCCTCTCTCCTCTCCATCACATCCTCTCTCCCTTTCCTCTCCTCCCATCACATCCTCTCTTCCTTCCCTCTCTCCTCTCCATCACATCATCTCTCCCTCCCTCTCTCCTCTCCATCACATCATCTCTCCTTCCCTCTCTCCTCTCCATCACATCATCTCTCCCTCCCTCTCTCCTCTCCATCACATCATCTCTCCCTCCCTCTCTCCTCTCCATCACATCCTCTCTCCCTCCCTCTCTTCCTTCCCTCTCTCCTCTCCATCACATCCTCTCTCCCTCCCTCTCTTCCTTCCCTCTCTCCTCTCCATCACATCCTCTCTCCCTCCCTCTCTTCCTTCCCTCTCCTCCCCATCACATCCTCTCTCCCTCCCTCCCTCATAGCCATCACATCCTCTCTCCCTCCCTCTCATGTCTCCCTTCCGTCGCCTCCCGATCAATCCTCTCCCTTCATATCTTCCTTCCCTCTCTCCTCTCCATCACATCCTCTCTCCCTTTCCTCTCCTCCCATCACATCCTCTCTCCCTCCCTCTCTTCCTTCCCTCTCTCCTCTCCATCACATCATCTCTCCCTCCCTCTCTCCTCTCCATCACATCCTCTCTCCCTCCCTCTCTTCCTTCCCTCTCTCCTCTCCATCACATCCTCTCTCCCTCCCTCTCTTCCTTCCCTCTCTCCTCTCCATCACATCCTCTCTCCCTCCCTCTCTTCCTTCCCTCTCCTCTCCATCACATCCTCTCTCCCTCCCTCTCTTCCTTCCCTCTTCCCTCCCTCTCTTCCTTCCCTCTCCTCTCCATCACATCATCTCTCCCTCCCTCTCTTCCTTCCCTCTCCTCTCCATCACATCCTCTCTCCCTCCCTCTCTCCTCTCCATCACATCCTCTCTCCCTCCCTCTCTCCTCTCCATCACATCCTCTCTCCCTCCCTCTCTCCTCTCCATCACATAATCTCTCCCTCTCTCTCTTCCTTCCCTCTCCTCTCCATCACATCCTCTCTCCCTCCCTCTCTTCCTTCCCTCTCTCCTCTCCATCACATCCTCTCTCCCTCCCTCTCTTCCTTCCCTCTCTCCTCTCCATCACATCATCTCTCCCTCTCTCTCTTCCTTCCCTCTCTCCTCTCCATCACATAATCTCTCCCTCTCTCTCTTCCTTCCCTCTCTCCTCTCCATCACATCCTCTCTACCTCCCTCTCTTCCTTCCCTCTCTCCTCTCCATCACATCCTCTCTCCCTCCCTCTCTTCCTTCCCTCTCTCCTAGCTATCACATCCTCTCTCCCTCCCTCTCTTCCTTCCCTCTCTCCTAGCTATCACATCATCTCTCCCTCCCTCTCTTCCTTCCCTCTCTCCTCTCCATCACATCATCTCTCCCTCCCTCTCTTCCTTCCCTCTCTCCTAGCTATCACATCATCTCTCCCTCCCTCTCTTCCTTCCCTCTCTCCTCTCCATCACATCCTCTCTACCTCCCTCTCTTCCTTCCCTCTCTCCTCTCCATCACATCCTCTCTCCCTCCCTCTCTTCCTTCCCTCTCTCCTAGCTATCACATCCTCTCTCCCTCCCTCTCTTCCTTCCCTCTCTCCTAGCTATCACATCATCTCTCCCTCCCTCTCTTCCTTCCCTCTCTCCTCTCCATCACATCATCTCTCCCTCCCTCTCTTCCTTCCCTCTCTCCTAGCTATCACATCCTCTCTCCCTCCCTCTCTTCCTTCCCTCTCTCCTCTCCATCACATCATCTCTCCCTCCCTCTCTTCCTTCCCTCTCTCCTAGCTATCACATCATCTCTCCCTCCCTCTCTTCCTTCCCTCTCTCCTCTCCATCACATCCTCTCTCCCTCCCTCTCTTCCTTCCCTCTCTCCTAGCTATCACATCATCTCTCCCTCCCTCTCTTCCTTCCCTCTCTCCTCTCCATCACATCATCTCTACCTCCCTCTCTTCCTTCCCTCTCTCCTAGCTATCACATCCTCTCTCCCTCCTCTCTTCCTTCCCTCTCCTCTCCATCACATCATCTCTCCCTCCCTCTCTTCCTTCCCTCTCCTCTCCATCACATCATCTCTCCCTCCCTCTCTTCCTTCCCTCTCCTCTCCATCACATCCTCTCTCCCTCCCTCTCTTCCTTCCCTCTCTCCTCTCCATCACATCCTCTCTCCCTCCCTCTCTTCCTTCCCTCTCTCCTCTCCATCACATCATCTCTCCCTCCCTCTCTTCCTTCCCTCTCCTCTCCATCACATCATCTCTCCCTCCCTCTCTTCCTTCCCTCTCCTCTCCATCACATCCTCTCTCCCTCCCTCTCTTCCTTCCCTCTCTCCTCTCCATCACATCCTCTCTTCCTCCCTCTCTTCCTTCCCTCTCCTCTCCATCACATCCTCTCTCCCTCCCTCTCTTCCTTCCCTCTCTCCTCTCCATCACATCCTCTCTTCCTCCCTCTCTTCCTTCCCTCTCCTCTCCATCACATCCTCTCTCCCTCCCTCTCTTCCTTCCCTCTCTCCTCTCCATCACATCATCTCTCCCTCCCTCTCTTCCTTCCCTCTCTCCTCTCCATCACATCCTCTCTCCCTCCTCTCTTCCTTCCCTCTCCTCTCCATCACATCCTCTCTCCCTCCCTCTCTTCCTTCCCTCTCCTCTCCATCACATCATCTCTCCCTCCCTCTCTTCCTTCCCTCTCTCCTCTCCATCACATCATCTCTCCCTCCCTCTCTTCCTTCCCTCTCTCCTCTCCATCACATCATCTCTCCCTCCTCTCTTCCTACCTCTCTCCTCTCCATCACATCCTCTCTACCTCCCTCTCTTCCTTCCCTCTCTCCTAGCTATCACATCCTCTCTCCCTCCCTCTCTCCTCTCCATCACATCATCTCTCCCTCCCTCTCTCCTCTCCATCACATCCTCTCTACCTCCCTCTCTTCCTTCCCTCTCTCCTAGCTATCACATCCTCTCTCCCTCCCTCTCTCCTCTCCATCACATCATCTCTCCCTCCCTCTCTCCTCTCCATCACATCATCTCTCCCTCCCTCTCTTCCTTCCCTCTCCTCTCCATCACATCCTCTCTCCCTCCCTCTCTTCCTTCCCTCTCTCCTCTCCATCACATCCTCTCTTCCTCCCTCTCTTCCTTCCCTCTCCTCTCCATCACATCCTCTCTCCCTCCCTCTCTTCCTTCCCTCTCTCCTCTCCATCACATCATCTCTCCCTCCCTCTCTTCCTTCCCTCTCTCCTCTCCATCACATCCTCTCTCCCTCCTCTCTTCCTTCCCTCTCCTCTCCATCACATCCTCTCTCCCTCCCTCTCTTCCTTCCCTCTCTCCTCTCCATCACATCATCTCTCCCTCCCTCTCTTCCTTCCCTCTCTCCTCTCCATCACATCCTCTCTCCCTCCCTCTCTTCCTTCCCTCTCCTCTCCATCACATCCTCTCTACCTCCCTCTCTTCCTTCCCTCTCTCCTAGCTATCACATCCTCTCTCCCTCCCTCTCTCCTCTCCATCACATCCTCTCTCCCTCCCTCTCTTCCTTCCCTCTCTCCTCTCCATCACATCATCTCTCCCTCCCTCTCTTCCTTCCCTCTCTCCTCTCCATCACATCATCTCTCCCTCCTCTCTTCCTACCTCTCTCCTCTCCATCACATCCTCTCTACCTCCCTCTCTTCCTTCCCTCTCTCCTAGCTATCACATCCTCTCTCCCTCCCTCTCTCCTCTCCATCACATCATCTCTCCCTCCCTCTCTCCTCTCCATCACATCCTCTCTACCTCCCTCTCTTCCTTCCCTCTCTCCTCTCCATCACATCCTCTCTCCCTCCCTCTCTCCTCTCCATCACATCATCTCTCCCTCCCTCTCTTCCTTCCCTCTCTCCTCTCCATCACATCCTCTCTCCCTCCCTCTCTTCCTTCCCTCTCTCCTCTCCATCACATCATCTCTCCCTCCCTCTCTTCCTTCCCTCTCTCCTCTCCATCACATCCTCTCTCCCTCCCTCTCTTCCTTCCCTCTCTCCTCTCCATCACATCATCTCTCCCTCCCTCTCTTCCTTCCCTCTCTCCTCTCCATCACATCATCTCTCCCTCCTCTCTTCCTACCTCTCTCCTCTCCATCACATCCTCTCTACCTCCCTCTCTTCCTTCCCTCTCTCCTAGCTATCACATCCTCTCTCCCTCCCTCTCTCCTCTCCATCACATCATCTCTCCCTCCCTCTCTCCTCTCCATCACATCCTCTCTACCTCCCTCTCTTCCTTCCCTCTCTCCTCTCCATCACATCCTCTCTCCCTCCCTCTCTCCTCTCCATCACATCATCTCTCCCTCCCTCTCTTCCTTCCCTCTCTCCTCTCCATCACATCCTCTCTCCCTCCCTCTCTTCCTTCCCTCTCTCCTCTCCATCACATCCTCTCTCCCTCCCTCTCTTCCTTCCCTCTCTCCTCTCCATCACATCCTCTCTCCCTCCTCTCTTCCTACCTCTCTCCTCTCCATCACATCCTCTATCCCTCCCTCTCTTCCTTCCCTCTCTCCTCTCCATCACATCATCTCTCCCTCCCTCTCTTCCTTCCCTCTCTCCTCTCCATCACATCCTCTCTCCCTCCCTCTCTTCCTACCTCTCTCCTCTCCATCACATCCTCTCTCCCTCCCTCTCTTCCTACCTCTCTCCTCTCCATCACATCATCTCTCCCTCCCTCTCTTCCTTCCCTCTCTCCTCTCCATCACATCCTCTCTCCCTCCCTCTCTTCCTACCTCTCTCCTCTCCATCACATCCTCTCTCCCTCCCTCTCTTCCTTCCCTCTCTCCTAGCTATCACATCATCTCTCCCTCCCTCTCTTCCTTCCCTCTCTCCTCTCCATCACATCATCTCTCCCTCCCTCTCTTCCTTCCCTCTCTCCTCTCCATCACATCCTCTCTCCCTCCTCTCTTCCTACCTCTCTCCTCTCCATCACATCATCTCTCCCTCCCTCTCTTCCTTCCCTCTCTCCTCTCCATCACATCATCTCTCCCTCCCTCTCTTCCTTCCCTCTCTCCTCTCCATCACATCATCTCTCCCTCCCTCTCTTCCTTCCCTCTCTCCTCTCCATCACATCATCTCTCCCTCCCTCTCTTCCTTCCCTCTCTCCTCTCCATCACATCCTCTCTCCCTCCCTCTCTTCCTTCCCTCTCTCCTAGCTATCACATCATCTCTCCCTCCCTCTCTTCCTTCCCTCTCTCCTAGCTATCACATCATCTCTCCCTCTCTCTCTTCCTTCCCTCTCTCCTAGCTATCACATCATCTCTCCCTCTCTCTCTTCCTTCCCTCTCTCCTCTCCATCACATCCTCTCTCCCTCCCTCTCTTCCTTCCCTCTCTCCTAGCTATCACATCATCTCTCTCTCCCTCCCTCTCTTCCTTCCCTCTCTCCTCTCCATCACATCCTCTCTCCCTCCTCTCTTCCTTCCCTCTCCTCTCCATCACATCCTCTCTCCCTCCCTCTTTTCCTTCCCTCTCTCCTCTCCATCACATCCTCTCTCCCTCCCTCTCTTCCTTCCCTCTCTCCTCTCCATCACATCATCTCTCCCTCCCTCTCTTCCTTCCCTCTCTCCTAGCTATCACATCATCTCTCTCTCCCTCCCTCTCTTCCTTCCCTCTCTCCTCTCCATCACATCCTCTCTCCCTCCTCTCTTCCTTCCCTCTCCTCTCCATCACATCCTCTCTCCCTCCCTCTTTTCCTTCCCTCTCTCCTCTCCATCACATCCTCTCTCCCTCCCTCTCTTCCTTCCCTCTCTCCTCTCCATCACATCATCTCTCCCTCCCTCTCTTCCTTCCCTCTCTCCTAGCTATCACATCCTCTCTCCCTCCCTCTCTTCCTTCCCTCTCTCCTCTCCATCACATCCTCTCCCCCTCCCTCTCTCCCTTCCCTCTCTCCTCTCCATCACATCATCTCTCCCTCCCTCTCTTCCTTCCCTCTCTCCTAGCTATCACATCCTCTCTCCCTCCCTCTCTTCCTTCCCTCTCTCCTCTCCATCACATCATCTCTCCCTCCCTCTCTTCCTTCCCTCTCTCCTAGCTATCACATCATCTCTCCCTCCCTCTCTTCCTTCCCTCTCTCCTCTCCATCACATCCTCTCTCCCTCCCTCTCTTCCTTCCCTCTCTCCTCTCCATCACATCCTCTCTCCCTCCTCTCTTCCTTCCCTCTCCTCTCCATCACATCCTCTCTCCCTCCCTCTTTTCCTTCCCTCTCCTCTCCATCACATCCTCTCTCCCTCCCTCCCCTCCATCACATCCTCTCTCCCTCCCTCTCTTCCTTCCCTCTCCTCTCCATCACATCATCTCTCCCTCCCTCTCTTCCTTCCCTCTCTCCTCTCCATCACATCATCTCTCCCTCCCTCTCTTCCTTCCCTCTCTCCTCTCCATCACATCATCTCTCCCTCCCTCTCTTCCTTCCCTCTCTCCTAGCTATCACATCCTCTCTCCCTCCCTCTCTTCCTTCCCTCTCTCCTCTCCATCACATCCTCTCTACCTCCCTCTCTTCCTTCCCTCTCTCCTAGCTATCACATCCTCTCTCCCTCCCTCTCTTCCTTCCCTCTCTCCTAGCTATCACATCCTCTCTCCCTCCCTCTCTTCCTTCCCTCTCTCCTAGCTATCACATCCTCTCTCCCTCCCTCTCTTCCTTCCCTCTCTCCTAGCTATCACATCCTCTCTCCCTCCCTCTCTTCCTTCCCTCTCTCCTAGCTATCACATCCTCTCTCCCTCCCTCTCTTCCTTCCCTCTCTCCTAGCTATCACATCCTCTCTCCCTCCCTCTCTTCCTTCCCTCTCTCCTAGCTATCACATCATCTCTCCCTCCCTCTCTTCCTTCCCTCTCTCCTCTCCATCACATCCTCTCTCCCTCCCTCTCTTCCTTCCCTCTCTCCTCTCCATCACATCCTCTCTCCCTCCCTCTCTTCCTTCCCTCTCTCCTCTCCATCACATCATCTCTCCCTCCCTCTCTTCCTTCCCTCTCTCCTAGCTATCACATCCTCTCTCCCTCCCTCTCTTCCTTCCCTCTCTCCTCTCCATCACATCCTCTCTCCCTCCCTCTCTTCCTTCCCTCCCTCCCCAGCCTTCTGACCTGTGAAGGCGGGGATGCTGACGTTCTGCCCGTAGTTGACCCTCATGATGGGTGCGATGACTTCGTCGATGAAGCGCTGGGACACGCCCAGCTCCAGCAGCGAATCAGAGAGCGGTCGCCGGGTCATGTTGATGAAGCCACTCCCACCCAGGGAGCCCAGCAGCTCCTCCACCGAGCTGAAGGCATAGCCATGGGCCTGGTACTTATATATCCTGCACACAGAAGACACACACTCAATTCAAAAGGTACTTGATTGGCATGATGGAAACTTTATCTTAGATAAAACAGATGTTGACAACGTTTTTTTGGGGGACATCATTTGCACAATATTCAATATATCGTATCGTGACTTAAGTATCGTGACAATATCATATCGTGGGGCATCTGGTGATTCCCACCCCTAATTGCCATCAACAATTAAAACATTACAACCAGATTAGCAAACATGACAATGTGACAATAACAACAACAAATGATTCGATAATACTAATTATAGTAGTGAATCACTTAGGGCTGACCCCAAAAAAGTAGACGCTTCGAAGTTTCAATCGTCGCCATCGTAATCAACGCCCAAATCAGCAATCAATGCTTGGGTGGTGTAGCTTCGTGAGACAGTCTTTATTTTCCTGGGTGGGGTCCTTCCAGCAAACACTGTTTTTAACACTCGACAGCACCACGCGCCATGCACACAAACAAAGCTTACTTTCAAACGGCCAGCAGCAGCCAGCAGCCGTAGACAGTGAGCTGTGGACCTGAAAGAGCTTGTGTTGTAAACATGTAAAGAAGAAACGTATACATTCTTTCCTAATTTCAATCCAGTTTGAGTAACGTTACAACTACTGTTCAAGTGAATTCAACTTGTTTGTTTATATTAATGTTATGAAGTAGGGATGGGCATCGAATTTCGAATTTCCGTTGTTATTATCAAGGTCGACTTTTATTATTGAAAGTCGAAATTCGAAAAAAAAAAAAATTTTTTTTTTTTTTTTTGTGTGTGTGTGAGTGAAATGTTGCATTGTCTCCCCTGATTCTAATTTCTAAGTATAGTCGAATCGCTTGGTTTGAGCAAGTAAAACAATTTTTATAAGCATTTTAAGCAAGGTTTATGGAAAAATGAATTGGGGATGAAATCCCATGAAGAGGGAGAGGGGGTGACTATGGCACCCCTTTGGCACTCAGACCTGAGCCTACTAAATATTTAATGAACCACTCATGATTGTCAAAACTGTTTTTTATTTTCAAAAATGTCAATGTCATGTAACATGTTCTTTACTTCAGTGGTGCAATGCTTGTTTGAGCTAAAAATCCACAGCAGAAGCTTTTTCTATTAATTAATAAAGCCTTAGACTTAGAATCAGGGGAGACAATGCAACATTTCACTCACAAAAAACATTTTTTTTTTTACATTTTTTTTTTTTTACATTTTAATTTTAATTTTTGAATTTCGATTAAAAGTCGACTTTGGGCAGCGAATTTCGAATAGTGTTTTTGCTAGAAATGCCCATCCCTATTATGAAGTAGCAGCAGTGACAGATACACAACTCTCCTTGGGGAGCTCAGAGAGCAGGGAGAAGTCCGCTAACATTACAATGAGCCCACCTGAATAAATTAACATTTTGTGGCAAATAATATCTGCACTCCGTGTCTAACGCTACTTTGATGGCTGCATCGGAATGAGAGCATTTGGATGAAAATCTGACCATCAGGACAGATGAGCTCTTCTCAGAGCCTAGAAGAAAGTTTACTATGGGCCGTGGACAGGGCTGAGCTGAGCCCTATTTTCAACATGCGTATGTTTGTTGCTCCGTTTGGCTGTAGTGTGTGTAGTGTGTGTAGTGTGTGTAGTGTGTGTAGTGTGCTGACTGCTACGTAGGGGTGCTCCAAAAAATCGATTCTGAAAGGATCGCGATTCTTAATGCCACGATTCCTGGATCGATTCCAAACTCCCAAGAATCGATTCTTCTTTGTATTGTAAAAAAAAAAAAAAAAAAAAAAAATTACAGTGCACATGAAGGCAACATGCAAGATACCGGCTGAATAAGTGTCCAAATGTTCATGTCATTTGTGTACTGTACTGCCACGGTGCCACCACCTCTTGCACTTAAAGGCCGGCTTTTCCGTGGGGGATATGAATATATATTAAATCTCACGCCCCTAAGGTTTTCAAATCCGTTGAAATTTTTGAAATTGGTTGTTTACAGCCTGAGATATCACCAGAAATCCACTCTGTGTGTGTGTGGGGGGGGGGGGGTGGTGGGGGGGAGGTGCGGGTGCGGGGACTCGAAATACTACATTTCCCACAATGCACTGGGCTCGCGTGGCCTTCGTTTCCATGCCCACCCCTCAGGCGTTTGGCTGATATCAAACTCCAGTAGGTGGCGGTAATGCACATATATGTTTGCCAACCGCCATAAAACTCAAAGAAGAAGAAGACATGGAGAGAAGACATGGAGAGAAGAAGAAATAAATCGAAAATAAATCGAAAATCAATTGCCTCCAAATTGCACCAAATTTAAACTGAAGTATAGATGTCGGGAGATGTCTTCATAAAAAAAAAATCATGCATTTTAAAGGTCCCAATTCGTGCAGCTGTAACCTCTTAAAAACGTGTGTCTCTGGTCCATAAAACATGATTCTGGATTAATCTGTCGAAAATATAGCAAACCCGTTTGTTGTGACGGAGTTCTCACTCCCTCTTCTGGTTGCTTCCCAAGAACGGCTTGTTTCTATAATATATTCAGAACTAACAGTTCCCATTGGCCGCTGAGGGAGAGCCCGCCCCAGGCTCCCAGCGGCCAATCAGATTAGCGTCTGTGGACCAGCACGCTAGGTTGCGAGTTATCGTTAACTAAACGGTACTACGCTAAAGAGGACATCTCAAAATGCCTAGATTTACCGAATGCACCTCTGCAGTTGCTGGATCACGTACAGTTGGCGTCGCTCCAGCTAGAAGTGTTAATTTTGTGGCTATAGACTAAATGGTGCAGGTAGCTTGTGTGAGAGAGACCCGCGCAGTATGCAGGAGGAAGCTAGTGACGTCCCGATTCCCCCAGATTCCCCTCTGGGCAAACGAAGCGTTTGGGGGTGTGGCTTGGAGGAGACTGCAGAGGGACGCTGGATAGGGACAAATCCAACTGTGGCAGTTCTGAGCGTGTGACCACTCATTACAGGGAGGGCTGACAGCAGTATATATGCATTTACAAGTAAAAACAGCTTTTGCACGGAATGGGACCTTTAAGGCATTTTCGTAGGAGTTACGCGCATCTGATGTTGTAACTATTTTCTGTAAAAATGTGTAAAAATGGGTACATTGCTCAGCGTTGATTTCGTTACTTCAACCCACCTACTACTAGATGTAAAATTTGACGAGCTTTCCAATGCCGCCAGTCCAGTGTCTGTTAGTGCTTCCGTTCCCGAGAAAATCGTCTCTTTGCAAGGAACTATGGGAAGCTAATATTAGCTACAGCAGGCTAGGCGGTTGAACAAGATGGCTGCCTTTTCGTTTTTCTTCAGACCTCTGAAGGGGCGTGGAGGACCTCTAGAGGCGGGACCATGGCTCACAACAGTTGTAGTTCATAGGTGCACGACTTCCGCAAGGCGGGGGGTGTCGCTCTGACGCGTTTTGCGTCAGAGCGACATGGAAATAATGTGATAGATGCTTGATAGGCATGGCAGTTAATAACCAATTTCAAAAATTTCAACGGATTCTAAAACCTTAGGGGCGTGAGATTTAATATATATTCATATTCCCCACGGAAAACCCATCCTTTAAGAACTCTGGTTAATGTATTCCCCCCAAAATCTATAAATCTTTCTCAAAGTCTACAGATCCCCCTCAGCCTATAAATCCATCTTATCTGAAGAACATAAGGGGAATTCCCCCCTAGTTTGCAAAATGAATTTAGGCCCTGACTGTAATACTTGAAGTTGAATTTGAAGTTCAGCATTAATACATTTGTCATTTTTTGTCTTAGATTTACCTTTGTGTGTTATTGCAATATAAAACTACATCATTGAGAATCGATTCTAGATTCTGGAATCGAGAATCGTTGGAATCGAGAATCGTTGGAATCGAGAATCGATTCTGGAATCGGATCGTGACCCCAGGAATCGGAATCGGATCGGATCGTGGCTTAGCCGGATCGGAGCACCCCTAGTGTGTGTCAGTCACAGCACTGCTGTTGTCTGATATTCAAACCACTACACAGCGTCATAGCCACAGCCGAGAACGCACAACATTAGAGTTTTTCTTGTTTTGTGTGGAGCCTGGGGGCCAGAGAGCCAAACAGAAGTTCACATGATCAGGATGGCTTACCAGGATAATTAATCACTACATAAATATCAGGGACACGTCTTTTTCCCCCATTGTTAACTTTCCTTCTGTCTGAAGCTGTGACAGGTTAGGACATTATTGCTCTGCAATTGTGGCACTCCTTATCAATGTCAATACAAAGCAAAGACACTTATTTAGCATGAGACTTATTTAGCTTGATATATCTTAAGGCAGGAGGTCACACTCATGACGTCAGTCTGAGAGGACTTCCTTAACACATTCACTGCCAGCCTTTTTTTTTTACTGTAGGTAGGTTCTGCCAGAGGGTTTTTTTGAGGATTCTGGCTCATCTTTCAAGACCCGAGGATTCTTTTCTGCTAAGATTTTGTGAACACACAATATCTCAAAAGAACTAATAGAATGTGTGCTTTCTCTGTCTAAAAGAGTTAGTTTGTAGAGTTAGTAGTTATGTAAGCATTAGCAGTTGAATACAGCATGGTTTCAGCGTCTGGAAATTTATTCTGAGATAAACGGCTTTTTGTGAAATTCGATAGAACAGTCACTTTAACCATTCATTTTTGGCATCAGTAAGACATCAGACATCTAAACAATAGTTTTGAACAGTAATTTCCTCCATAACAGCAGGAAACCCCCCTCTGCTTCCAACTCCTCCCTCCGTGGGCGTTCTCCTCCGCAGCATTTGTCACAAGCGAGTGTTCTGCTGCTGCTGCTGCGAGTTTGAGCAGCCTCCCTCCCTGGCAGCGAGTGTGGATAGGGCTCACTTGTTTCTTGGGTTTGAGAGCTTTGATGAAGCTTTGTGCGATTCTAGGCTTTATGCTGCGTGTTTCAAAGTGTTTTCCACCCAGTCTATTTTTGGAATCCCCCACCGCCAGCTCCCAGCGCGATAATGCGCGATTAAAGCGTTTTCGCCAATCCATTTTACAGTAGAGAATGGTTTCCTCGCGCGTTACCCTACAGTTTTGGCTCTGCGTTTCCTAGTGTGGAGAGCACTGTCGCCACTTAGTGGGTCCGTGGAATGGGTTGTACATGTTCGCTGACTCCAATATTTTTATAGGAGACGTGGGGAGCGTTGATCCACGTCCCACCGTCAAAAAAAAAAAAAAAAAATTTAAGCCGAGATAACTCGTCCTTGGCAGTGAACTGTCGGATTCTGTAAGCCGAGATAACTCGTCAATGGCAGTGAACATGTTAATATTTAGACGATGATCTTTTCCAAATGATCGGCTTCATTGATAGTACTTATGAGACGTATTATTGAGGCAGGGTGGCAGGTTTAGCACTAGGTGGCACTCTAGGGACATATCACAGACATATCACATCCAGGGTGAAGGGTTGCACTTATCCATTTAGCAACTGCAGAAGTGCAGGCCTGGGATAGAGAAAACATAGTGATACGGAGGCAGCCTGGGGAGGGGGGGGGGGGGGGGGCTGTGTGAGGTAGTCACACACGTTGTTTACTAAAGACAGCTGGTCGTGTGTGGAGACACGGAGACACGCACACCTGAGAAGAGCTGAAGACAGGGCTATGCTATCGGGGAAGCGGCAGTACAGCTAATGAAGACTGTTTGCTAACTAATGGATGCTAACGCCATGGAAAGCCAGAGTGGACATTCTTGCATTGATAACTCTGGATATAATAACAAGATGCCGGGTCTTCAACACACATCATTATCACTGTTTAGGGAACAGGATTTCCAAACTCCTTATGAACTTGCTAACCAAACACACCAAATTCGGAGCTGGCCGAGTCTGAAGTCTGAACCCGATCGGAGAGGGTTTCGTCCCCACGTGCCGTGCCAGGGCTCGGGCTCGTCAGCTCTGACAGCGGGAAGAAGATCTAACTTTTGGTTTAGAGATAAGACAAGATGGCCAAAGTCACAGAGACGGATAATAAAAAAAATATCTAATTTCTGTCCTTGTCCTTAAGTGCTGACATGAGCAGGGCGTGGTTAGCCTGGTAAACCAGCCGGTCACGTGAACTCACATTTCATTTGGTTCTACCAGACCATCTGGCCTTAAAGAGCATGGGGCAGGTTAGAGACCCCAATCAGTCAATGTGTAGGTGAATTATGGAGGAACTTGATTTTCACATTAAGACACTTACATATACACTACAGTGACTTCTGGGGTCGTTTTATTTTTTGAACTTTTATTTTGACATCTTGGACCCCAAAACTCTGACGTCAGTGTAGGGAGTCGCCAGGCATGCCCGTCTGTCCCTCTGTCTGTAGTCACTTAGGTCAGGGCTGTCAGTCACACACTATGGATGCTAACGCCGGTTTTCAGGAGGAAGAGGAGGTAGCAAATGTTTATGCACATGCATATGATGGCCTCAGCCTAATTTTGACAGTGTGTGTGACAGTGACAGTGTGTAGAGAGCAGGAACAGCCCAGCTACGAAACAACGGACCGCGGAGAGAGTTGAGAAAGCGAGCGGAGGCGGGCCGAGGTGCGGACTGTAATTCGATACACACACGCACGCACACACACACACACACACACACACACACACACACACACACACACACACACACACACACACACACACACACACGCGCGCGCGCAAAAGTGACGTATCACTCGTGTCCAGCCATCTGGCCGAGTTAGAGCCGAAGTCCCGAACACAGTGGGAAAACCTCCCGAAGCTGCTGCTGCTGCAGCGGGGTGCATATTGTCCGGCCAGCCGACCGAGAGGCATGCGAGCCGGGCACTATTAAACAGTTGGGAACTTGGGGTGTGTGAGGTGGCTGGCTGTGGAGGTGGCGGTTTCTCCTCCTCCTCCTTTCTCCCGCACAGCAGAGCGGCTGCAGACAGCCCGGCGCGGCCGCGGCGCAGAGCAGAGCAGAGCAGAGCAGAGCAGAGCAGAGCAGAGCAGAGCAGAGCAGCTGTGCTGTGCGGGGAGGAAGGAGCTGCAGCCTCCCCCTCCCTCGAGTGAAGAGAGAGCGTGTCACACAGCGTAGACACACACACACACACACACACACACACACACACACACACACACACACACACACACACACACACACACACACCGAGTGAGAGAGAGAGAGAGAGCGAGTGAGAGAGAGAGAGAGAGAGAGAGAGAGATAGAAAGAGTGTCACGCAGACAGGCAGCAGCAGCAGAGTGGGGCTGACTTGTTATCTGCATGCAGGAACCTGGCGACACCCGACCCAAAACTCACTGACAACGACTTACTACAGGCAGCTACTGACTAAATATATACTAAAAACTAACTAGTGATTAACCTACCAACTAACCGACCGACTAACTGGCTGACTGATTGACTTTGACTAGCGTAGTACCTGACCTGACTATCTGTCCTGAATATGCGACTGATTTGACCATGCAGTGGGAGGGGAGAGGGAGACACGCACGCGAGAGCCACTCCCCACTCTGACGTAGCAGGCTTTTTCTTGTCACAATAAAAGTCTGTTATTTCCTTCTGAAAAAGGAAGGTGTTTTTCTCCATTTTTTTTTTCAAACTTTTTTTTTTTTTTTTTTAATGATGCATTAACTTTTCAAATATACATAGGGACAAGGTTAAGTATACATTTAGCAAAGGAATTACCCTGCTCCATGCTCTTTAAGCTTTCACCCAGTCTTTGCAGTGGGTGGAAGTTGGATGGTGTACTTGCCTTGACAGACAACTCCTTCAGCCAATCAGCGTTGCATCCAGTCAAACACAAATCCACTCGGGAGAACAGCAAAAACATATTTTCCGCCGAGAAACTCTGCTGTTGCATACTCCTGTACTTGTTTAATTGATGTTATTGAGTCTCTTTCTGCAATAACTGCACTTTATGGCTGTTTAAACTTGACGAACGTTGAAGTTAGTCCCCGAGGTGGACAGGCAAGGAGGCAGCCATTATTGTTTTTGCTAGCGGCGTTCCTGATTGGCCGGTTACAATGTCAACTACGAGGCAGGTTGCTGATTGGCTCGTACGCTTTGCAGTTTCTGCAGAAGCCCCCCCAGGGCTTGAGGCCAGACGGTCTGGTAGAACTAAATGAAATGTGAGTTCACATGACCGGCTGGTTTACCAGGTTAGGGCGTGGTATCTCCAGCTGACCTCATGAACTTCTCCATGATCTCCTCCACCCACATCTGCAGACGTATGAAGCTGATGCCGTATCTCCACCACAGCCTGAACAGATCCAGCAGGTACCAGTCTGTCTCCTCCAGGATCACCTCCTGGCCGTTAAATACTGCCGTCTTGCCCGCCACACTGCCACGGTACTTAAGACCTTTGGGGGCGAGGGGCAGAGATGGCAAAAGTACACACATTCTTTACTTAAAGTCCCTGGAAACCAAAATCCACAAAAACGTTCTAACTACAGTATGTTATTTAGGGTCTTATGTTAGTAATTGTGTGCCTCAGAAATTATTATACATTACTTTCAACCCAAAGCCTTAAAATCGACACTTTTCTACAAGATGCTACAAGGTACTTCCTCATTGAAGAGAGCAGTGCGCGAGGTGCTAAAATGCAGGAGCTTATGACATCATAAGCTCTATATAACCTTTGTACACGCGCGCAATCCGCACCCACCCTCCTTTTGTCCGTTCTTTGCCCCACAGCGCTCGCTCAGTGTCTGTCTGTCTCCCTCCCACTCTGTGGGCTGTGTCGAGCGCTATGCTGCCTGCCTGCTCTCTCTCTCTCTCTCTCTCTCTCTTGGGACTAGTGAGAGAGAGAGAGAGCAGGCAGTGTGTGCGAGGTTACTCACACACACACACACACACACACACACACACAGTAGCGCTGTGCACTCGCAGTGGCAGAACAGAGATCTCTTCCTCTCAGTACGCTATGCGCGGAGCAACGCGCAAACACACACACACACACACACACACACACACACACACACACACACACACACACACTTACCCCATGTCCTCCTCCGAGAGAGAGGGAGAGAGAAATTTCCCTGCTGCAGACGGGACACGCCCACACAGTCCGCGGGAGAAAATACACTCTAAAAACGAATTGATTCTCATGACTTTTGCCATGACTGTCAAACCTAAATTTATATACTTCGACGTTCATCATCGTTCAAATTTGGCTGGTGGCTTATTAACATAGGCTCCTGTGATGTGATGAACTCAAAATGCTAAATAATAAAGAAATATTTCTGGTTTCCAGGGACTTTAAGTAGAAGTACAGTTACTTGAGTAAAAAAAGACTGGTAAAGTACAAGTACTGATTCAACCTGTTTACTCAAGTAAATGTAAAAAAGTGCAGGCTCTGAAATATAACAAAGTATAAAAGCAGAGATGCACCGATTGCCATTTTCTTGGCCATGTTTGGCCCGCGCTCTTTTTTTTTTTTGGCCCGCCACGGATTTATGGGTGGAAGATTTTTTTTTTTTTTTTTTTTCAGGCCAGGCCACCGGGCAGTTGCCCGACGTGCCCGATTATGCAGTCCGCGCCTGAATGGAGATGTCGGGACTCTTCTATCTACGATTAACGTTAATTTTGTGCAGCTGGTATTCTCTCTCCCTGACTCTATCACACGGGTGTGAGGCATTGCTATCTGAGGATTGATTGCTCCTGATTGGTTGGCTGAATCACCTGGTTGGGGGGTGAGCTCTGATATTTGATCCCTCCCCAGTCACTGGCTTTACACCAGCTCAGCAAGATGGACAGATCATCATCACGGCAGTGGCACACTGACAAAAGAAAGTTTAGGACGGAGTGGCAAGACGAGTATTTTTTTACCGAAGTAAATTCAACAGCGGTTTGTCTCATTTGCAGACAGAGAGTGGCTGTTTTGAAAGAGTACAATATATGTCGCCACTACGAAACTGATTTTCAAAGTACCTTGAGGATTTTTCAAGTTGTGAATTAAGTCAAATTTCTCTCTTGATTACAAAGGTGGAAAATACAACTGTTTTTAACTGGGTGTTTACTGATTAAATGTTTAAGCTCCCCACAAATGCAGATGTTTTTTTTAATATATATAACCAATTGCAAATTATTACAATTACCAAACAGATAAAAAGTAGATTATTATATTGAAATGTTATTTTAGATTTAGAATGTTAATTTTCTATAAAACACAATACATTTTAATGTAATTCCACAACGTTTATTTTTGGCCCTCAGCCCTCCACCCAGATTGAGTTTTGGCCCTTCATGGGAAATAATTTGGGCACCCCTGAAATAGTGAATCAAATTAACTATTTGGAATTCAGACACTCAGCGCAAGGTGGCCAATCAGGAACGCCACTAGCACTGCACTAACAAAACAATAATGGCTGCCTCCCTGCCTGTCCACCTCGAGGAGTAATGTCAGCGTTTGTCTAGTTTAAACAGCCATAAAGTGCAGTTATTGCAGAAATAGACTCAATAATAACAATTAAACAAGTAGGAGTATCGCCGCAACCGCAGAGTTTCTCGGCGGAAAACATGTTTTTGCCATTCTTCCGAGTGGTTTTGGGTTTGACTGGATACTAGGGATGGGCATTTCTAGCAAAAACACTATTCGAAATTCGCTGGCCAAAGTCGACTTTTAATCGAAATTCGAAAATAAAAATAAAATGTACCGTATTTTTTTTTTAAATCAATTTTTTTTTTTTTTTTTTTTTTGTGAGTGAAATGTTGCATTGTCTCCCCTGATTCTAAGTATAGAATCGCTTGGTTTGAGCAAGTAAAACTATTTTTATACGCATTTTAAGCAAGGTTTATGGAAAAATGAATGGCGGATGAAATCCCATGAAGAGGGAGAGGTTGCTTATAAAAATTGTTTTACTTGCTCAAACCAAGCGATTCGACTATTCTTAGAATCAGGGGAGACAATGCAACATTTCACTCACAAAAAAAAAAAAAAAAAAAAAAATCCAAAAAACGAATTTCGAATTTCAATAATAAAAGTCGACCTTGATAATAACAACGATTATTCGAAAATTCGAAATTCGATGCCCATCCCTACTGGATACGACGCTGATTGGCTTAAGGAGTTGTCTGTCAAGGAAACGTAAGGTTACATGATGTAACCATGGTTCTCTGAGTAGAGGGGTTTACCCTCCAATACAGAGATATGAATATATCTTGTATGGGAAGCTGATTACAAATGGAATCAGGTGACGTGAATAATTACTTTAAGACAATCCACCTGTGGACGTGGTTACACCCAAGCCTATAAAGCCCCTGTTAACCACGCCTACTTCGACTAAAGTTTCGATTGAACGAATCCCGAGCGGCCTCTGCTGGAGGGTAAACCCCTCTACTCAGAGAACCATGGTTACATCATGTAACCTTACGTTCTCTATCGTTATCGGGGTTTACCCTCCAATACAGAGATATGAATATATCTTGTATGGGAAGTGCTGTAAGACACACCGTGAGGGATAGAGCAGCACCAGCTCCCCCAGGAGGCTGAATCGTGGGAGCTTCGAATGAGACGTCACCACCACCAAGAGTGCTCTACAAAATCAACAAGTGCATCAACAACTACAGTATATACAAATGTACACTATGTACAAACCCCCCCCAAAGTCGGCCAGCTCCGCCAGACGCAGGATGCTGCCGGTTCGAGCCCTGGCGCCAGACGCTACCGAGGGCGAGTTGGCCCCGCAAGTCGCAAAGGCTCAACTAGGGGGGAGGTGAGGCCACTCAGACCAGCCCACACTGGGCTGACTGACAGGGAACCAAAACCATAAGTCACTACCGCCGGGCTCCGCCAAGCACTCGTTCACTGAACGACGTGCCTGCAGCCACATTGAATTGGTAGAATCGAGCAAATGTGGAAGGGGCCGACCAGGTGGCCGCCTCGCAGATCTCACCGAGAGACGCACCGCGCCACGCCGCCCAGGACGTAGCCATGCCCCGGGTCGAGTGTGCCCGCACCCCCGAAGGGAAGGGCATCCCAGCCCCCACATATGCCTGCTGGATAGCTTCCACAATCCAGTGGGAAAGACGGGCCTTAGACAGCGGCTGCCCCAGGCGGTCTGGCCTGAAACAGACGAACAACTGGTCAGTCTGCCTATGGCCCTGTGTCCGTTCCAGATACACTCTCAGTGGCCTGACCGGGCAAACCAGCGAGTGCCTGCGCTCCCCTTCCTCTGTCGGAGCAGAGTAGAGGGACCGGAGTTCTATGGCCTGGCTCGGCTGAGGGATGGACAAGACCTTAGGAAGGAATGCAGGGTTTGGTCGCAGGACTACCCCTGCCTCTTCAGGCAAAAATCTGCACAGGCCTTCATGCCCTGAGAGAGCATGGAGCTCCCCCACCCTCTTGGCCGTGGCCAGCGCCAACAGAAGGGCCGATTTGAAGGACAACCACTTTAGGTCCACTGACTCCAAGGGCTCAAATGGAGGTTCCTCCAGAGCCCCTAGAACCAGCTGCAAATCCCATGGTGGGAGAGACGGCCTACTGCGTAGGCCGACGCGTCTCCTAGCGCCCTTGAGGAACTGGGATATCAGCTTGTCTACCTCCTCAGACAACCGATACTTCCCAACTCGAGCTGCCTTGATTGCCGCCACCATACCCCTGAGGGTGGACGGCGACTTCCCGGCATCCAAAAGCCCTTGTAGGAACTGCAGAACGGCTGGGGCAGAGGATGTAAGCGGGTCAATCTGGTGCACCCTGCACCAGGCCGCAAAGGCCCTCCATCTGAAAGCATAGAGTGCTCTCGTCGATGGTGCCCGAGCCTCTTGCAGTGTACTGACCACCGAAGGAGACAGCCCCATAGCTAATAGTTCGGTCCCCTCAGGGGCCACGCCCAGAGCTTGAGCCCCTGGGGAAAGGGATGAACCAGAGCACCTTGTGCCTGGGACAGCAAGTCCCGCCGCACTGGAAGCTCCCATGGGGTCCCGTCCAGCAGTGGCGGGATATCCGAGAACCAGGTCATGTGTGGCCAACACGGGGCCACCATGACCAGCCTCATCACCTCCAACCGTACCCTCTGTAGGAGGGCCGGGAGGAGAACAAATGGGGGGAAAGCGTACAGCAGGACGCGTGGCCAAGGGTGAGCCAAGGCATCCACTCCGAGGGGAGGATTGTCCTTCCCTAGCGAGAAGAACAGGGGACAGTGGGTGGATTCCTGTGATGCAAACAGGTCGACCTCTGCCCGTCCATAGCGGAGCCAAATCTCCGCGACCACCTGGGGGTGCAGCCGCCACCCCCCTGGGTCCGGACCCCCCCTGGACAGCTGATCTGCCGCCCAATTGTCCAGCCCTGGCACATGGACTGCCCTCAGGGAGAGAACCCTGGGGTATGCCCAAAGCCAAAGCCGACGTGCCAGCTCGCAAAGGCGAGGGGAAACCAACCCCCCTTGCCTGTTGATGTAAGCAGCCGCTGCCACACTGTCTGTCTTCACCAACACGTGTTGGCCTTGCAGGAATGGCAAAAAATGCCAAAGGGCCAGATGGACCGCTGTCAGCTCTAGCATGTTGATGTGCTGGGTGGTGTGAGGCTTGCTCCAGCGACCGCTGGCACCGTTTCCTCTGAACACAGCACCCCAGCCCGTCAGTGAAGCATCTGTCAACACCAGTTGACGATGTGTCACTGGGCCGAGCACACTCCCCCTGCTGAGATTCCCGTCGTCCTCCCCCCAATGGAGGGCCGCCCGCAACCGCCTGGTGACGAGCACAGTGGAACTTAGGTGACTCCTGGGGCTCAAGCCCAGACCCAGGAGGCACCTTTGTACCGGCCGCATGTGTAGGAGGGCCAACGGGACAGCTTGGACCGAAGACGCCATCAGGCCCAAGAGGCGGAGGCACAGCCTCCATGTGACTCCGGCCCCCAGCCTGAATTGGGAGAGGCAAGCCCTGAGGGATAGCTGCCTCTCCTGTGTCAGTGACAACAGCGCAGCCTGGGAATCCACCACTAGGCCCAGGAACTGCGTCTTCTGTGAAGGCTCCAGCCTGCACTTCCCCGGATTGAGCCGCAGGCCAAGCTGCTGCACGTGCTCCAAGAGGATGGACAGATGAGCCCGACACTGAACTTCTGAGCGTGCGCACAGGAGCCAGTCGTCTAGATAGTTCAGGATTCGTATCCCCTTCCGTCGCAGAGGCGACAAAACGGCGTCCATGCACCTGGTAAAGGTGCGGGGAGCCAAGGAGATTCCGAACGGCAGGACCCGAAACTCGTACTCCTTGCCGTCGAACGCGAACCTGAGGAACCGCCAATGCCCTTCCCAGATCGGAATCTGGAAGTAGGCATCCTTTAGGTCTATGGTGACAAACCAGTCCCCTCTGCAGATGGACTGTCGCACCCTCGGGATGGTCAGCATCTTGCACGGCAGAAGCCTGAGATGTCTGTTGAGACCCCTTAGATCTAAAATGGGGCGTAGTCTCCCATCCTTCTTGGGGATGAGGAAATACCGGGAGTAAAATCCAGCCTGTTTGTTGCCCTGAGGCACCTCCCTGATGGCTCCCTTCTCCAACAGGGTAGAAACCTCGGCCTGGAGCACTGCCTTGTGCTCCGCGCCCACCACCGTGACAACCGTTGGGGTCCTCGAGGTCGGAGGCCGACGAGCAAACTGAATACGATACCCCTGGGTCATGGTCGAAACCACCCAGGGGCTCGCCTGCAGTGACCTCCAAGCCACAAGACCCACCCGGGCTTGCTGGAGGCAGGCTGGACGTAAACTGGCGTCAGGAAGAAGGCGGAGGCCTAGGCTTGCTGCCGCCTCTGCCTTGCTTGCCCCTGACCGGCCTCCTGACTGCGTTGCCGTGCCCACGGCGCGCATCCAGAGTGGCCCTCAGGTCATTTGGGCCCCAGCCCGACCTCTGTGTCTGTGCGGGGGCTTCCTTCCTCCTGCCCCCCGACTGTCTGGACCACCTGGGGGTCAGTGCATCGGAAACCTCCTTAGCACAACGACGGGCCTCCTGGCCCTGCTGCAACAAAGCAGTGGCACCAGGACCAAACATGGCTGATGGCGCAACCGGCAGCCGCAAGAGGGCTCTCTGGTCCTCTGATCGCAACTTGGACCGGGACAGCCACAGTTGGCGCCTTGCAACCCAGAGTGCCGACACACCCTTACCGGCAGTCGACACCTGCTCTTTCATCAGCTGTGACAAGACTGATGAAACCAGTTGTATCTAGGGATGCTCCGATCCGCGTTTTTCGCCTCCGATATCGATACCGATATGTGGGGGGCCAGTATCGGCCGATACCGAGTACCGATCCGATACCAGTGCTTGACATTAACGGCTGTCCAGTTGCCCTTGGCAACCATAAAAAAAAATGGCCTGTGGTTGCCTCAGTGGCAACCACATTTTAAACAATAGGGACAGCAAACAGCAAAATATGTACCCCAAAATAAACATGTTTCTTATATTCCTAAAACCCTAAATCAATATTAATCACACAGACTCTCTCTCTCATCTCCCCCATGCAGCCCTGCAGTCGCTAGGCATCAGCTTTTGGTTGCCGAAACTGTAATATGGTTGCCATTCTTAGTCACCTTATATTTAAGATACTATGCACTTAGTCAACTGGCATGGGTTGGTGGTACAATATGGAAATGATTCCTGTCAGAGAATCCTTTGTTGTTTGAGCTTTGATTATTTCCATGAACTGAGTTGAACATACAGATATTACAGGATTTGAAATAAACATAAGCAAATAAATGGTCTTGAGTTTAATGTAAATCCAACAAATATGACAGTTATTTCTGTTATACAATAGCTAAGTACACTGTGTATTGATATAAGTAACTAACGTTACCTCTCTTGTTTAGCACATATTAACAGATTGTCTTAATAAGGGAGAGTAATAAACATTTCAACTGTGTCCATACACCAATAAACCAATACAGAATTAGGCTACTATTATTAGCGCACAATAATCAACATTAGCCTACATAATCCTACATTAGCCTGAACAGCACTGATAATAAGGTAAGGTAACTTCATCTGAAAAGTAGGCTACTTAAACCGTCAGTCAATTGTGCAAGACCGTCGCAAGTAGGCTTTAAGGCTATTCTAAACAAACAAACAGAATGAGGTACAATTATTCACAACAGAAGTATCACAGCTTACATGTAGGCTATGTGCTCACGCAAACTTCAGGGTGATAGACAGTCCATATATTATTGTCTCTGCACAGCGTTTCAACGACAGGTTGTCTCTGGACAGCGTTTCACCACATGAGCATGCAACAGCTGCTGCTCGTTAAAGATCGTTAACTAGCTGCGGAGTCGGAGTTGCTCAATCAAGCACGGCTGCGTCAGGGAGATGAGAGAGGGAGAGAGAGGGTCCGTGTGTGTGATGTCAGCTTATCAACAGGGCAGCCCTGTGTCAAACTGGTTGGCGTAGCTAGCATGAAATACCTCCAAATAGGTGATCCTTTGGCTTGCTCCATGCTGTTAGCTGCTGCTGCCTAGCCTACATCAGCTTGTTTGGAAACAGTCTACCCCAGGCGTGCTGAGCACGTTGCTAGCGTATGACATCACACGCTGCACACACATAGAATAAGAGTGAATAGAACGGCCCCTATGGATCGGGGCATTTGCCACCGATACCCGATCTAGAATTTTGTGCTATATCGGGGCCGATACCCGATACCAATATCGGATCGGCGCATCCCTAGTTGTATCTCAGCATTGAGATGAGCATCGAACCCGGTGCTCAGCTCGCGGACCAGCTTTCTCTGATACAATGCTAGTATGGACCCAGTATTGGCCAACCGTGCCTGAACTGCTACCGGCCTATGCACCTTAGCCAGTGCGGCATCGAGCATCTTACAGTCCCCCGTTGGAGTAGCCGGCCCCAGCACTGGGCTGGCCGGGAACAAAAGAGCTGATATGGCTTGGTCCAGCTGAGGCAATGGGCCACAGCCCACCTTACCCCTATCCTGCATGGCAGACAGCCGCCTGTTGGTAGAGGTAAAGGAGAGTGCAGCCATGGGTGTTGCAAACCCAGCCTGCATTAGGTTCTCCACTTCCGGGAGGAGAGGCACCTCAAATGGCACCTCCGGACCTGGCGCGTCCTCATCATCGAAGCGCGAGGGAGGAGGGGCTTGGCCCGCGGCGGACTCCAGTCCCAAAGCTTGGGAAGCCCTGACCATCAGACCCTGGAATCGCTTGCGTTCACTGGTCTGTTCGCCCTCTGCAACGGACCCCTCAATGAGGCCCCCCTCATCTGATAACCCCTCTATGTCGACATCCTCCTCGACATCCTCCTGATCACCAGCCTCAATCCTGATGCTGTCATCTGGTAAAAATGTCCTAAGTAAGGGAAAGGGGCGGGGATCCCCTGAGGAACCACCCCCACTCCCCCCCGCTTTACGGTGCTTAACCTGCTGGGGCGGAGCAGACTGTGCTACAGCAACCCGCCTGCGCTTACCCCCAAACACACAAAGCCGAGCCTCCAGGGATCGTGCTGGCAAAATGAAACAATCCATACAGGAGGAGGGATTAGCAACCGCTTCAGAGGCATGTTCCTCTCCCAGACAACGCACACACACATCATGCCCATCTTCAGTGGGCAGCTGCACTCCACACACCACACAGACATGGCTCATAGATGCCATAGCTTCCTTTCCTTTTAATGATTTTATTTTGAAAGAAGAGAGGAAGTGCTAAGCCAGTGTAACTGCGCTTGCTGCCAACTTGACACACATGCACAGTCCACCAAACCTCGCGATAGGCCCCGCCCTCGCGAGACTAACAACACGGAAGAGCTCTAAAAGTTTTAGCTCCAGTCTGTGTGTTTTGGTGTGTTTTTGTGTACCGTTGTTACTGCCCGGGCTAATTGTTCGCCAGACAGAAGCCGCGGCCAGAGAGAGAGAGAGAGATAGAGAGAAAGCTGACAACGAACCCGCGGACCTGCTCTCGTTGTCCTGATTAGGGAGCCGAGAGAGGACCAAGCGCCGCAGGACACGGAAGCCTCCAGAAACCTGGAGACAATATGTCAGCGCCGAGGAAGTTGTGTTTAGCGTTATATAGGAGACGGACAACACCCTCGCGGACCTGCTCTCACTGTCCAGTTACGGAGCCGAGAAACAAGACCGTCACCTAGCGCCCCAAGACATGGAAGCCTCCAGAAACCTGGAGACAATATGTCAGCGCTGAGAAGTTTGTGCTCACCCCGACAACAGCCGCCACGAGAGGCAATCGTCCTCTCTCCCACCACCGAAGGTAAGAGGCAAGGCTGTTTACGAGAGAGTCAGAATATAATAGATAAGATTTTTGATTGTCTCAGACAGAGCGACCACACGTCACGCTGCTCCAGTGAAATCGAAAAAGTCGAAGTAGGCGTGGTTAACAGGGGCTTTATAGGCTTGGGTGTAACCACGTCCACAGGTGGATTGTCTTAAAGTAATTATTCACGTCACCTGATTCCATTTGTAATCAGCTTCCCATACAAGATATATTCATATCTCTGTATTGGAGGGTAAACCCCGATAACGATAGAGAACTACGACCGCCCATGCTCCCGCCCCTGCTAAGGACTGGGTGAAGAGTTGGGGCCAGACCGTCACGCAGAACCAAATGAAATGTGAGTTCACGTGACGGGCTGGTTTACCAGGCTAGTCTTTCCCTGGTTTTAAAGGCTGTATTGCAGTAAAATGTCATTTTCTGAAATCATCACCAGACGGTTCTAGCTGTTCTATTATTTGCCTTCCTTTACCCACTTAGTCATTATATCCACATTTAATTACGGATTATATTTAAAAATGTATGTTTAACTGTATGTCTAATAAGGTACATGCTATTTGCACCTGTATGTCAAATACGTGGAATTTAAAATGTCTAAGCACGTCTAATGTATGCACATGACATGTGCACCTACAGTATGTGCAGTGAATATGCCAATGTCTCGGACTTGTCTTATCACTATACTGCCTTATTGCTTATTGTTGCATATTGCGTATTGCTTATTGCCTTATTGCTTATTGTTTTTGCACTCATATGCCTTGCTATATTTGCACTATGTTGTAAACGGAGTCCACAGCACAAGAATTTCACACGTGATACTTGTACCATGGAGTGACAATAAAAATCTTGAATCTTGAATCTTGAAAATATATATATATATTTTGTGAAAGCCAATAGTCAGTGAAGGAAACCTTATCCTTGTATTTTATTTTGATCAGTCTTGTTTTAAGAAAAAGTGCTTGTGACATCTCACATAATGTGGCTTTGTCTTATAACTAAACATTTAGCTTACTATTGTATTGCAATACAAGATATGTATGGACATTCAGCCTAAAAATATTTTGGTCCATATCGCTCAGCCCTAGTTGTACTGTTCAGTAACTTGCAAAATAGTATTTCACCAACATGAAAAATAATCACGATAAGATCGTGGATCGGGATCCTGCCTGAAAAACAAATCTATTGATATATTTTTTACCATATCACCCACCCCTATATTCAGCATGTTTTGCATTCATTTGCATCTCTCACAAAGCCTCAGCCATGGATACACACAGTCAACAGCAATTTGTACAGTAGTAGTCTCTCAGTAGGGGTGTGGGGGGGGGGTCTAAATATTGATATATTGATCGTGATTAGGGCTGTTGAAACACATTTTGGTATTCGAATATTATTCGATTTGCATAAATATATATATATATATTTTATTTTATTTTTATTTTTTTTACGGCGAATCTCGTCTGTCTCGCTCTCGCCTTGGCCGACCAGCATGTGAAAACAAATTATTTTATCACGTGATGAATTATTAACATTTTCTGAGTCTGGATCTGCAGCGCATTAACAATGCTTCTCTCCCCTCTCCCCTTCACACGTCGTACGCGTTCGTCTCAACTCGGGAGTTCTCGGCTGACGGCCCCTACACACCGCTCGCGATAAACTCGCATGAACTCGCCCAGTAAGCTCTGCCCCGCTGCTACAGCGTGGTTGGCTGCCTTGCTGTATTTCCGTCTTCAATTGGTTGATTTCACAATGGCCCCTCCTTCCCTCGCTGCCGTCTGTCGCTCACCAGCTTGCAAAGCATGCTGGGATACCTGGCGTCAGGACATCGCAAGCGCTAAGACGAGAGGAGGGGCCAAAACCGAAATAGACCAATTGAAGACGGAAATACAGCAAGGCAGCCAACTGCAGCAGCGGGGCAGGGCTTGACAGGGCTATCGCGTTTGGTGAGAAGGGGGTCTGAGGCAGAGATATTTAGTGGAGGACTGTTGGAGAAAAATATAAGTTCCATGCCATTTCCTAATCAATAAGCTATAAGCTATAATTGCATACACATAATTAATGCTATGAGTTATTAGTCATAAGACATCTCACAAATGCATATTTGCACTATGCAGAGACACATAACTAGCTTATCACGCCGGGATTGCACTGGTTGCATTGCGTTGCGTTGCGGCTGAGCTCCGGTTTTGCTCCGTGCTCTGTGCTGCGGCAACACTAACCGGCTGCGTGCAGAGCACGTCACGGCTCTGCTCCGCCAGACAGCTAGAGTGACGAGACCGACAGGTTCTCATGGTAAAATCGCGCGAGACAATTTGTATGTGGGCAGAAGATCATTGTTCCCAACTGGAGAAGCAGAGGAGGGGTGGACTTGCTTGGTGTTGTCCTTGTAAAAAGGATGTGTCGTGTCATAAATTATTTTGTGGTTTTCCACTTCAATGATGAACTTTTCCTCATACATGTTTGTCCTCTGGCTTGATATTGAATGCTGTAAACACCTCTGCCCTCTTGATTTCATGCCTGGCTCCGCCCAACTTGCTGCAGCTCTGCTCCAACATCCGTGAAAAATAGAAGCCTTGCGTATCTTTTTCGGAGAGCTCCGGATCGTCGGAGCTGGGACGGAGTAGACACGCAACGCAGCGGAGTAGGTGGGAGTTGACACAATGATTAGAGTGGAAACGTATCAGCTCTGAAGCCGTACTGCAGCGCAGACGGACCGAACACGGACCTAGTGGAATGTAGGCGTCAAGCAGGAGATTTCTCCCCTTTGCTCTGGCCTTCAGAGGGCTCAGCATGACAATGGCCATGAGACAGGAACACTTGCTGATACAGACAGGAGCCCTGTAGGCTCCAAGTCAGGTCAGCCTGGAGCAGCGCACACACATTTAACCCCCCCCTCCTCTCTCTGCCTTCCTTAAAGCATATGTCAAATTGTGACATCGGCACTGAATATTTTGACTCTGTACATTGATCAGATGGTACATTGAGATTCAGTCCTCTGACAATACATATTGACAGAGAATGTTATGGTAATAAATATACTTTCATTAAGACATCTTCCTGGACTCCTGGTTTCAATTCATTTGGTTTATATTAGCTGTTATATATACATTTAGCGGATGAGGAGTGGTTAAAATTCCATTCCCTAACAAGGACTGTAGCATGTCTGTCTCGAGTGGGTCTGACTATGTGAGACTCTGTGTGGAAAGTCAGGTTGCAAGCACACTCGAAAATATTTAAAAACTCACTGGGTGCAGGGCAAGCACGAGATATGAAAAAGAGAAAAAGCCAGCACTCCAAATGTCTTTTTTGTTGATTTATTTACCTCATACACCTGGGCAGCAGCAACGAACGTTTCAGTCAAAGACCTTCCTCAGCGTTGTCAGTGTGGAGCATACCTTCCCAAACTCTCCTACTTTCTGCAGTCTTTTCTTGCTGCCCTCGATCTCCTTGATCAGCCAACAATACGGTCATTTTCAATTGTTTGAGAGCGCAAAAAGACCGACCGGACTAGGCTGCAGGCAGGCGCGGTTTCCTAGGGACTGGCCGTGGAAACGGCTTCACTGCCCGGCCGCGCTCCTCCGCTGCACGTACAGCCCACTCCGAACCCGAGTGTGATCCTGAGCGTTAACGCAGGCATATAAGGAAATATCCAATCCCGTCGCTGAGGTCTCATTTGCCAGTATTTCATAACTAGTTTAAAAGTTCCGTGTGTAGGGATTTAATTACAAACATTATGTCCCGTTCTTTTTAATAGCCTGCATCATCATATCGCATAGCAGCACCAAAGTCACGCCCTCTTCTGCATTCAGCATACAAACCAAGGGATTTCATCGGCCATTCATTTTTCCATCTACATTTAGTAGAATTCTTATAAAAATAGTTTTACTTGGTCAAACCAAGCGATTCAAATGTGTTTAGAATCAGGAGAGACATAACATTTCACCCGGACTGGGGGGGACTTTTTTTTTATCAGTTTATTTTTTATTAATTACAATTTTATTAAAAATCGAATATTAAAATAATAAAGCGAATGAAAATCGAATTTGATTATAGAGTAAGATTGACAGCCCTAATCGTGATTCTCTTGCAATACATCAATACACTAGCGCCCATGTGTCAAATCAAGCCCGGCACCAGATTTTATGTAATTAATACAATTTGCACAATACAAGTACAGCCCACTCCGATCCTGAGCGTTGCGCAGGCATATAAGGAAATATCCAATCCCCTCGCTGAGGTCTCATTTGCCAGCAGGCCCGTAGCTACCATTGAGGACATTACACACACATATATATATATATATATATATATATATATATATATATATATATATATATATATATATATATTAGAAAAATAGCCCCGGCCCCCAGATCTATTCATCTGTCATTGATGTTTTAAAGCCCTCATAAATAACATGATATATGACAGTTGATCAGAAATGCAACAATTTGCTTCCTCTCTGTGTGCTATAGAAGGAAGAGACATAACTCACCACAACGTTCAAATTTTGCATTGGGGCTAGATTGGGGCTAGACTTTGGGGACAGTTCTATTGAAGTGAATGGGTAAGTAACTAGTGTAAGTGATGTTTGTGTAGATGGGCCATTGTATTTAATTCAGCAGTATTCTGCCATGTGACCTGTATGCAGAATATAAATTGTATTATATGGGGAGACATTTATTTTTTGTATCATTTTAAAGCAACAGCACAGTAAAGAGGATATTAATCTAACATGATGTATGTAGTTCTTTATAGATCTAGCCTCTTAATTTTGCTCTCAAAGTGCACCAGATTGAAGCATTTTACTTTAAAATGGACAAAATTGTCTAACCGGGGGGGCATAGCCTCCCCTGGACCCCCCACACCGCACTAAAATGACCTCGGTATTTCTCAAACCCTGGCTACGGACCTGTTTGCCAGTTTCGCCAAAAATGTCCAAACGGCAGCCACGCGAATGTAAGAAATATCCATCAGATGGACCAGTGGGGTACAAGGGTTCGGCCATTCATTTTTCCATCTACATTTAGTAAAATTCTTATAAGAATAGTTTTACTTGGTCAAACCAAGCGATTCAACTATGTTTAGGAGAGACATAACATTTCACCCGGACTGGAAGGGGGACTTTTTTATCAGTTACATTTGTATTTATTTTTTATTAAAAATTAATTAAAAATCGAATATTAAAATAATAAAGCCAATGAAAATCGAATTTGATTATAGAGTAAGGTTGACAGCCCTAATTGTGATTCTCTTGCAATACATCAATACACTAGCGCCCATGTGTCAAATCAAGCCCAGCACCTGATTTTATGTAGCCAGTGAGAGCTAGCAAAGAATAAAAAAAATTGCACAATACAATTCTTCGCAATATGGCAAAAAATAGCTATTGTTAAATTGAATAATAATTGTAGGCTACTAAATCGTAAATGGCCTGCATTTACCATCCAAAAGCGAATTACAATCAGTCGATACATTTATCACTGCGAACTAAGTCAAATTCCTTGTTTGACTGAACAACTGAAGAGGAAAAAATACAGCTAAAAAGGCAAAAAGCAGGAATTACATTGTATTTATTCACAGAATTGCGCTGAAACAATGTACATACAACACTGCATACTGCATAATGTCTCTTTAACACACTGACTGCAACTTGCTGTGACTAGTCTGGCAATTGACCTATCACTAAGTCCCGCCCCGAACGGAGACGAGCAAATCACAGCGCGTGCAGCTCCACAATACACTCAGGACAACCTGAGCCTAGAGCTCCATAGAGAAGCATAGAGACGCAGAAGAAATCGGGATTCTCCTCTGGTTTTATGGTGTTTCATACAGTTATAAGTAGAAAAAAATGGTCAAACGATGTGCATGGGGGTAAATGCAACATTACAAGGTATCCTGGGAGGCCAGGCAATGGATAATAATAAATGTAGATCCACTCACATCCACAATGCTGCTGTTTTGGACGTTACATTTGCAATCGTGGTGACAGCGAGATGAGTCTTCTCCCTCATTTGCCTTCCATGATCCAAAGGTATCATGAAATCATCATGGTATTCAGAAAGTCGGCAAAAGAAAATGCTGAATTATGCGAGTTTCCAACCATTACGTTATGCACGTAATGGAGTTGGTTGAAGAGGAGGCGCATTGATTGACGTGATTAAAACATTGCCAGACACCAGTCAAACCCTAAAACGAGGGAATTAATCCCGTTCCCGTTCCCATTCCACCCCCTGGTGTAATGATGCCTTCTTGCAGATCAATGTCTCGAAAACAAAATAAATCTGCATTGATTATAGACGTTCCCCTCCTACACCTCAGAACAGTGTTTTTAATGGTCAGAATGTGGATCTTGTCACCAGTTATAAATATCTCGGCACGATAATTGACGACAAGCTGAAATTCGACCTTAACTCTGACATGTTGTGTAAAAAAGGTCAGCAACGTCTACACTGCCTGAGGAAACTTGCAAAGTTCCAAATCGATAAGACTCTGATGAAACTGTTTTATAGTGCCTACATCGAGTCAGTCATTTCCTTCTCCATTGCCTGTTGGTATGGTAACCTGTGTATCAAGGATAAGAATTCCCTCAGAAAAATTGTGACGGTGGCTTCTAAGGTAGCCGGCATCCATCTGGACAGCCTCGACCATGTCTTTAACAGACAAGTACTTAACACATTGAGTGCCAGCCATTTTTTCAATCCTGTAGGTAAGTTGTGCCAGGTTTTTTTTTGAGGATTCTGGCTCATTTTACAAGAGCCGAGGATTATTTTCTGTTAAGAATTCGTGAACACCAATCATCTAAAAATAACTAATAGAATGTGTGCTTTCTCTGTCTAAAAGAGTTAGTTTGCAGAGTTAGTAGTTATGTAGATATTAGCCGTTGAGTACAGCATGGTTTCAGAGATTTTCAGAGAGTTTGGAGATAAATGGATTTTTAGAACCACCTCACGTGCCTGTGATTATGGGTGCCCTTGTCTCCCACTCTGTGCGCTCTCTCTCTCTCTCTCTCTCTCTCTCCTCTCTCTCTCTCTCTCTCTCTCTCTCTCTCTCTCTCTCTCTCTCTCTCTCTCTCTCTCTCTCTCTCTCTCTCTCTCTCTCTCGAGAGAGAGAGAGAGAGAGAGAGAGAGAGAGAGAGAGAGAGAGAGAGAGAGAGAGAGAGAGAGAGAGAGAGAGAGAGAGAGAGAGTGTGTGTGTGTCTCCAAACTCCTCCCTCCGTCTGTGCTGCGGAGTGCTCTGCTGCTGGGAGTTTGAGCAGCGAGTTAGAGCAGCCTCTCTCCCTGGCAGCGAGTGTGGATAGGTCTCACTGTCTCTTGGGTTTGATAGCCCCGATGAAGCCCCGTGCGACTCTAGGCTTTATGCTGCTCACCCAGTCCATTTCTGGAACCCCCCACCGCAGCAGCGCAAAGCGTCCCCGCCTACAGTATGAGAATGAGGCTCGTTCGTTTCTGACTGTAAAATCGCCAAGCCATTTCCGCGGGAGGCGGCTGCTTTTGGTCCACGGGTCCCGTGGCTGTGGCTTTCTCTCTGTCTCTGTCTGGAGAGAACTGTCGCCACTTAGTGGTCGGTAAAATAGATTATACACATTCTCTTCCTCCGATAGTGATATAGAAGACGTAAAAGGGGTTGATTGATGTCCCACCGTCAAAAAAAAAAATGTTTATGTAAGACGAGATAGCTCGTCTATGGCACTTAACCGTTGGATTATGTAAGACGAGATATCTCGGCTATGGCACTCAACGTGTTAAGAAGGCTTTGTCCATCCGCTCAGACGCAGCCCACCCTCTAAGCTCGGAGTACAGGCTCCTTCCTTCTGGTCGTCGACTGTGTGCCCCACGGGCCACAAAAAATAGGCACAAGTTCTCTTTTGTCCCTGTCTCTATTCGAGCATTGAACGCTGCTGAGGGAAGGTAATGATTGTTTTATTGTTTTATTATGATTTTATTGTTTTATTATCAGCCTCCGCCGCTGTTTGTATTGTTTTATTGTTTCTAGTGATTTGATGGTTTCTATTGCTTTATTGCTTTTATTGTTTTTTATTATTGATTTATCTTTCCATTACTTTGTGCACTTTACTGGTCGTTTGTGCACTTTATTTTGCTACCTCACTTTACCGGTCGCTGCGTGTCTGCACTTTACTGATCGCTGTGCACTTTAATGCTACCTTGCACACTTATCGGTCACTGTGTGTCACAAACAAGGTTCTTGACGTTTTACTTAGCCTTTTATTTATTCTTAACTACATGCATGTAACATGTTAACATGTCACTTGTGTTGTTCTTGTCTGTGTGTTTATCTGTATGCCTATCTGCTGCAACTCAATCTGCCCTTTGGGATATTAATAAACTTGAACTTGAACTTGTTCCCCAAATAAATGTGAGATAGGCTAAAGAGAAAACATCCAGGAGGAAAACATGATGGGAAAAGCTGTCTGCTGCAGGCTATGCGTCTGCTGATCTGCTGCTACACTAGGTCCTTGCACACAGAGTCCGAATTGTTCGCTCCGTTTTTTTAATCCGTCATCCGGGAAAAAAACGTCACGCACAGATACCTTGCCCACTGAGTCCGATGCGTTAATTATCCAATATTCGTTGCGAAGATTCGCAACGAAAAGAAAACTACCGCGATCCTATTGATCCACAACTGGCAGTGTGTCTGTGTGGCTCTCTGTCTCTCCCCCCCCCCCTCTTCCCCATACACACACACACACACACACACACACACACACACACACACACACCGCGTCCCGCATTCCAAGCTGGTCTGCAATCACCCGGCACATTCTGTCTTTTAATTCCGAATCTCTGTATTCCTGCTTTGCCATAAAATGCTTTGTGCTGGGAGACGAACTGAATTAACTTCTCAGACGCCATT
This sequence comes from Poromitra crassiceps, assembly GCF_964638095.1. Classification (NCBI taxonomy): domain Eukaryota; kingdom Metazoa; phylum Chordata; class Actinopteri; order Beryciformes; family Melamphaidae; genus Poromitra; species Poromitra crassiceps. The sequence goes on from NC_139623.1 coordinate 292,928, forward strand.
TTTCATTGTGAATAGCAACACTACGGCAGCTCTGGGTGGTCAAACACCTGTCAAAACGATTTCATGGATGCGGAAAAACGCAGAAAATCGAACCTCGTCCGAAAACTTAAATGACGGATGTAATTGTCGGACTCGGTGTGTCAATGATGATTGACACAAATGAGGTCGTATTTTTATTTTTTTCGTGCGTCAATTTCGGACGAAAAAACGGACTCTATGTGCAAGGACCCTAACACCCCACGCGTGCGTGCCGTTGTCTCGCTATGAAAAACATCTACACTATTAATTAAAGGTTTCTTGATATGAAGTAGATTACCAGGCGCCACTCTTCAATTCGGCATATACTGTATATAATCCACGGAGAGGTTACTCTAAGTGAATAAAAAGTCTATTCTGGATGTGAGTCGGCTGTTATCCCCACTGGTTATCCCGCTGTCTTCCTCCGTTAAAACTGCATGTTTTTGAATGGAGTTTGGGTTAAAGATTCGCTAAATCCGTTTCCATGCACTTATCGCATTTCCTTTTATCGATAGCTTTAAATGCCCTCCATGGCATAGTGAAGTACTTTCTGATGGCTTCTAGACGATATCAGGCCTCAAAAAGTTGTTTAGAGCCTCTTGGGATATAACTTTGACAGTGACGGCTGCCATTTGTTCTAGTCAGCGTGCCCTGTGTTTGTCCGAGTGAGCACGGGGGGTGGGGCTTAGTGAGCACGGGGGGTGGGGCTTAGCGATATGTCAAAAGGGGCACGGTGGCGCAGTGGTAGCGCTGTCGCCTCACAGCAAGAAGGTCCTGGGTTCGATTCGCGCCTGTGAAGCCAGATTTTCTAATTAGGCTAATTAGCTAATGATGTGATGTCATCAGTGATGATGTCAAAACACACACACACACACACACACACACACACACGGAGGCATTGTGACAAGACTGATCAGTGATGTCATAGGGGGGCATATTACATTACATTACATTACATTACGTAATTTGGCAGACGCTTTTGTCCAAAGCGACTTACAATAACACATTTTTGTCAGCAATAGAGCAATCAACTATGGAGCACAGTCTATGACAGCTACAACTTCTGAAGGAATAGTGGTAAAGTTTATTTTTTTTGAGAGACAGATGTTATTAGTTCAAGAAGGGGCCAGGTGGAGCCTGAAAAGGTGTTTTAAGTTTTTGGCACACGCACGCACGCACGCACGCACGCGCGCGCGCACACACACACACACACACACACACACACACACACACACACACACACACACACACACACACACACACACAGAGAGATGATGTCATCAGTGATATCATGGTTCACACACACACACACACACACGGACGCATTGTTGTGACATCATTGATGCAATAACATTTAGTGAGCAACACACACACACAAGGAGACATTGTGACATCACTGATGCACTAACATTTAGTGAGCAACACACACACACCCGCGCGCCAATAGGGCAGGCGAGGCCAAGCTACGGGCAAGACCGCACAGCGGCCGAGCCTAGGCATCGAGCGCGCGACACCCCTACGAAAGATATATCAATCTTTTGTCCCACCCCTGACGGTAGGAGCTAGCTTTGCTGGCTAAGCCAAGATTAGATGCAAATTAATAATCATAATGACGAGCTCTGGTCACCGTTGGCGTTTTGTAAGAACATATTGTTACACCCCGTGTGTGTGTGTGTGTGTGTGTGTGTGTGTGTGTGTGTGTGTGTGTGTGTAAACCCACCTAGCTGTTTGACAAAGTCCTGCATGTGGAGGTTGAGGGAGTGGATGATAGAGCCTCCGGACTCGTAGTCATGGCGGTTGACGGTGACTGTGGCAAGGCGACCTCCCACCTCGCCTTTCTCAAACACGTCCACTTGGACCTCGGGGCCGAAGTGCTGCCGCAGGAAGTGAGCCGTGGCTGTTCCGCCTATCCCCGCCCCCACCACCGCTGACCAGAGAGACAGGAAGAACCTCAGATTAGTTAGTGCAGTGGTTCCCAACCTTGTGTTCTCAGTTCCAGTCAGGATTCTGGGAATAAAGTCAGAATTCCGGGGAATCTTTCTGAGAAAAAAGTCAGAACACTTCTGAGACTAAAGTCAGAGTTTTAAGATTAGAGTCTCCGATTAAAGTCAGAATTCTGAGGAAAAGTCAGCATACTATTACTATTACATGTGACATCATTGATCATGTACCAACATTTTCCGAAATAGCGAATATCTGGGGGTCCCGGGATTTTTGTGAGTGGGGTCACAAGCCAAACAAGGGCAAATTTGGCCCAGGACCACATGCGTCGTGTAGCAACCACGGGGGCAGGCTTACCTATGACGTGGCTAGATGGGTACCGGCACGGACGGAGTGATGCCAAATCATGGCAATTGTTATTCCATTCAATTTGTGGTATTTCTTGGATAGTGTCATTACGAAAGCAAAGATCTAACTGGGTGAGATAAAGGACACATCCCCCCAATATTCAACTATAATACAGTGTGTGTGTATGTGTATGTGTGTGTGTGTGTGTGTTTGTGTGGGGGGGTTATATTTCGGATCAGCCAAAAATAAATCTAATGCCAAATCATAGCTTTCCAAATATAGTGTTGTAGTATAACCAGCAGGAGGCCATTGATGTGTGCTGTGATTTTGGTGACACTAGATTGTATGAGAATTAAGTTATTGATTCATTTTCCCAATAACAATTCACCGAAATTATGCAAAATAATATTTTTCCAAAGTTAGTGCTGTAGTATAAGCAGCAGGAGGCCATTGATGTGTGATGTGATTTTAGTGAAGCTACACTGTACGACAGTGAAGTTAAGGAATATTTGTGCAGTAGTCAGTGTTTCACTTTGTAGATGGTCCCTTTAGCACATAGGACGTTTAGGTGAAAATGAAGTTGTAGCTCCTTGTCTACCTTACTAAGATGGGAAAGAGGCGTCGTTTGTGCATTACAAACACCTCGCTTATGCGCTATTGATCCGGGAAGTGCAAATCTGTCAATATATTTCCAACTTGTCTTGGCCTACATATTAGGGATGGGCATCGAATTTCGAATTTTCGAAAAATCGTTGTTATTATCAAGGTCGACTTTTATTATTGAAAGCCGAAATTAGTTTATTGAGAAAAAAAAAAAAAAAAAAAAAAAAAAAATTGTGAGTTAAATGTTGCATTGTCTCCCCTGATTCTAAGTATAGTCGAATCGCTTGGTTTGAGCAAGTAAAACAATTTTTATAAGCATTTTAAGCAAGGTTTATGGAAAAATGAATGGCGGATGAAATCCCATGAAGAGGGAGAGGTTGCTTATAAAAATTGTTTTACTTGCTCAAACCAAGCGATTCGACTATACTTAGAATCAGGGGAGACAATGCAACATTTCACTCACAATTTTTTTTTTTCCCCCCCCCCCCCCCCCCCCAATAAACGAATTTCGACTTTCAATAATAAAAGTCGACCTTGATAATAACAACGATTATTCGAAAATTCGAAATTCGATGCCCATCCCTAATATGTAGGCCTACTATGTTGCAGTGAACTGCCACAGCCAACTGCAAATATTAATCTACATTCAATATGTTGGTAAACATGAACTAGTAGTCCTTAAACCTCAAATCTAACCAAATGAGAATGCTATTGAGTAACGTTCGTTTACATTACATTAAATTACTCATTTGGCAGATGGTTTTATCCAAAGCGACTTACGTTTAGGTTCATAATAGGCTATTGTTAATGTTTATCTGTGAGCTCGTTAGCTGTTGAATATGCGTTTGCATTGTAAAGAGTGTCCTGAATCGATGACACTTTGCGGTGGCAGGAGTAACTAGATGGGGCTTTGTCTTTTTGTTCGTTTAGCGTTATTTCTTTGTCATAGACCACTTTGTGAGTGGATTTCAAGTGATTAAACGAAAGAGGGAGAGGTCGTGTTGCGGGGTGCAGCCACGACCGTGCATATCTTGACAGGTTGGGTCAAAACTCGCATCGCAATTCCGTGCTGTATATTTGCATCGCTCTTGATGTGTAAGTTACACATCAGTTACACATCAAGAGCGATGCGAATATACAGCATGGAATTGCAATGCGAGTTTTGACCCACCTGTCACAGCCACAGACTTGGAACAAACAGTGCAAGATATGCGCAGTGTAAGGACCTTTAAACTCGGCGAAACCATAGTGTTTCTACCCCACATACGTTGTTTCACCTCTCTTCTCGACCAGCGGCTCTCTTTCTGTGACTTCTGTCATTTATTCTTGTGCTACCACGGAAATAAGCGGGGAGGAGAAACGTGCCGTGGCTCTTCACACGACAGTCATTTCACAACTCAAGCTGGTGTGCTTTGGGCTTTGGGGGAGGGGCCGAGCAAAGGAAGGGGTGCGCTTGATTTATAACACAAGACAGAACGAGAGAGACAAGAGCCGCAAAATCGTTTGATGTCGATTATCTTGTTTTCATAATCGTGGACAGCCCAAATCGTAATCATGATTAAAATTTGATTAATCGCCCAGCCCTAATCTGCCGATACCGATATTATGCCGATACTAATATTTTTCTTGAATATACAGTAGCCTATAGGCAAAGATTTGGCCAATTAAAGACTTTTTTTTAAATATACCTTGCAAAAAGCAGACAAAATTAAGAAAATATACAAGGCAAAGAAGGATAATATTATACATGGGCAAATTACGGCCAGCGTGGGGCCCGCGCTGGAATTGCAAAAAAAATTCTTCCCCCGATTCTGATCCGATTCGAGAATTAGTGCCAATACCGGCACCCAATACCGATATTGGATCGGATCGGCCCCATCCCTAAACACTATAAGACATTACAACTCGCACAGAAAAACATACAAGCAAGAGAGGTCCGGATTGGGGTGGGGGGGGGTGTACGGGGTGGTTAGCAGGGGGAGTTGAGTGTTCTGACTGCTCTTGGAAAGAAGCTATTTTTGAACCGGGTGGTTGTACACACAAATAAGGCGGCAGAGACATGGTATTCAAGTATAACACGTATAGCACATTTTGGACAAATACTAGTTCAATTGCATTCACCTCAGAAAAGACAGGACAAGTCTGAAATGTAACTAGATTTGCCAGAAAAATTAACATTTCAGCTTTTCGCCTGATGTCACCATTACTGGACACTACAGTAGTAAGGATTTTGAAAGGTTTGATGAATCAAACCAATCCAAGTCACAAACACAACATCATGTTCTGTCGAGGCTCCGTTACAACATAGTGCAAAAAATAAAAGATATATAAATAAAAAACAAGAGGCAACAAGCAATAGAGCAGTAAGACACGCCACAGACAGTGGCGTATTCACTGCCCATAGTGCAAATGGCATGAACATACTTTAAACATAATTAAACATAATAACATTCTGTTAGGTGCAAATAGCGTATACCTACTTAAACATACTATTGAACATTAGTCATACATAATGGTAGCATCTACAGTGCGGTACAGTACAGCTACTACACTATTTGTATATGTTAAGGAGTCTTGTGGCCTGTGAGAAGAAACTGTCCCTCAAGCGATTTGTGCGTGCTCTTGGGACCCTGTATCTCCTCCCTGAGGGTAGCAGGGAGAACAGACTGTTGTGGGGGTGGTTTGTGTCTTTGATGATCTTCAGGGACCTCCTGAGGCACCGCTGGTTGTACAACTAACGATTGAGACCATAAACACATTAGGAAAGTGTTTACTGAGGCCATACTTGAGGCTTCAAAACAGAAGTCCACAAATGAATGGGTCGCCCCCTGCAGGCAAAGATCACACTTCTACATTGGCTTCAATTTTGACAAACAGAGCTACCCCCTTGTATGTAACAGATGTATGTGTCATGAATGGTTTACACTTTAGATTAGGGGATGCAGAAAGCCTTGTAAATGAATTGTAAATTATTTACACATCATTTAAAACAGGTGAGGAACACAAGTTTAGAGATTACTTAAACACATTTGTATATGTTAACATAACATGTATTAATCATCTACAAATGTATATTCATGTTTTGTAAATGGTTAGTTCATCATTAACTAAAGGCTTATAAATGACTTACGACTGAACATTATTATGAAGTGTTACCAGATCGTTTATTTCACCTCGTGAAAAATGGGAGTCACGTTAAAAACAAGTGTTGCAGATAACTGTCGAATTTCTGGAAAGTATATTCGGACGCCATATCAAATCTTCCAGGTAACGTTAGCTAGCTATTGCCACAGCCACTCCATCCTCCCTGTGAGTGGAGCACACTGCAGCACCGGCTAACGTTAGCAAAGCTAAGCCGCCCGCTGGTTGTGTCCTCACACGGAGCTTCACTCACCTATTTTAGACGGAGGAGCTCCGTCCAGTTGAGCGGACAGAGCTGGTCCTGGACCCGGCCAGACTGCCAGCAGGACGGGGAGCAGCGGGAACACGGAGCCGGACATAGCAGGAGCCCGGAGAAGACTGTGTCGTCACTGGGGCTAGGGAGAAGACAGACAGGCGAGCCCTGCCTGTTGCAAGAACACGACGAGGTTCACCTGTCGGACGATGCTCTTCCTGACTACTTTAGATGAGTGCGGACACGTTATATTATGCAAAAACAACACGCACACGCTTTTGGTGAAGGCGATGATGATGCAGATGCAACCGAGCCGGGGTGCTGCTGTCTACAGCACCTCTGTGTTCCGCCAGCAACAATATTACGAGCAACAATAAGCATTTCCGTTGGCCGTTTTTCAAAGTAAAATAACCTTTCTGTACAAGACTAGAGCACATAGAAGCCATTAATTAATTTGCACATTAAAACTATAAATTAAGCATTTAAACGAAGCTATACAATACAAATTATGTTTCTGCATACGAGGGATCTCTTGAGCTACTTCTGCTCTGAGTGCTCTCACTCAGAATGTCAAAATATAAGCGATGTGATGTATAGTTTTTTGAGATATTAACGTTTGTTTGGCACAACTCATATTATTAACTGCCGCGGGGTTCCGCATTTCTGGGTGGCAAGTGATGTCATGCTGTCATCTTGTTCTGGAACCGGCCCTGCGGCCTGGCCTGGCCTTCAAAAAAAAAAAAAAAAAAAAAAAATTTTTTTTTTTTTTTTTTGATGGGGCCCCCCTAAGAGCTTCGCCCCCTCTGGGCTGATAGGGTCGCTCCGCCCCTGGTCATGCTGATTCGGATTCAGGAGTGCAGATCTCCGCCAGGACCGCATTTCCCCCCAAGCTGATCCATAGACCATGTGTGTGAGGAGACATCATCTGAATGCAATTATGTGGTAGTGAGTGTTGTCATACTGAGATGATATTGTAAATCATATATTGTTATTGTCTGCTTTTATTTGAGTGTTTTGGTGATGTATTTGTTATGATGGGTTTATTGTATGTGTTGTAACGCATGTATTTGTGGTTTTGTCAAGTTTGTGTTAGAATAATTGTGGTTTAGTTTTTTTTATTAGGGGATGAGGTTACGCGTAGAAGGGCGCATCTGGGTCCGAGCAGCGCACTCCCCAAGTTTGAAGTCAATCGGACGAATGTTTCTCAAGATAAACTGCTTTTTGTGTTGACAGTAGGTGGCGCTGTCAAACTGCACGAAATTCAGGACTGCACTACGTCGAGTCCCCAGCAGCACACTCCTCAAGTTTGAAGTCAATCGGATGAACGGTTGTCAACATAAACCACTTTTTGTGTTGCCAGTAGGTGGCGCTATGCCAAATTGCATGGAATTCAGCTCCCTGCACTCTGGTGCGTGCCCTTAAGTGCACTCCCAGAGTTTGAAGTTGATGGGACAAACGGTTCTCAAGATAAACCACTTTTTGTGTTGCCAGTAGGTGGTGCTGTGCGGAATTGCACGGAATTGGGCTCTGCACTGTGTGGAGTTCCCATCAGCACACTCCTCAAATTTGAAGTCGATGGGACGAAGGGTTGTTGAGATCAGTTGTTGAAATCAAAAAAAGAAATTGCCAGTAGGTGGCGCTATGCGGAATTGCCTGGAATTCAGCTCCTTGCACTCCGTTGGTTCCCCCTAAGCGCATTCCCCGAGTTTGAAGTTGATCGGAGAAGCGGTTCTCAAGATAAACCACTTTTTGTGTTGCCAGTAGGTGGCGCTGTGCAGAATTGCACAAAATTGGGCACTGCACTGTGTGGATTTCCCATCAGCGCACTCCCCAAATTTGAAGTTGAGATAAGTTGTTGAGCAAAAAAAACGAAATTTCCAGTAGGTGGCGCTATTCAGAATTGCACAAAAACAGGTCACTGCACTCCGTCACGTACTCCTTTGCACACTCCCAAAGTGTGAAGTTGATCCGACCAACGGTTCTCGAGATATTGAGATAAGTTGTTGAGATAAAAAAATAAATTGCCAGTAGGTGGCGCTATGCCGAATTGCACAAAAACAGGTCACTGCACTCCGTCACTACTCCTTAGCACACTCCCAAAGTTTGAAGTCGATCCGACCAACGGTTCTCGAGATACGCGAAGGCCAAGCTAGAGGAGAGGAGGAACAAATCACTTTTTGTGTTGCCAGTAGGTGGCGCTGTGCCGAATTGCACAAAATTGGGCACTGCACTGTGTGGAGTTCCCATCAGCGCACTCCCCAAATTTGAAGTCGATGGGACAAATGGTTGTTGAGATAAGTTGTTGAGCTAAAAATGAAAAACGAAATTTCCAGTAGGTGGCGCTATGCACGAAAACAGGTCACTGCACTCCGTCACATACTCCTTTACACACTCAGATAAGTTGTTGAGATAAAAAATATAAATTGCCAGTAGGTGGCGCTATGCCGAATTGCACAAAAACAGGTCACTGCACTCCGTCACTACTCTTTATATTAGCACACTCCCAAAGTTTGAAGTCGAGACCAAGCTAGAGGAGAGGAGGAACACAGACAGAGAACACACAGAACACACAGAACACACGCACACACAGACAGACAGACACAGACAAAAACACTATCTCCTGGCAAAGATAATAATAATAATAACATTGAGAACATTCTTCTCAGCATCTAAATTGATAAATGCTGTTCATTAGAGTGCATGGTGGCCCCTCAAACCCACCCAAAGGTCACCCGGAGTGACATTTTCAGGCAAATGTTGGACACACACTGTACACCCCTGTGTCGAAAGTGGCAGCATAGTGTGTGTGTGTGTGTATAGGACGAATCAGCATGACGTCACTTGCCACCCAGAAATGCGGAACCCCGCGGCAGTTAATAGTATGAGTTGTGCCAAAGAAACGTTAATATCTCAAAAACTATACATCACATCGCTTATACTTTGACATTCTGAGTGAGAGCAGAATTAGTTCAAGAGTTTGATGTATATAATATGCATGTCATGTTAAAGTTGTGTGAACTGTCGCAGTTTTTAAAATGTAAACAGAATTTGCCAGGCTAGAGTCAGACACAAGCCTCGCGCCACTTGGGCTCCATAGGGTTCCATTGCCGTTGCCACCCAGTGAAGTGGTTTGTTTACCAAAATGCTGCTCGGCTGATCCCTCGTATTATATATATAAGATAAGATATATATATATATATATATAGTATATATTTAAGCAATATAGCATGAGAGCAAGTGTGTTGTGCCGAATATATCCCGCCTGCGGCCTCGTGGGATAACAGCTTATCAGCGGGATATATTCCACAACACCACGCAGCTCGAGTGCTATATTGCTTTTATAAAACGGTTTCCAAGTATAATAATATAATAATAATAATACTATAAGTCCGACTGGCATGGTATTCTGATAGAGTCAGTTGAAACACTACTGTAAGGCGGGACCGCAAGAACGTGCGGGTGATTTGATTGGATCGTTCTGGAGACTGAAGTTGACATTGGCCAATCCTGGCGCTTGCTGAGAAGCTGAGAGCTTTCTGGAAAGCCGACAGGCAGCTCGAGCGCAGCGCTGCATTCTCAGTGCTTGCTGAGAAGCTGAGTGCTTTCTGCAAAGCCCGACACCAACTAACGTTACGGGGTTAAATGCGTGGTTAAATGCGGGGTTAACAGCCTTTTTTTTGCAAAGAAGACATTAGCCCGCATTTATTCTTGTACAAAACATAATTTTCTGCGAAGTATTAGTAAAGTTATAAGCGAAGATCGATTCACAAGGATCTGACAGCTGTCTCCGCCATTTGTTTTTTTTGAGGTAACCAAAGGCTTTTAGTAAGAGAGTTGCCATGGCAACCAATAACCCATGGCCATGGGTTATTGGAGTGGGTTATTGGATGTATACAATGGCTGTGAACCAATCAGATTGCTTGATTTGAGAGAGCCGTTTTATAAATATATATATATATATATATATGCCCTTATATATATATATTTAGAACACGGCTCTCTTGAATACTCGATTCTGATTGGTCAATCAACAAGATTCACCGGTCATTATTTCTCGACAACCGACTGCTGCTCTGCCACACCTGGATTAATCAGTTGATAAGAGCATTTTGTCTGCAGACACTACTAATTAGGCCAACCAGTTGCAGCTGTGGTGTCTTGTGTGCCAATGATGAATGAAACCGCTTTGTCGTTGAAAACGCTATTAAAAAATCTATTTGAATAATTATTTTTGTCAGATTATTGAATGATTTAGTTGTAGGCCGTGTTCTAAGCGGGATAATGTATAGTGAGCCGGTGATTACTGGAAATAATGACCTTCAGGTGAATGATTAAGCCCTCCGCTGCGCGTCAGGCTCAATATCACCTGTCGGTCATTATTTCGCCAGTAATCACCGGCTCACTACCCATTATCCCTTACATATATATATGGGCTATATATAAGGGCACATATAAGGGCTGTCAGCGTTCACACGTGGAAACGCGTTAATCGCATGCCGCTATTTTGTCCCTTCGACGCACCTTCGACGCACCGTACTTGGAAAACAGATTGACAGCACGATACGGGGTGATACAGGGTTGGACATGGTTGTTTGTCCGTTGCGCTCTTAGGGGAAAGCAGAGCAAGGAACTAACCATTCTACACTGAAACGGATATTGATGTGATAGGTAGGCCTATATATACCACTCTCATAACATGTGTGCCTCACTTAGGGTGTCGAGTCATAATAGTCTCTTTTTTAATTTGTCTTTATTGAATGTTCCAAAACTGCATGTTTAACTAAGAATAGGCTAATGATTATTTCCACCCACCACTTATTTAATGTGATTACTTTCTTGTCAAAAGTTTGGAAGGAACAAAGCATGCTGGGAGAAATATGCAAATGTGTTTGTCCAATGGGTTCAATGGCATTGCTCTCTGTCAGAACTTGCTTGGATGTCCTGATGTTGGTTTAGTAGCTAAAGTAAACACAAGTTAATAGCAGCATTCACTATAGACTCTTTAGTGAATGCTTTCCACAAAATCATGAACAATGAAGAAAACCAGAAGGAATACAGTTCCACTTTTACCAAATAAATAAAGTTATATCATCCTGAAAACCCAAATATTTGAAACTAGTAAAATTATAAAAGTATCTGTCAGTGCAATAAGGTAAATAAAATAAGTTGTTGGTCCCCCATAGTAAACATACACATTATAATGACATCTTCCCATATCTGTCAACCTGTCACAAGTAGGTGGCTGACTCCTACTGGAACAATTTGGTGTACCCATTACACTTAACTCATTAGAATATACTGTAATGCAACTTAATCCCCATCCCCGAACCCACAACCTCTGGCAACCTACTGCCAAAGGTGCCCCCTACCAGCCCACCCTAATGCAGCAGGCTAAAATCAGGCCTGGACTACATTGCACTTCTATTGAATTTATATAATATATATATATAATTTTGAATGACTTTTTATTTGGTTCTCAGGCTTACTAGGATCTATATTATGTCTGGTATTGCATGTGGGTCCAATGGGATAGGAAATGTAGACAAATGGTGGCCATTTTGAAAAATGTCTGCCACGGCCACCAGCCGCCACGCGCGATGCGCCAATATCCATTTTGTTCAGAATATATCTATGGACATATCTGCAAAATCTGGTGCTTTTATCACAAAATGAACGATAGGTTAGCTGTCGCCCCACTAAATCACTTACAATATATTTTGGTCAGTGAAGGGTCACAGCTTTTTAATTCAGAGCGCCCCAAATCCCTCCAGTGACCCCCCCTGAATCAATGATTTCCTCTCAAATATTTAACTTAAGTACAATTTGTGACTTTTTTTAATAAAAATAAATATGTCCCTTAATATCGCTGTCATTACCGCCACCACAAACATGCAGGAGATTCAATAAAAGTATGACTAATAAGGTACTACACTACTTGACTGTGCCAACGCCAAAAAACAATGGGTCGGCCCTCTCCAATCCATAAGTCTTTGAGGGGCAAGTCCTAGTCAAGTCTCAAGTCTTCACTCACAAGTCCTAGTCAAGTCTCAAGTCTTCACTCACAAGTACAAGTCAAGTCTCAAGTCTCTTGGATGAGCGTTCTATCCGGTCTGCTTAGAACACTGCATAGCTAAAACTACGGAATTAAAAGCATGTACTGTATTATCCTCACTCCTTTATTAGCATACAATATCAGCATTATTTGACATTTCTTTAATGTTAATGCACCCAAAAAATAAAAACAAATAAAGATTGTTCACAAGTCCCAAATCTCGAGTCCGAGTCGAGTCTCAAGTCACTGTGTGTGCGACTTACGTGTGACTCCAGTCCAAGCACCCATCTCTGGGGTTGGGGTTATCTTCTGGATGTGACGGACTTGACTCTTTTAATTTACCCGGTGGAAGAGAGCTTCCTCCAGTAACCTTCACACAGTAGTTTAAAGATGTGATGACAGTAGCACCCAAACAAATCCACAAGACGAGAAATTGAAAAAAAAACAGTGGAAGTTGCCTTTATTTAATTGAACAGAGAAACTGCTGCCTGTGACACGGGAGTAAACCACTGAACAGACACACATTCACACAGACACACATAGCCGCTCAAACTAGGACTGGCACAGTGGAGCAGTAAGGCTTAAAGACGCCTCACACACACATTCCCATTCTCACACAGACATTCAGCACTTCATTTACATCAGCTATCTTACACCTCAGAGTGAAAAAGTAACACCCTCTTCTGGGTTTGGCATATGAACCAAGGGATTTTCCGCCATTCATTTTTCCAGACATTTCATAAAATGCTTACGAAAATAGTTTTACTCAGTCAAACAGATATATATATATATATATATACACACACACACTGATTATATATATATGCAGTATATACTGATATATATATATATACACACACATACGCACACACACAGTATACTGTGTGTGTGTGTGTGTGTATATATATATATATATATATATATATATATATAGATAAGTAAACTATTTTTCATAAGCATTTTACAAAATGTCTGGAAAAATGAATGGCAGAAAATCCCTTGATTCATATGCCTACCCCAGAAGAGGGCCTGACTTTGGCCCTCTAGTGGCTGCTGGCACAGCAGCCTTATCACTAAGCCCCTCCCTCCAATGTGGTCAGTCAGAGGTGAGGGGTCAAGGGTCACCTGGAGATGGGGTAACCTCTGTTCCCTGCTGCTGCCTTGGCTGCAGGGCTGAGGCGACCGCAACAGTACTCTCTCTGGTACTTTCTCTCTATCGTACATCTCTAAGCAACATTACCCCCCATGATAACACTGCTCTCTGGAAGGCCAGCCTTGGGCCTTGAGGGAGGGGGTAGGTAAGGGGGTTTAGGGGGGTCATGCTCTGGCCAAAGGGGGGCAGGGAAGAGGCGATGTGATTGGTCACTTGGTGGAGCGGCGGGTAGGCTCGGAGGCGGTGGGGGGAGGGGGGGGTCCACGGCGGTCCAGGTCTTCGATGTAGAACATTATGAGCTTGCGGCGCTCCTCGGGGACACACTCCAGCACCAGGTAGCGCTTGTCGTTCTGAAGGACCTTCTCCACATCCTTCAGATGCTGCTCCGACTCCTGGATCAGCTTCCTGGACCTGGCGGAGGGGGAGGCACAAGCAAGGACCTTTAGAAGAGAAGGATAAAGCTGCCTCCACATGATAAGCAATCTTCTCTTCTCTCACCCCGAGGTAGAGAAGAGAAAGGTCAGCACTAAGTAGGTCAAAGTTGAAACAATTTGAACTTTGAGTGCAGCGCACGGTGGCAAATTCGAGCAGTGCGCGACACCAAGGGTAGCACTGCCACATAGTTGGGAGGCAGCGCTCTCCCCATAGGAAAACAACCGCACAGAGCTGTGTTACCACGGATCATGTGTGGGGGGGCTTGAAACATCACTAATGTCACAGCGTTAGAATTTTGCATTGGGGCCAGACTTTGGGGCCAGTTGTATTGAAGTGAATGGGGTGGGCAGGGTAAGTCCCACTATAAACCATCATATCTGTGTCGTTTCACCATTGATTGAAAAATGCTTCCACCGTTCGGTCATGTATCATGATGTAGTTTAGCTAATCTAGCTCTATTTGAGACCAAATGGGCTTGAGTTGAGCTAAGCTGCTGGACAGCCATGATCTGTTTGGAGACCAAGTATAAGGAAAACAAACGTGCAGATTTACATAAAAAAACATCAATGTGTTTTCTTTCATCTGGTGGAAGCATTTCTCAATCCAAGGTGAAACGACACAGATATGATGGTTAGTGGGACTTGCCCTGCCCTGCCATTCACTTCTAGGGTTAGGGTTAGGGTTATCATGGGAATCATGGGATTTCATCCGCCATTCATTTTTCCATAAACCTTGCTTAAAATGCTTATAAAAATTGTTTTACTTGCTCAAACCAAGCGATTCGACTATACTTTGAATGATGCAACATTACTAGACATTATACTGGACAATGCAACATTTCACTCACAATTAATTTCGACTTTCAATAATAAAAGTGGACCTTGATAATAACAACGATTATTCGAAGATTCGAAATTCGATGCCCATCCCTAACCTGAGTGTTGTCTTATCCTTCTAATTTATATGGGCCTTGGGCCCAAGATGTTAATATTATGGACAGTGTCCTCCGTAGGGACTATCGGTATTGGGGGTGATTTTCTGGAGAAAAACGTGCACCTAAATTGAAAGCGACATTTCACTTTTTTGTTCATTTGACTTCCTTAGACACAATTTTCTACTGTTTGACTCCAATTTGCAGCAAATTCCCTTGAATTATTTTCCCTTGTCAAGGTTTGTTAAAACATCTGAGCGCAGTGTCATAATGTCCCAGTTATATCACCATCACTTCCTGTGCCACCTACAATGTTTGTGCTGCTTGCTTCAATTCAAAGTTGTCTTTGATGAGAAGATAAGAATCCTGATTGGTTTTGGTTGTCTGATGGCCATGTTGAGTTGGCTCTTTGATGCGATCTTTGTCTTAGCAAGATTTATAGAAAATGGACAGCAACTAAGGCAGATAACATTGTATTACATTACATTACGTCATTTGGCAGACGCTTTTATCCAAAGCGACTTACAATATCACATTTTTGTCAGCAATAGAGCAATCAACTATGCAACACAGTCTATGACAACTACAACTTCTGAAGGAACAGTGGTACAAGTTTAGTTTAGGTTAGTAGTTTTTTTTAAGAGAGAAAGAAGTTAGTTCAAGAAGGGCCCAGATGGAGCCTGAAAAGGTGTGTCTTTAGTCTTTTCCAGTCTTTAGTCTTGTATCCAGTATATTTAGACATTTATGTTATGGAAATGTAATATTTGTTTTGAAATGTTCTCCTTTTGCATTTGTAGAACTGTATATAATGAGTCAGTCACCCGTGAGGGACTTGGAGTAGAGCCGCTGCTCCTTTGTGTAGAAACTGCACCCCACACCATCGCAACAGTTATTTCACTATTTCTCTATAAAACTAGTCCATTGACAAGAACAACAACAAAAAATTGACACATTTCTGTGCTGAATGAGTGAATATTCAACAAACAGCAGCATTATTAATCTATAAAGGAGAGCTGTGGAACACCCCAGGGGTCGCCTGGTACAAAAACAATATGGTAGCTCAGTGGGCACGGTTTTATTACAATTTACTCCTAAACCGTGCCCATGGATTAGTAAACCATGTGCACAGATTACTGGTAACATAAAAAGAGGGACTTTTAGGCCTATATACAGTGAGCCAGAGCCATTACATACAGCTTGGCTACATAATGTTAACTCTAATAGCCATTAGGCACCTGAGCATGTGTGAAACACAAGGGCAAATCCGGCCCAAGACCATGTGCGTCATGTGGCAACAACAGGGGCAGGCATACCTGGGTGGTGGCTAGATAGGGTACAGCCACAGATTGTGGCAATTGTTATTCCATTCAACTTGTGTTAGTCCTTGTATAATGTATAGTATAACACAAGTATAAGTGTAGGCTGTGTGTGATGTATCGGATCAGCACAAGAAAAAGGTAATTAATTGAAAGATGTTTGGCTTTTTTTTCAATGGTTCTTGGAAAGAAACATTCAAATGTGAATGCAAACAGACTATGAATTCCAATAACCAATTAAACCCGCCACAGAGGATTTTTTCGGGCATGCGCGCACAACACATTTGTGCCCCTTAATTTGAGCTGCGGTATTCTTAGTGACACCTGCCTTCATTGAACATATCCAGTGTGTAGTTGTGTATTCTTAGTGACACCTGCCTTCATTGAACATATCCAGTGTGTAGTTGTGCACAGACCTGTACGTGATGAACTTTGTCTCCTTGAGCAGAGTTCTGAAGTCAGCTTTGGCTGTGATGTACTTGTCTTTGATGTAGTCTTCAAACTCCCGCTGCCTCTTCTACAAAGAAAAACACATCAGTCATCAAAAGTCCAATAAAGTGTAAGACAGTAATGAAATAAAATGTAATGCATGAAGCTGTCACAAAACACCACAAGTGTCCCATTTGATGCTATTGTTTAGCCGTTTTAAAACAATGTTATGAAGTCTGTTGCCCCCCCCCCCTCAAATCCAGCCTCTGTGGTACTTCTCTATCGTCAGCTCTGTCTCTCCCCTCATTAACTATGTGCTGTTTTGAGGGGGCGAGACCTCTGATTATATGATCTGTTACGATCCATTTTGCTGCTGTCCATTGTTTTCTGGACATTTTTCCAATCTACACAGTTATGCTACAGACAACAGTTATGCTACAGACAACAGTTATGCTACAGACAACAGTTATGCTACAGACAACCGTTATGCTACAGACAACAGTTATGCTACAGACAACCGTTATGCTACAGACAACAGTTATGCTACAGACAACAGTTATGCTACAGACAACAGTTATGCTACAGACAACCGTTATGCTACAGACAACCGTTATGCTACAGACAACCGTTATGCTACAGACAACAGTTATGCTACAGACAACAGTTATGCTACAGACAACAGTTATGCTACAGACAACCGTTATGCTACAGACAACAGTTATGCTACAGACAACAGTTATGCTACAGACAACCGTTATGCTACAGACAACAGTTATGCTACAGACAACAGTTATGCTACAGACAACAGTTATGCTACAGACAACCGTTATGCTACAGACAACCGTTATGCTACAGACAACAGTTATGCTACAGACAACAGTTATGCTACAGACAACAGTTATGCTACAGACAACCGTTATGCTGACAACCGTTATGCTACAGACAACAGTTATGCTACAGACAACAGTTATGCTACAGACAACAGTTATGCTACAGACAACCGTTATGCTACAGACAACAGTTATGCTACAGACAACAGTTATGCTACAGACAACCGTTATGCTACAGACAACAGTTATGCTACAGACAACAGTTATGCTACAGACAACAGTTATGCTACAGACAACAGTTATGCTACAGACAACCGTTATGCTACAGACAACCGTTATGCTACAGACAACCGTTATGCTACAGACAACAGTTATGCTACAGACAACAGTTATGCTACAGACAACAGTTATGCTACAGACAACCGTTATGCTACAGACAACAGTTATGCTACAGACAACAGTTATGCTACAGACAACCGTTATGCTACAGACAACAGTTATGCTACAGACAACAGTTATGCTACAGACAACAGTTATGCTACAGACAACCGTTATGCTACAGACAACCGTTATGCTACAGACAACCGTTATGCTACAGACAACAGTTATGCTACAGACAACAGTTATGCTACAGACAACAGTTATGCTACAGACAACCGTTATGCTGACAACCGTTATGCTACAGACAACAGTTATGCTACAGACAACAGTTATGCTACAGACAACCGTTATGCTACAGACAACCGTTATGCTACAGACAACAGTTATGCTACAGACAACAGTTATGCTACAGACAACCGTTATGCTACAGACAACAGTTATGCTACAGACAACAGTTATGCTACAGACAACCGTTATGCTACAGACAACAGTTATGCTACAGACAACCGTTATGCTACAGACAACCGTTATGCTACAGACAACCGTTATGCTACAGACAACAGTTATGCTACAGACAACAGTTATGCTACAGACAACCGTTATGCTGACAACCGTTATGCTACAGACAACAGTTATGCTACAGACAACAGTTATGCTACAGACAACAGTTATGCTACAGACAACCGTTATGCTACAGACAACAGTTATGCTACAGACAACAGTTATGCTACAGACAACCGTTATGCTACAGACAACAGTTATGCTACAGACAACAGTTATGCTACAGACAACAGTTATGCTACAGACAACCGTTATGCTACAGACAACCGTTATGCTACAGACAACCGTTATGCTACAGACAACAGTTATGCTACAGACAACAGTTATGCTACAGACAACCGTTATGCTACAGACAACAGTTATGCTACAGACAACAGTTATGCTACAGACAACAGTTATGCTACAGACAACAGTTATGCTACAGACAACCGTTATGCTACAGACAACAGTTATGCTACAGACAACAGTTATGCTACAGACAACAGTTATGCTACAGACAACCGTTATGCTACAGACAACCGTTATGCTACAGACAACAGTTATGCTACAGACAACAGTTATGCTACAGACAACCGTTATGCTACAGACAACCGTTATGCTACAGACAACCGTTATGCTACAGACAACAGTTATGCTACAGACAACCGTTATGCTACAGACAACCGTTATGCTACAGACAACAGTTATGCTACAGACAACAGTTATGCTACAGACAACAGTTATGCTACAGACAACCGTTATGCTACAGACAACCGTTATGCTACAGACAACAGTTATGCTACAGACAACAGTTATGCTACAGACAACTGTTATGCTACAGACAACAGTTATGCTACAGACAACAAGGTTTAAGTCAAAATGGCTCATTCGGAGGTATTTTTTTCCTGACAAACCTGCTGTGGATTTATCTGGGGACCATGTGCTTTGAGAATTCCATGATGTTTATATAGCAGCACGTCCTTTATCATCAAAGAAGCAAGGGAATTCTGTTTGACACAAGATGGGACCTTACAAAGCCTTACTCTGTCACTGGAGGAGAACTTGATGCAGCGAGGGTCCTCCTTAATGATCTTCTTCACCTCCTTCCATGTTGTGGTCAGAGTGATCTACAACAACAACAGAAAATCTATCGATAAGCAAGTACAATTATTCAGTAAGTCAGCGTTGATATAGGATATAATAGGCCATCAGGAAAAAGTGCAACATCATTCTCGCGCTCACCACACTGGTTCCATCTCGTATGCTGATGTGTGCACTCTTGTGCAAAAACACAACTACCGTAATTTCCGCACTATAAGCCGCACCGGAGTATAAGCCGCAGCAGCAAAATTGCCTGTTTGTTACATATAAGCCGCACCGGACTATAAGCCGCAGGTGTTTTAATGTTTTTTTTTTTTTTTATTGTGTTTTAATGTTTAATTACCATATGTAAGGGTTCATGCACAGAGGGGATTGTCGGGAAAGAGATGGCTGTTTGAGGAAGCTCCCATTTATTAACATTTCAACAAAACAACACAACACCACCTGTGTTTTTTTTTACAGTGGACACAGTGTCCGCGGTGTGGTGAAAAGAGGGCAAGAGAGGAAATTAAAACAGAAGTGGATTTATAGTTAGAAAGAGTGCTAAAAAAGAGAGATTTTTTTTTTTTTTTTTTTTTTTTTGAAAAAATCCATAGATAAGCCGCACCATTATATAAGCCGCAGGGCCAAAAAACGGGGAAAAAGCCGCGGCTTATAGTCCGAAATTTACGGTAGTTCAGGGTTGCCACTCTTTTGGAATGAAAGATTTCAAGCACTTTTCAAGGAAATTTTTCAAAATTACGGGCCAATAATTCAAACGTTCACATACAAGTCTTGTAAGTCCTCTAATATGCAAATGTGTTTCCAGTCATGCTTACACTTTGGAATTAATCATTATCACTTAACATAAACTCGAAGCAATCTTAAAATCCTCAGTATTTCTGCTTGTAGCCTACGTGGAGAGTGATACTGTAGATCAGGGCTGGGCGATAAATAAATTGCAAATATATCGGTGATAGACAATTAAGCAATATCACACGAGAGGGAGTGCTGTTGTTGGCTAATATCGGCACTGCTGTGATTTGGTCGTAGGCACGAGGCCGCAGGCCAAGCGCCGAAGATAATCACAGCAGTGACGATATTAGACAACAACAGCACGACCTCGAGTGTGATATTGCTTTTATACAACAGTTCTATTAAACAAAGCTGATTAAAAAAATGACAAAAAGCTGAGAAAATATATGATTTCTCTATTTATTCCTCCGCCAACAAAAATAGTCCCCTCAGCTTTCCCCTACCAGTTGCCAAAAATCTAGCCTAATTAACTGCAGGCTGCCTACTTTTTATCATACACATTGATTTGCAAGTTTCCATTTATTGTACAGCCAGTGAAATAAGAGTCTGGTGATGGCATGTTAGTTAGTTATGTTAGGAAATAAATCCATCTTTGCGCTGTCGGTAACTGTGTTAGTAGTGTTACGCTTTGTGAATGACGTTCAATGTAACGTGGCTGGTGTTTGTTTTGTTTGAGTGAAGCGCCAGTGCGTTATCGTGAAATATCGGCACTGGTAGGATCCCTCTTGTCCAATCAAATTGCTCGGCCGGAACTACCTGTTGTATAATTCATCAATACAATAAGAAAATAGTTCAATATATATCGATATGTCCCTTGATAATGAAGCGTGTTACGAGTGACACTCAAACAGCCAATCAAACAGACAAATCCTAAAGTTCCCAACCGAGCATATCTATTACATAGCTACAACACTCAGTTTGTGTGTTTTTAATTGTTGTGTTAACATTAAAATGATTAATGATTACCTGTGTGCCTTGAGAAATAAGCTGGTTCAAAATAAAGTGGTTCAATTGAACCTTATTTCTTGTGGTCTTTATTATCTTGTGGTCTAACCCTAATTATCGATATCGACTGATATGAAATATTGTATAGATTTTTTTGGGGGGCTATATCGCCCAGCCCTACTGTAGATAGGAAGAAAGTGTATCAAGTTTGGCCCAGCAATTTTTAGATGACGGAGTGCACAAGTCTGAAACTCAGAGATGCCAGTAAGCTAAATTAAAGCACTTTTAAAGACCTCTTTATAAAGCCAAGCACTTTCAAGTACTTGATTTTTTTTATCTTTAAATTCAAGCACTTTCCAGACCAGTGGCACCCCTGCTAGTTGTGACCAATGAATAGGGAAAAATAAAATGGATTATTGAACTACCTACTTATCTAGTTTTTGCAGCTTTTTGGGACTTTGGGTGCCACCTAGTGTTTGTATGCGTGTCTCTCTCACCATGCTGGTCTCATCCAGCAGCTGTCTGAAATGCTCCTTCTTCTTCTTGGCCAGAGCTTCCACGTGCTCGTTGAACAGCTTCTCCTTCTCCTCTCTCTCAAGCAGCGAGGCGGACTCCCAGCGATGGTCCTTGCGCAGGTTACGCCGTGTGTCCGACCACGTGGCGTCCGAAGACCGTACCTGAGGAAGCCACAAACCAAGATCAAAGCCAAGACTGAAGATGACAGTGGGCGGCTAAAGGTTAGAGAAGCGAGCATGTAACCAGAAGGTCGTGGGTTCAATCCCCGGGACCGGCAGGATAAATCTGGGTGGGGAAAGTGAAAAGGGCAGCGCTTGCCCCTCCCTCATTACCACCACTGAGGTGCCCTTGAGCAAGGCGCTTAACCCCAACCAGTCCAGCGGAGCTGCTCAGTGGCCAGCAGATCAGGCTGTGGTTGTACTGGTCAGCTTCCAGGTGTGAATGTGAACAGGGCGCTCCTGAAAGAGAGAGCATTGCTCTCAGTGAGACTCCCCCAGTATAAAGGTTAAAAAAAAAAGAATTTAATCAGCCATTCCCAAACTTAAGAATGCCGCGGCCCAATTTGAAATCTGAAAATCTTCCGCGGCCCACCCAACCCTTTAATCACAACTCTGATCAACACATCAAGTATTTCCCTCAGAAACAGAACATGTTAATGTGGTTACGGCAACACAGTGCAAATAAATTAATAATCCATCCACCGACAAATATGAGGCAAAATATCTTGAAAGCCCAACATTTTCTCATCCTTTCTCATCAGAAGTATTTGCGTGCGTAATACAGATGACATGTTTGTTGAGACAAACTAGGGCTGTCACTTTTTCCCCTGGCGGAGATAATTACAAAATAGAAAATTTAAAATTTTTGCCCACCAGTGGGCTGCAGCCCACACTTTGGGAATCACTGATTTACATATTTGATGAGTAAACCTGTTGAAAAGTCAGGTTAAAGTTTTAGCTGTCATAGACTGTTGCATAGTTCGATTTATCTATTGTTTGACAAAATGTGATATTGTACAAGGATATTAGACATACCAAACACAAACATATCGGAAACAATACTTTCCTATAATCATGTAGCCGATGTGTAATGATGTGTATACTGTAGGTAAATGATGTGTATAGGTAATGATGTGTATACTGTAGGTAAATGATGTGTATAGGTAATGATGTGTATACTGTAGGTAAATGATGTGTATAGGTAATGATGTGTATACTGTAGGTAAATGATGTGTATAGGTAATGATGTGTATACTGTAGGTAAATGATGTGTATAGGTAATGATGTGTATACTGTAGGTAAATGATGTGTATAGGTAATGATGTGTATACTGTAGGTAAATGATGTGTATAGGTAATGATGTGTATACTGTAGGTAAATGATGTGTATAGGTAATGATGTGTATACTGTAGGTAAATGATGTGTATAGGTAATGATGTGTATACTGTAGGTAAATGATGTGTATAGGTAATGATGTGTATACTGTAGGTAAATGATGTGTATAGGTAATGATGTGTATACTGTAGGTAAATGATGTGTATAGGTAATGATGTGTATACTGTAGGTAAATGATGTGTATAGGTAATGATGTGTATACTGTAGGTAAATGATGTGTATAGGTAATGATGTGTATACTGTAGGTAAATGATGTGTATAGGTAATGATGTGTATACTGTAGGTAAATGATGTGTATAGGTAATGATGTGTATACTGTAGGTAAATGATGTGTATAGGTAATGATGTGTATACTGTAGGTAAATGATGTGTATAGGTAATGATGTGTATACTGTAGGTAAATGATGTGTATAGGTAATGATGTGTATACTGTAGGTAAATGATGTGTATAGGTAATGATGTGTATACTGTAGGTAAATGATGTGTATAGGTAATGATGTGTATACTGTAGGTAAATGATGTGTATAGGTAATGATGTGTATACTGTAGGTAAATGATGTGTATAGGTAATGATGTGTATACTGTAGGTAAATGATGTGTATAGGTAATGATGTGTATACTGTAGGTAAATGATGTGTATAGGTAATGATGTGTATACTGTAGGTAAATGATGTGTATAGGTAATGATGTGTATACTGTAGGTAAATGATGTGTATAGGTAATGATGTGTATACTGTAGGTAAATGATGTGTATAGGTAATGATGTGTATACTGTAGGTAAATGATGTGTATAGGTAATGATGTGTATACTGTAGGTAAATGATGTGTATAGGTAATGATGTGTATACTGTAGGTAAATGATGTGTATAGGTAATGATGTGTATACTGTAGGTAAATGATGTGTATAGGTAATGATGTGTATACTGTAGGTAAATGATGTGTATAGGTAATGATGTGTATACTGTAGGTAAATGATGTGTATAGGTAATGATGTGTATACTGTAGGTAAATGATGTGTATAGGTAATGATGTGTATACTGTAGGTAAATGATGTGTATAGGTAATGATGTGTATACTGTAGGTAAATGATGTGTATAGGTAATGATGTGTATACTGTAGGTAAATGATGTGTATAGGTAATGATGTGTATACTGTAGGTAAATGATGTGTATAGGTAATGATGTGTATACTGTAGGTAAATGATGTGTATAGGTAATGATGTGTATACTGTAGGTAAATGATGTGTATAGGTAATGATGTGTATACTGTAGGTAAATGATGTGTATAGGTAATGATGTGTATACTGTAGGTAAATGATGTGTATAGGTAATGATGTGTATACTGTAGGTAAATGATGTGTATAGGTAATGATGTGTATACTGTAGGTAAATGATGTGTATAGGTAATGATGTGTATACTGTAGGTAAATGATGTGTATAGGTAATGATGTGTATACTGTAGGTAAATGATGTGTATAGGTAATGATGTGTATACTGTAGGTAAATGATGTGTATAGGTAATGATGTGTATACTGTAGGTAAATGATGTGTATAGGTAATGATGTGTATACTGTAGGTAAATGATGTGTATAGGTAATGATGTGTATACTGTAGGTAAATGATGTGTATAGGTAATGATGTGTATACTGTAGGTAAATGATGTGTATAGGTAATGATGTGTATACTGTAGCTAAATGATGTGTATAGGTAATGATGTGTATACTGTAGGTAAATGCCCCATTACGCTACAACTGTAAACAACAACACCATGCCCATGCTGTTACCAAGGACATAAAGTGATGCACTGCTCGTTATGATTGTAACCAGATAACATTAGCTGTAACGTTAGGATGTAACGTTATATAACCTGCTTGTTATGATTGTAACCAGATAACATTAGCTGTAACGTTAGGATGTAACGTTATATAACCTGCTCGTTATGATTGTAACCAGATAACATTAGCTGTAACGTTAGGATGTAACGTTATATAATCTGCTCGTTATGATTGTAACCAGATAACATTAGCTGTAACGTTAAGATGTAAAGTTATATAACCTGCTCGTTATGATTGTAACCAGATAACATTAGCTGTAACGTTAGGATGTAACGTTATATAACCTGCTCGTTATGATTGTAACCAGATAACATTAAGATGTAACGTTAGGATGTAACGTTATATAATCTGCTCGTTATGATTGTAACCAGATAACATTAGCTGTAACGTTAAGATGTAACGTTATATAACCTGCACGTTATGATTGTAACCAGATAACATTAGCTGTAACGTTAAGATGTAAAGTTATATAACCTGCACGTTATGATTGTAACCAGATAACATTAGCTGTAACGTTAGGATGTAACGTTATATAACCTGCTCGTTATGATTGTAACCAGATAACATTAAGATGTAACGTTAGGATGTAACGTTATATAATCTGCTCGTTATGATTGTAACCAGATAACATTAGCTGTAACGTTAAGATGTAAAGTTATATAACCTGCTCGTTATGATTGTAACCAGATAACATTAGCTGTAACGTTAAGATGTAACGTTATATAACCTGCTCGTTATGATTGTAACCAGATAACATTAGCTGTAACGTTAGGATGTAATGGTATATAACCTGCTCGTTATGATTGTAACCAGATAACATTAGCTGTAACGTTAGGATGTAATGGTATATAACCTGCTCGTTATGATTGTAACCAGATAACATTAGCTGTAACGTTAGGATGTAACGTTATATAACCTGCACGTTATGATTGTAACCAGATAACATTAGCTGTAACGTTAGGATGTAACGTTATATAACCTGCTCGTTATGATTGTAACCAGATAACATTAGCTGTAACGTTAGGATGTAAAGTTATATAACCTGCTCGTTATGATTGTAACCAGATAACATTAAGATGTAACGTTAGGATGTAACGTTATATAACCTGCTCGTTATGATTGTAACCAGATAACATTAGCTGTAACGTTAGGATGTAAAGTTATATAACCTGCTCGTTATGATTGTAACCAGATAACATTAAGATGTAACGTTAGGATGTAACGTTATATAACCTGCTCGTTATGATTGTAACCAGATAACATTAGCTGTAACGTTAGGATGTAAAGTTATATAACCTGCTCGTTATGATTGTAACCAGATAACATTAAGATGTAACGTTAGGATGTAAAGTTATATAACCTGCTCGTTATGATTGTAACCAGATAACATTAAGATGTAACGTTAGGATGTAAAGTTATATAACCTGCTCGTTATGATTGTAACCAGATAACATTAGCTGTAACGTTAGGATGTAACGTTATATAACCTGCTCGTTATGATTGTAACCAGATAACGTTAGCTGTAACGTTAGGATGTAACGTTATATAACCTGCTCGTTATGATTGTAACCAGATAACATTAGCTGTAACGTTAGGATGTAAAGTTATATAACCTGCTCGTTATGATTGTAACCAGATAACATTAGCTGTAACGTTAGGATGTAACGTTATATAACCTGCTCGTTATGATTGTAACCAGATAACATTAGCTGTAACGTTAGGATGTAACGTTATATAATCTGCTCGTTATGATTGTAACCAGATAACATTAAGATGTAACGTTAGGATGTAAAGTTATATAACCTGCTCGTTATGATTGTAACCAGATAACATTAGCTGTAACGTTAGGATGTAACGTTATATAACCTGCTCGTTATGATTGTAACCAGATAACATTAGCTGTAACGTTAGGATGTAAAGTTATATAACCTGCTCGTTATGATTGTAACCAGATAACATTAAGATGTAACGTTATATAACCTGCTCGTTATGATTGTAACCAGATAACATTAGCTGTAACGTTAGGATGTAAAGTTATATAACCTGCTCGTTATGATTGTAACCAGATAACATTAGCTGTAACGTTAAGATGTAACGTTATATAACCTGCTCGTTAT
>NC_139623.1:325000-532500 GCF_964638095.1 Poromitra crassiceps
GTGTTGTTGTTTTGGACATATTTGCCCACGTGTGCGGCTGTGCGCTTTTACGCAGCAATGCTGTTGATCAGTGTTGATTTATGCGCGCGGTGTGTGTGTGTGTGTGTGTGCGTTTGCAATGCTGTAATCATGCTCTTGCTTGCTGCAGCTGTTGTGTTTGTGCTTATTTGCATGTGCCTGCAATGCTAGTGAGTGAGCTAGTCATTTAAAATGAGATATTCCCATCTCCACCTTCCTTTCAGCTCTGGCTGATTGACATGGTCTCAGTTAAATGTATGGAGAGATACTCAGGTTCCTGAAAAATATTTTTTTTCCCAAGGTCCACCCCCTTTGGAAGTGCCCCCCAAGCTAATTAAATGCCCCCTCTGTAATTTGGGTTTGGAGCCGGGCCTGGAGTAAGGTGCATCCAGTCAGTCAAGTGAACAGCGTGGATTATTGATTATTGCACAAATTGCTGTATTTAGCAGTTATAACACATTGAGTTTTATTGCACAATCAAAGTTGGTTTCGATTTATGGACGGGTGGAGTGAGTCCAAGGCTACCTAATTGACTGCCTCAGAGTGTCTGGGGCTCTGAGGGAGGAGTTCAAGAGTTTGATGGCCACAGGCAGGAATTACTTCCTGTGGCGCTCTGTGGTGCATCTGGGTGGACATTTCAGTACTACAAATAATAGCCCACACGGGTGTTGAACCTCGGCCGTCCAGTCTCTTTAAAGCCCTCCTCCAGCGTATTTTGTCATTTTTCTTATGATATTTCATATGTTTCTGAGTCATGTTCCGACAGTGTTAACTAGCCACACTGTTCGCCATATATTTCTTTGACAAATAACTTAATTTTGTGCTCAAGTTCAAGAAGCTAACTGCGAAAATGGAAAGATGAGGTATGACTCAATGGAACGCTATAGTTGTACGTATGACAATTCGATCCTGAGTGCGGATGAGCTGGCACGTTAACTAGCTGGTGTTAGCTAAGCCTGCTGCCTGCTTGCTGGGCTAAAAAACGCCACTGAGTGACCAAAACATTAGATTGTTAACCATTTAGTAGTATCTTAAAACAGACGGTTGGCTCTCGCAATTTTCAAATGCCTCCGCCTAAAATGTCTGTACTTCAAGCTGGGAAAGCTTGGTCAAAACGGAAAGGGAAACTAATGAGCGATGATAAGGGGATGTCCCACCTAAAGGCCTAAGGCCGCTTGTATTTCTCCAATCACCTGCATCGGTTCGAACTTCCTCCGGTCTGAAGCGTGTTTTTCCCTTTCGTCCCTTTATGTTAGAGACTTGACATGGATCTTGGTGTGTGAGTGCTACCTTCTCTCCTCTGCTCTTGGAGTCCTCCTTCTCTCTCTTCCTGAGAGCAGTCATGAATTCTATGAAGATGGCCTCCCTGTCCTTCATCTTCTCTATGCTTTTAAAGCGTGGGTCACGGCCGTGCTTCACCGCAAACTCACTGAACGTTGTCCTGGAAAGAGTTAAAATACACAATTGCAGCTTTAACATTTTGCAAGCAAAACTCACCAGTTAGAATAATTAGAGGTTCATGGAACATAGCAAAACTGCCAAACATTCACCAATAGCTTGTTAGATTAAATACTAAAATTCACAAATTGAGGTGAGGATTTAGCTTGTTAGATTAAATGCTAAAATAATGTCACAAATTGAGGTGAGGATTTTGCCAGGATTCAGATATTTCTTTGGTTTGATTTATTGTGCATTATAAAAGACAACACAATCCAAGGGATAAAGCATGTGAAAGTGTAAACACTTATTTCCAACATGGTCCCTGGTCTCATAAACAGGACATACAAAGACATACATCATAAAAACAATACAGATCAATCAAGTGTAAAAGAAACAATTGACATATTCAACGCAAGGTCTAGAACCAATAAAATGATAGATTAAGATAACTACTCAGAACACAAGCTGAATTAAAGAAAAAGATGAGCATGTGGGAAAGTTACATAGGAATCTTATTAATCAGCCATGCTTTAGTTAACCGCTTAAAGCTGTGAAGGGAGTTGGCTGATTTAATAAGCAAGTCCAAACTGTTCCACTCTGCAGCTCCAGTGTAAGAAAAGGTACCCTTACCAGCCAGACCTTTAAATCGGAACAAACACAAGTTGGAATTTGGAAATACTAGATCTTGTAAAAACACTATGAGCTTCCATGACCAAATTGTTCTTGTGCTCATCAACATAACAAAATTAAGCAAACTAAGTTAAGAAAACTAAATTAAGAAAACTATTCTCGGGTAGGGGGGAATAGTAGTGATGTGATCACAACAAAGAAAAGAAAAGGATAAATCCAGAAAAATCACTTTCCTGACTGAAAACGTGCAAAGATTTCACGATTTCCTGGTGGCTGAATTAACAATTGTGTTTGCTTTGCAAGCTGGCCATTTCTTAATCGATAGACTGATCTGTTAACACGTTAACTGCCAGCGACGTATGCATACGTCAAAAAAAATCCAGCGCTTGACTGCCAGCGACGTATGGATACGTCAAAAAAATCGTTTTTTTTTTTTTTGACGGTGGGGCGTTGATCAATCCCTTTTACGTCTCCTGTACAATTATTGGAGGTATTGAATGTGTATAATCTATTTTACCGACCCACTAAGTGTTGACAGTGCTCCCCCAGACGAGCGAAATCAAAGAAAAAGGGAGCAAGGAAATGGCGAGGCGATTTTACAGTATTACATTCTCATGAAAATGGTTGGGGGAAAACGCTCTCGTTTTCGCACTGATTGCTGGCGATGCGGGATTGCAAATTTACATAATACATTACAGGTGGAACACACTTTGAAACACGCAGCATAAATATGACCAGAATCGCAAAAGCTTCTCTCAACCAAAACTCCCAAGAAGCGAGCGAATCCATGCCGACTTCCTCAAACAGCAGCCTGCAGACAGGCACAGGAGAGCAGCAAAAGCACTGAGACTGTGACGGCCGCGGCAGCCAAGAAGAGGGAGGAGTTGAGGAGTTGAAGCAACTCTGCCTCTCGCTCTCTCCCTCTCTCTCTCTCTCTCTCTCTCGCTCTCTCTCTCTCCCTCCCTCCCTCTCTCTCTCTCTCTCTCTCTCTCTCCCTCTCCCCCTCTCACTAGGATTAAACCTAGTGCGTCTCCCTCCCGAGAGGGAGGGAGAGAGAGAGAGAGGGAGGGAGAGCGAGAGGGAGGGAGAGAGAGAGAGAGAGAGAGAGAGAGGGAGGGAGAGCGAGGGGAAGGGAGAGAGAGAGAGAGAGAGAGAGAGCGAGAGGGGGAGGGAGAGAGAGAGAGAGAGAGAGCCAAAAATGAATGGTTAAAGTGACAGCTCTATCGAATTTCACAAAAAGCCGTTTATCTCTGAATATTTTTTCTCATGCTAAAACCATGCTGTATTCAACTGATAATGCTTACATAACTACTAACTCTACAAACTAACTCTTTTAGACAGAGAAAGTACACATTCTATTAGTACTTTTGAGATATTGTATGTTCACAAACTCCAAGCAGAAAATAATCCTCGGCGCTTGTAAAATGAGCCACAATCCTCAAAAAAACGGCTTGGCAGAAGCTACCTACAGTAAGAAAAAAACGGCTGGCAGTCAATGTGTTAATGCGGTCAGACGAGAGTGGACCATGCCTTTAACGTTACCTGGGCGTGAACTTGGCCTTTACCTGGGGGTGAACTTGGCCTTTACCTGGGCGTGAACTTGGCCTTTACCTGGGCGTGAACTTGGCCTTTACCTGGGCGTGAACTTGGCCTTTACCTGGGGGTGAACTTGGCCTTTACCTGGGGGTGAACTTGGCCTTTACCTGGGGGTGAACTTGGCCTTTACCTGGGGGTGAACTTGGCCTTTACCTGGGGGTGAACTTGGCCTTTACCTGGGGGTGAACTTGGCCTTTACCTGGGGGTGAACTTGGCATCCTCCATCATCCTCCTGAACTCGTCTTTGGCCTGCATCAGTTTGTTCTTCTTCTCCTTCCTCTCCTCCTCCGCTCGCGTCTTCACGTACTGATCAAACACCTGCAGTGGACACAGACCCGCTGTGACTGAATGTCTTTCATTCAAATGGACAGTACACAGAACCAGTGTTGTAGTCAAGTCACTATATTGAGTCCGAGTTGAATCTCAAGTCCCCAGTGGTCGAGTCTGAGTGTTAACTCAATAATGACACGTTATCTGTTAGATATAAGTTTGTTTACTTTTCCGCTTTCAGCTCTCAACAGCATGACAAACCTGCCGCTCTCGGCACACCACATAACACGTCGTCACGGTGCGCGGCTGTCAGAACAGCTGATGGCTAACGTAAAGACTAGTATAGAGGCGCAACCAAAAAGTCATCTTAACAATCTCCCCTCTTATAAAAAAGTCAGATTTTTTTTTTGTTTTGTCTTGAACAGCCATTAGTTTTCAGAAAACATTCTGTAACATTACTATTATTATATCAGTCTTGAACAGCAAATTACATATATTTTTTACAGTCACTCCTCAAGCTTCCACTGTCCCTCCTTCAGCGCTTTGAGAAGCACCAGGGAAGAGGCTCCTTTTTTGGTCAGACAGCGAGTTGTTCCTTCATAGCTGACCACAGAATACGTTAGATCCTTTTGTTTTGGACTAGTTCTTTGATGCCACTTATTTCTAGTCTCAGTCGTTTCTCTGTCACCGATTTTGTGGACTTGATGGCATCTACTAGGGAGTAGTTGTCAGTGACACATATCACAGGCGAAAATCTCCCTTCTTTGCCCATCAGCACAATGAGATGTCCTCCTTCTTCTTCTACAAGCTTCAAAGAGTCATTATTTCCCAAGATCAGCTGACCTCTCTGTACCTGCAATGTCAGGGGGTTCTGAGTACTGTAGGTTGTACCAGTTCTTGTGTCTGCCTGTTGCCTTTCCTGCTCGTCCCATCACTTTTGCTGTGTGAGGAATACCAGTGTCATTGTCCACATAGCTAATTTGTTGTCCTGTTTTTAGCGTTAGAGAGCCTCCTACTCTTATGCCTATTGGCTGTGGCTGATCATCCTGATGATTGACACCCTCTGCGTCAGCTGCAGCATTGTTGAGGAGCCCTGCAACATTCCCATCATCATTGTCATTGTCTATATCACTATCAGTAGCGGGTACGTTATCGCCACCACTGTCTTTTTCCAGTGGGGGCTCTGGACTGTCAGCCCCAGCCAATTCACTGTGATCAGCATTAGCCTCCCTTAGCCTTGAGTGGTGAACCCTGACATAGGTCCCACCATGACGTACAAATATCACTACTCCTTCTTGTCCTATCACGACTCCAGGACCTTTCCATTCAACACAGTCTGTCCTCTTGTAAAACACTTTATCACCGGTTTCATATTTCTTATCTGTTGGACGGAGCTGCCTTCTTAGAGCTCTCCTTATTCTCTCTGAGCACTCTAACTCGGCGAATGCTTTCCTCGCTGTGTGTAACGCTGTTATATGTTGTCCCACCCATGCACTCATAGTAGTGCCTTACAAAGCAGGTGGCTTCTCGACTAGGACAGAGGGAAGATTTGGATTCTGTCCAAGTATCAGCTGGTATGGGCTGAAGCCGTGCACATTCTGCATTGTGTTTTTCGCCATGAGTGCCCAATCCAGGGCCGTTCTCCAGTCACATCCATTGTCGAGTTTTACTTTCAATAGTATCTCCGTGAGCGTTTGGTTATGGCGCTCCAGCAAGCCATTGCTCCATGGACTGTAGCCAGCAGTGGTCTTTATTTCGATATTGGAATTCTCGCTGCATCCTTCTCTAAGTCCAAGACAGTTCCTGCTCTTTTTAGCAAGGCTTTGCTTAGTAGTAAGGGGATGTCAGATGGAACTACTTCTGTTTCTATGCAGCATTTTGTTTTTCCTACCTTGGCTGGGATCGTGACCTTTTTTGTGGAATGCACAACATGTCCATCCCCGAATTTAAAGGGCCTGCTGCTCGCTATGTTTGTCACTTTCTGTACCCCTCTCTCATTTCGTCCCTCTATATAATTATTCAGCCATTTTCGCCACAGACTGTCCTCGTGCATGCTGTATCGATTACAGCCGATCCTAGAGCTTCAACCATGAATATTTCAGAATCTGATTCCTTGGAAAACAGTGTTATGTTACACTCATCAGGTTCTTCAATGCATTGACGTTCACTTGTCATTTTTACATGCTCTTTCTTGTGTGGGCAGTCTTTCACCCAGTGGTATGTGCTCTGACAATTCCCACATTTCGTTCGTCGTCCATATTTATCAAGCGGGTTTGTACCTAAGAGTGGTCCTCTGGCTTGGCTAGTTTGGGCTGGCGACTGCTCTCTTCTGTGATCCGTGTAGTACACAGCATCTTGGCTCACGTTAATTGCTCCAGTCTTCTGCTCACTATTCTCGCCAAATACTCGAGCACTGACTTCATATCAGCAAAAGTATGAGTACCGCACGCAGTTAATGCCAGTTGTTTGTCTTTGACATCAAGACCGGCTGTATCTAGTAGTTTAAACGCCAAAACAGCGTCTGGCAGAACCATATTACGGATCTTGTTGTATTTCTGTCCAAAGTCCGCCATATATTCAGCCATCGAGACGCCGTCTTTCCTTGATCCGCAGTCAAACTCAGAGTACACTTCAAGTTCCCAAACCAAAATTGTCATTGCATCATCCTTGTTTAGATTGTCAGCTTGTACTTCCAGAGCAATGTCCCTTGGTCGGCCATTCAACGATAAAGCCACAGCAAGTGCTTGTTTTTTCTTGTCCAGGTCCGTCACCCGTCTCCACATTTCCACTTCATTTTTCCAGTTTTTGTACGACTTTCCCTCGTCGAATCCTGGAGGCAGTCTGTAGTTATTAGAAGCAGCCATCCTCTGCTACCATGTTAACTCAATAATGACACGTTATCTGTTAGATATAAGTTTGTTTACTTTTCCGCTTTCAGCTCTCAACAGCATGACAAACCTGCCGCTCTCGGCACACCACATAACACGTCATCACGGTGCGCGGCTGTCAGAACAGCTGATGGCTAACGTAAAGACTAGTATAGAGGCGCAACCAAAAAGTCATCTTAACATGAGTCCCGATAGCATTACATGAGTCGAGGCCGAGTCCGGAGTTACTGAACATGAGCATGAATCCACATGTAGGTGGAACACATGTGCCTGCCCTTGCACAAAATTTAATAATGTCATGGTATGAATATAGCTATCAATATCTTGTGCCAAATTATTGGGGCCTATTACAAAAAACAAAACAAAAAGCAAAGTCTTTATCAATCAACAAGTCTGAGTCTGACTTGTGTCCAGAAAATGTCCTGAAAATGTGTCTAGGACTCGGACTCGACTACAACACTGCACAGAACATATTGTGAGAGAGAGAGAGCCATCAATAGACAGTTTTCACAGAATTGTGTTGTTAGAGAACTGTTTGAAACCCAGCTTATTTCCTGACAGATATTGTATTAGCAAACACTGCAACAGGAAGTAAGCTAGGGGCAATAGAATGTTTATATATATGTTTATATAAGTTAAAAGTGTCTAAATGTGAAGACAGAGGGAACTGAGGATCAGTGAGAGAAGAGAAACACAGGGAGAGACAGCGGACCTGTTTCCTCTCCTTGGGGTTGAGCAGAAGGTAGCGAGGGTCAAACACGATCTTATGCAGCTCTTTGTCCCAGGTTGAAAACGCTGATACCTACATTAAAGACAGGTAATGCTGGGTTTAGACAAACTCCTTACTGCACATTATGAACACAACACACACTAAAGGCGTGTATTAACCTGTAGGCAGAAAGGCCATATGATTTCCACAATGCAGAAAAATGTATGGAGTCATGGAATTTGCTATTAATATAACTAATAATGTAATAGCATAGGAGCATTAAAGCTGTGTGTGCGTATGCATTACCCCTCTCTCCAGCAGCATGTCTTTGAACTGGGTCATCCGGGCCTCTAGGGGCACAATAGCTCTTTCTCTGGCAGCTCGCAGCTCTGCCTCCATCGCTGCTTCTTTCTCGGAGTCTGCTGCCTCCTTCGCCTCCTCCTTCCTGTAAGGATGGAATCACAAAGGTTAGAAAACAGTCAGCCAGAATGTACGTCATCATCAAATCATACGGATTTACGTTAGTGTAACAGTGATCATAAAGTAAAATGGATGATACTGGACATGTACAATGGACAAT
Source organism: Poromitra crassiceps (assembly GCF_964638095.1). Taxonomy (NCBI): domain Eukaryota; kingdom Metazoa; phylum Chordata; class Actinopteri; order Beryciformes; family Melamphaidae; genus Poromitra; species Poromitra crassiceps. Next base: position 333,132 of record NC_139623.1, read on the forward strand.
GGACATGTATTGGAAATGAGCCTTCGCTTGTTTCACAACACTATTGTCTGCTCCGAAGTGCTAATGCCATCCATCCAACCTTGGGAGATACTGTCTGAGGTAGGCTTTAGACCAGGGATACTCAACTTGCTTTGCCCGGGGGCCACTTTCGTGAAATGATAGAAGGCCAAGGGCCAGTTAATAAACAATCAATATACATTTTTCTGTAGCGGATTGTAGGTTTTTGGGGTGTCAGCCAGAGTTTAGTCTGACAATGATGTTGTGCACACCGGATAGTTAGTTAGGTTAAGTACATACATAAGTGCCTGGGTAGCGAGCAGACGGCGGTATTTGACAATTTAGCAGCTAAATCATAGATTATTGAAAGATATTCCATATTCCAGACTGAAATGCTATAACAGAAGTGGAGTATTGGCCAGAATGACATGAACATTTGGACACTTAGGCCATGTTCACATTACAGGCAAATCCGATTTGCTGATAACGTCATTAATCATCATTATCTTGATTGGTTTCCCAAATCTGATTTGGGAGTGTGTCCGCACTGCCACAAATCTGATTCTCAAGTCGGATCTGTGTGGCCAGACCTAAACAGCCTATCTGCATGGGTTGCTATGGTAACGACGTGGGCGTCAGTAAATATGGACGTTGGTGACGTGGTTTTTTGCGCAGAAGCATTTGATGACGAGTTGCGAGTGACGTTCAAATCAGATTTGGTGGATCTGCGCGTCCGTACTCAAGTCACATCCGTCGAAAGCAGATTGGAAACTACCTCCATATGTGGTTTGGGACAAGTGACACAAATCAGACTTGGAGCGTCCAGACTCATAAAACCAATCTGGATAAAGTCATTAATAGGTCACTAAAGTTCACAAATCAGATTTGGCCTCTCAGTCTGAACATGGCCTTATTCAGCGGGTATCTTGCATGTTGCGTTCAGGTGCACTGTAAACATTTTTTTTTTTTTATTCCATCGCGGGCCACACAGGGGGGTGCCCGCGGGCCGCATGTGGCCCGTGGGCCGCCAGTTGAGTATCACTGCTTTAGACGTTAGCTTAGCATCACCTCACCTAATATCACAGTCAGTTCCTCTCCTCAGAAAAAATGGTCCAGGTAACGCTTTTTCCATGCAAAAATGCAAACGTTATGTGTGAACAGCCCCATACACAGCAGATTACCCCCTGCTACGTCATTACCATAGTAATCACACAGACCCCCCCCCGCACGCGCGCGCGAGTACCCGGTTACTCGTTCATAATAGAAGGAGAGTACTCGAGTATTTAAATTGCTTAGTATGCCCATCCCAAACACGTGTGAAATTCTTATGCTGTGGGCTCCGTTACAGACAAGGTGCAGTAGGTAAATAGTGCAAAATCACAGCAAACAACAAATAGACAATAGTTAAATAGGGCAACAATGTAAACAACGTATGTGAAGGGCACACACTATATATATATATATATATATATATATATATATATATATATATATCGACCAATCGAAAAAAGTAGTCGTTAGATTAATCGATAAGAAAATAATCGTTTGGGACAGCCCTAAAATAAACAACCAAACGTCAGATAGGTCAGACCACCGTGTTTAACTAGGGTATATATTTTTTACGTTACAATTATGACTGAAAATGACAACAGAAATAAACAAACAAGTTTGTGTTATCGACACAATTCAAATGAATCGGCAGGTGTCTACCCAGAAGTGACTTTTGTTGTTGTTGTTAAAGCGACGTCACGGTGATTCGGTCTATAGAAATGACCGATCTCATCGCTGAAGGTCTCATTTGCTCATGTAGGTAAGATGTGAGGCATCAGTATTACATTGAGACTGTTTCAAAAGCTGTATAAGTAACTCATGGCTGCTTTAAAGGGAGAGATGTCTTACTTCCTCTTCTTGGCTTTGGTTGGCTCCTCATCCTGGGTTTCTTCAGCAGCTATAGCGACTTCCGGCTCCTCCTTATTGATACCTGGATGGACACACACACACACACACACACACACACACACACCCCCACACACACACCCCCCCCCCCCCCCCCCCCCCACACACACACACACACACACACACACACACACACAAATTTAGTGCAGTCATGGATGTGTAAAGCATTTAGACATGTGGGCATGTGCTTGACATCTGTGTCTTATTAAAGCTGCATTCAGCGATGTTTTTGTGTTAAAATAAGTGTTAAATGGCTCTATATTCTGACAGCAATCACTGAAATAGAGTGTTTGGTCAGTAACTTGGAACCCCCAACCGCCCACTGTCCTCTATCTCTCTCCTGTAGTCCTGCAGGCAGGGCAGATGTATCTCTGCAACCGCAACTCGTAGAGACTCACGGATGGCGGTGTTGGATTCGGGGTGGAAAAATACATATAGTTTTTTAGACGCATCGCGATTTGACCTTCCGTTTCCCAGAAAATGTAAACTTTTCTCTGATTGGATCAAAATTGGGGCAGACCTCAAACTATCCAATCAGAGAAAAGTTTACATTTTCTGGGAAACGGAAGGTCGGATCGCGATACCTATATTGGACTATAAGTATTTTTTCACCCCAAATCCAACGGTGCTATCCCTGACTCTCTACGAGTTACGGTTGCGGAGATACGTTTGCCCTGCCTGCAGGACTACAGGAGAGAGATAGAGGACAGCGGGGGGTTGCAAGTTACTGACCAAACACTATTTCAGTGATTGCTGTCAGAATATAGAGCCATTTAACACTTATTTTAACACAAAAACATTGCTGAATCCAGCTTTAAGTATGTTTACATAGGACATACAGACAACTCAGAAAAAAAATACCACGGCACCAAAAATAAGCAATGGTTATAGTAATCCTCCAGACATGGAAGAGACATACCTCCTTTTCCTTTTGATAATTGTAATGTTTTAAAGCGCACACTAGGTTTCTTTCCTCCCCTATGAATCTGAAATCATTCAGTCCCATTCATTGAATTGTTTCATTGGTATGTCTACAGGGAGAGACCGAAAGAAGAACAATAGTCGTGGTAGGACGTTCATCTTTATAGTCTCTATTCAATTGTACATATTGAGTGTTATAGGAGCCCATCTTTCTAAGTCTGTTTTTATTTCTTTAGTAACAGGGCCATAATTTACTTCATAAATGTCGGACAACTTCTTTGGTATAGTAACACCAAGGTAGAGCTGCAACTATCGATTCTTTTAGTAATCGAGTATTCTACCGAATAATCCATCGATTAATCGAGTAATCAGATAAGAACCCTTTTTTGTGTTTTCAAAGGCTTATCGTAACTATACACCAAAAAATAAGATAAATCTCTTCAAATAAACAACTACATTAGTTTCTTTCTTAGAAAAAACAACATTTTTATTTTTAAATTGCATAGAACTGGCAGTGTCATCTTTTCAACCTGACGTTTGAGTTCTTCCAGTGTACAGCAACCGTTAAATAATATGAATGAATGGCTTACTAGCTAGTTTACATCGTTCATTTACCTTACAGCTGCATGAGGCAACTTCACACATTGCTGCTTCCAAATGGCAGCGGGAGATAACTGAAACATTTGAACTTTAAGACCCAGAAATCCTGTAATGTGATGTCAGTAAACTGTGCACAAGCACGCTGGTCGCTGTATGATAGCTTCACAACAAAGGAAAATGGAAGAGTACACACATTAGTGGTTTATATTGGAACACTTTCAAACTTGCATGCAAAAAGGGGGAAACCACAACCAAGTTAAATTGTAGAAAACTGTATTTATTAACTCAAGGTAATTGCACATATTTACTGCTTTAGTTTTAACATGAACCCAACCAGTGCTTTTTTTTCTTTTTTCTGTCATTATTGAGCGAGGTGACGTAATCTGGGCCTTGCCTTGCTAAGCAGTGCCTAAAAAATAAAATAAATAAAAATAAATGTCTCTACACATACTGGTGTGTATTAAACTAGTGTCTTCTTCAGCTCAAGTCCAAGTCAAGTCCCAAGACTTTGAGGGCTGATTTTTTTATATATAAAATATTGAAAAAAAAAAAAATCCAAGTCCCTCACAACACTCTCTCTCCTTCACTGCCTACTTCCTTTAGCCCTTCACCACTTCACTTCCTCTCTCCTTCACTGCCTACTTCCTTTAACCCTTCACCACTTCACTTCCTCTCCTTCACTGCCTACTTCCTTTAGCCCTTCACCACTTCACTTCCTCTCTCCTTCACTGCCTACTTCCTTTAACCCTTCACCACTTCACTTCCTCTCTCCTTCACTGCCTACTTCCTTTAGCCCTTCACCACTTCACTTCCTCTCTCCTTCACTGCCTACTTCCTTTAACCCTTCACCACTTCACTTCCTCTCTCCTTCACTGCCTACTTCCTTTAGCCCTTCACCACTTCACTTCCTCTCTCCTTCACTGCCTACTTCCTTTAACCCTTCACCACTTCACTTCCTCTCTCCTTCACTGCCTACTTCCTTTAACCCTTCACCACTTCACTTCCTCTCTCCTTCACTGCCTACTTCCTTTAACCCTTCACCACTTCACTTCCTCTCTCCTTCACTGCCTAGTGCCTACATAACCTCTTCAATCCACTCTGCAATATGTGCACCCGTGTGTCTCTCTTCAAGGGGCATGGTTGTAAGGCAGTGGGACTCCATTTCCCAATCCTCTCTCAGAAAGTGACACGTCACCCCCATATAGGCCTCTGTCGCTACACTTGTCCAAATGTCAGTAGTGAGTGCCATCATGTTTGGCGTCTTAAGCCTCTCGATCAACTTGCCTTTGACCTCCTCATACTTTTTCTCCATCTTATTCGTGAAGAAGGTCCTTGAGGGAAGTGTGTAGTTCGGGTTGAAACTCGAAATCATCTTTCTGAATCCTTTATCTTCCACCATGGACAGAGGGCGCATGTCTGTCACAATCATATTCAAAATGCTATTGCTGAACTCAGCTGCTTGTTCACTTGAACATGATGGACCCGTCCTTATAAAGCTGTCCATTGTACGCTGTGATCCGCTGAAAAAGAGGTGAAATAATAATTAATATTGATATTTATTAGGTAAGTTCATAACAAAACTGGAGAATGCGCATTTACACACCCTAGACCTGTTGCCTATTATTGACACAAATATCAGAATAGCAAGATAACAGGTCAGGTGGTGTAATAATTGGAGCCTAAAATGCACCAATTAAATAGTTGTTTGCAATCATCATGAGAAGAGTCGACCGGTCTAGGGTGTGTAAATGTACATTCTCCACATACACACTCTTTCTCTCTCACACACACACACTCACTCTCTCTCTCTCACACACCAACAGGCTAGTGTGATCACACACACACACACACACACACACACACACACACACACACACACAACGCTGTTAAATTAGCCGCTAACGTTAGGTTAACGTTAGGTTGAGCTTTGTATTTCTCACAGAAAACGGCAAGCCACATCAAAAAAATGCAGCGTGAATGCAGTTACTAATAGTCATATTGGCAATGTGGCAAGCCAGCAGCACAACTACTACTAGTCTTAATATCAAGTAGCAATCATTAGCATACATTTACATTAGCGTTGTGTATAGTTAACGTTACGTTACCTTGCTCCGCTCGACGTAGATGCGCTGGTGGATGCGTAGACTGGATGTTTACGGTTCAGGTGCTGAAGCATTGACTGTTGTGATATGCAAGGATCGTCTTACAGTACTTGCACACCACTGAGTTCGTGTCCTTTTTCAGCGTGAAATGATCCCACACTTTAGACAGTTTCGGTCGCTTTTTCGGCCCTGGTTCTTCCCTTCCCGGCTCCTCCTGTCTGCTTTCTCCGTCGCCTCGTTCCATTTTGCGGGGTCCGCTCGCTAGTCGCTATAGCTGCTCTCTGGTCTGTCTGTGTCCTCACGTGTTTACACAGGAAGAGCGCTGTGCCACACCAGTAAGCGTCCGTGAGAAACAGTCTCTCTAAATGCCGTGTCGAGGCGAATCATTTTGGCCTCGATCAATTTAATTATTCGAGTTATTCGAGGTACTCGAGGAATCGCGACAGCTCTACACCAAGGTATTTAATAACATTGGCATTCCACTTAAAATTATATTTTTTACGTAAATTATTCTGTGGAGAGTAGTTATAAGAAAGGATTTGGGTCTTAGGTATATTTAATTTATATCTTGAGTAAAAACCAAACTGTTCCAGGCGAGACATGAGTTTTGGTAGGCTGGAGTCAGGGTCGGCGAGAGTCACAAGTACGTCATCAGCGTACAGGCATATCTTGTGCTCAGTTTCTTTAATTAAGATTCCTATTATTTCGTTGTCTTCTCTTATTGCCTGAGCAAGTGGCTCTATGAATAATGCAAAGAGGGCGGGACTTAATGGGCAACCTTGACAACACGCCCTTTCTAAAGAAACTACCGTACTCCAGATAGGCTGCCATTTATTTTGATCCGAGCAGTCGGTAAATGGTATAAGGACTTATCGTCGCTGTCGTTCCAGGACCTCGAATTTCCAAAACAGAAACTTTTCAGGAAGTAAAAAAAACCTGTTTGCTCTTAAACTACTGAACCAAATGTCGTCCAAGTTGGCACATGTCTTAATTATAGTTAGTTTCCCGCTGAATGTGTCGTTACTTTATTAATATCTTACCTGGATAAGCTCAAATGATGTTGTTTATATTATCAGTCCGACTTGGAAGCGCTTTCTCATGGCCAGTCAAGCGGGAGGCAGTCGCATGCTCATGCACGAGCCCCCAAGCTCCAGGCCGCGGGGGCACACGCAGGAGCAGCAGCATTGCCCCTCGCCTCTCATGTCCGAAGCGGGGGCTTTGGCATGGTGTGAGAAATAGACTGACATAACGTAGCGTTAACGTTACTTTATTCTCGTCAGAAAACACTGCGATTTGCATGTTAAAACAAGTTTGCAGCCTAGGAATAACTGGAAAACATTTGATTGATATATTAACGTCAGAGGAAGCCAGGATTAGTCAAAACGATATGAGAAATACACAGCACGTCTGCCGTGTGTCTTTTCCGGGTTTATTGTCCTGCGTGGGGGGGTACACACGGAGGTAGGGGGGGAATTTTGAGGTTTGACTGACAGATTGAGGGCGAATGGCGTTACGAGATTTACTCACAAGCTCGTTTTAATGCTTTTCCATTGGTTGCATTTGTTAAAAACCAAACAGAGACGTGAAGGGTGACCAATGGCATTGATTCATGACAAAAAATAAAAAAGTGAAAAAAGGCACATTCGAGGTCCTGGAACGACAGCGACGTTATATAATATAAGCTAATATAAGACATCTTATGAATTTATCATGAAAGCCAAAGCGCTGTAGTACCAGGTACAAGAACCGAGTCGAAAGCCTTTTCTGCGTCCAGGCTAATAGCCAACGACTTTGTATCGCTTTTGCTCATGTTATCAACCAGATACAACGCTCATCGGACATTATCCTGCGTTTGCCTGTCCTTAACAAATCCTGTTTGGTCTGTACTTTGGTCGGAACTATGTTTTCTATTCTTTTCACCAGAATTGATGCAAATAGCCTGTAGTCTATGTTTAAAACAGAGATGGGTCTATATGAGCTGCAATCCGTCTTGTCTTTACCCGCCTTTGGAATAACAGATATGATGGCCTGACTCCATGACACTGGGGTCTCTCCCCCTTGAAGAATATAGTTGAAACACTTTAGCAGTATAGGCGTCAGTGAGTCCCTGAATGACTTGTACCATTCTGCTGGAAAACCATCTCCTCCCGGGGCCTTACTTTTTTCAGTCTAGATATGGCACTGTCCACTTCTGCTGGAGTTATTGCTCCAGTTGCCAATTCATTCTGTTCTTCACCTATTGATGGTAAATCTAATGACTCCAAAAACGTTTTAATGAGTGATGATCCGCTGCTTCAGGTTGTGAGTATAATTCTTTATAATATTTTTCAAAGGTCTGTGGTATGTCCTCTGGTTTATAACTCATCACCTTGGTCTCAGGGCCCCTGATTTTGAAAATTGACCTTTCCGTCTGCTGTTTATGCAATTTCCATGCCAACATTTTTTGGGCTCTAGGCCCAGTTTCATAATATCTCTGCTTAATATATTTTTATTTAGTCTCCACTTGGCTGTCCAATTTTGCATTCAATTTGTGCTTTGTTGTTTTTATTTCTTCTAGAATTTGAGAGTCACTTGATTTCATGTGTTCCTGTTCCAATATTTTTAATTTGTTTGTTAAGTAGGTCACTTGTGCCTGTTTCAGCTTTTTCATTTTAGAGGACCACATTATGACTTTTCCTCTCAGTACTGCTTTCGCAGCATCCCATAGGACACTTGGTGAGATATCCTCTTTAGTGTTGAATTCCAAATACTCCCCGATTTCTTTCTTTATATATTCTACATATAGGTGATCATTCAGGAGGCTAGTATTAAGTCTCCAGATCGTGTTCTTAGCTTGGACGTCTAAATACAGTCTCAAATACACTCCGGCATGATCTGACACATCTTTAACCCCTATCGTACAGTCTATAATCCGATGTCTCTCTGAATTAAACAGAAAAAAATAATCAATCCTTGAGTGAACAGCATGGGGGTGGGAAAATAAAGTAAATTGTTTCACTGAAGGATTGAATTCCCTCCATATGTCTGCCAAACCAACCTCTTTAAGCAACTTTTTTTTTTTTTTTTAACATAAATTCAGAATTAATCCTCTTTGTTGGGTTTGTAGAGTCTAGGATTGGGTTTAGCTGTATATTCCAGTCCCCCCCACAAATAAGAGTGCCAGAAAATTCTGTGGCTTGCAAGTAAAGGTTTATTCAACAAAACAGTAACGTTTCGGTCCAAAAACCTTCATCAGATTCTTCTTACAGAATAAGAGGAGGGACCAGTTATATAGGCTGGCAGACCTATGCATGGACCAATCAGGTCACACTACACCTACAATGGCATAGCTGTGGTCGAAAACAATTTACTTTGCATTCTTATAATAGGATTTTCGTGCCGTCCTCCAAACCTATTTCTCTGAGGCTGTGTGTGTGTGTGTGTGTGTGTGTGTATGTGTGTGTGTGTGTGTGTGTGTGTGTGTGTGTGTGTGTGTGTGTGTGTGTGTGTGCGTGTGCGTGTGCATGCGTGTGTGTGTACCTGTCTTCTTGCTGTCCTCCAGGCCTCTCTTGTGTGGCGGCTCCTGGATGTTTTTGTCCACATCAGCTCGACCCAGCAGCTCGTCAGGACGGTCCCACATGGACAGACGGGTGGTCGGGTTGTAGAAGAACACGCGGTCATCACCTGTCCACACCACACACCTGATCAACATAAAGACACACAAACACACACACACAGGCATAGCAATCAGGACAGATAGAAGAAATAGAAAGAAATAGCAAGATAAGGGCATGTGTTCACATAAAGTTTGTCAGCAGGGTTTTTTTGACATGGAAAAAGCACTGTGCGGAGCGCTTTATGTTAAGGAAAAATAAAAGTGGATGATAATGTCACCTGCTACTAGCTCACTAAGCAGCTGGTTAGCTCTTGTAGCAGTACATGTCCGGTATCCATACTGCCTTTAAAGCCCCCCTCCAGTCAGTTTTCTGCCTGTGTACAAACCTGGTGTACAGTGGAAACGCAAAGCTGCGCGCGCCGTAATAAACTACGTCACCAGTCTAATCATTTGGCCAAAGTTCGTCTATTGGTAAGAACCGAAGGATTATACCTTGTTCCACTGAAACATCATGGCATCATCACTGTTGTCCAAAAAGGATACGAGCCTCGCTCCTACCTTCAATACGATCTTTGTCTCCCTTTCAGCCGGTAGACCGGAAACAGTATGGTTGCCTCTATCTCTGCAAAATGTTCGTCCAAAAGGCACAATATTGTTATAAATATCAACAACCAGCCATAAGATACCAGTGACTATCGCGGCATTTTGAGCCAGAACGAATGACCAGAACACTTTGTTAGCAAACGTAGTGGCCAAGCTAACGGCAATATATTAAATATTGTATTTGTCTGGCGCAGGGATTCCGCTAGACATTTTCTCAGACGGCCAGTGCAGCCGGTAACGTTCCAAAATTCCGGCCATATCGAATATTTATCGGCCACTATTGTCATTAAGAGGCCGATGTCGCAGCAAGAATATTTAATTGGTCGGCACGTCGTTCTCGGTAAGGACGCTTTCGTTATTGAAACAGACAACATGCATGCATGCTCCTACTGTAGCCTATCTATCTGCATTTGCAGACACTCATGAACCCATATCTTCTGCACATTGCCTTGATGAAAAAACAATGTAGCGTTAGCTAAAAGTAATAAGTGCGACAGTGTCAGTGCAGACAGCACACAACTTGAATCTCCAGCAATAGGCTACGCACCTTAATCTTTCCCACTCGACACCTGGCACCTGCGGCAGCTCTCCTGCACTCGTTCTCGGCTGCCATGTGGCTTTATTTGTGGTAAGCATTTTGATTCATCTCCTCATCATACGAGCGTCGGGCAACAAGCGCAAGCCATTGATTGATTGATTGATTCGCCCGACGTAGGTAAAAAGGCTTTTTACCTCTGCTAAATTGACAGCCTATACGTCAGGTCTCTTTCGCTTTTGATGGCGGCAGGCACGCTTCTGTTTCTTTCCTGCCGTCTTGCTGGCCTCGGCTGAAGTAGGCTACTTGTTGCATGATCTTGATTAAAAAAAGGACTGGCCTAGCAAGGGATGTCTGTTTTGACATTTCGGTTTCCTCCTGTGTGTTTCCTCACAGCGGGTCCAGCGCTGGCCGGCGGGACTGATGCTGCTTGTGCGGCTTTTAAACGGCGCTCTACACTAACGAAAGCGTCTGCTATATTTTTCTTTTTCACAAACACTCAACATACAGGGGGGCGGGAAAAATATGATGTAATAAGTCTCTATTTAAGTCGTAGCTTATTGGCAACATCACTTAGGCTATAGGTCACACAATATTAGGCTATTTTATATAAGGAATTTGTTTATTTGGCATATTTTCAGCCGGCCACTTGAGCCGGTGACCTTTCAATTTGCCGGCCCACGGCAACAAATACCGGCTAAAAGCCGGCAATTGCCAGCTAACAGAATCGCTGGTCTGACGTCAGCACCCGTTTCTAGCACAAGCTATATTTTGAGACTTTGAGCCCAAAATAAGGTTATTTGTCAACAAAATACAGTGGCGAACACTAATTAGCATAGCAGAGAAAAACACAGCTACACATGAAATATCTTAAAAAAGACAAAAGTGACTGGAGGGGGGCTTTAAAGGCCCATTCCGTTGGTTTTGGCGAGAAATAAATGTGCACAAAGTGTTTATTATTGGCACTGAGTGAATGCGCCTTGACGTAACTTAAAAATGGCGACCAGGGGCATTTCTCTCCGACCTGCCGTTCAGAAGATACATAGAAAAACCGCAGTTTCGAAGTGGATAGCATCTCCCGCCACAACTAGAGGATGTGACGTCTGCGCGCGTTCATGAGCTTCGCCTCTTGTCCTAGACGGCTAACAGGAAATGGCTAAAGTAGCTTTTAACGTTACGTTCGTCGCTAGCTGCTAGCAAAAGGAAACAACAACACAGACTCCAGAAAAAGTCCACACTAAATAAATAAATAAATATTTATCTAATGAAGCCCGTCTGGCCAGACAGCAGCAATGTGACCGACATGGGGGGGAAACTAGAGTCAGGACTGTGTTTTCGGTTCATGAAGGGAACTTGCTGCTTGTAGCTACTGTAATGTGGTTTTGACCAGATAACGTTAGCTGCTTGCTAATGGATTTTCAAGATTCAAGATTTTTACTGTCACTCCGTAGAACAAGTATCTGACCACCTGGTCAGAAACTCTGCTAACATTACCGTCTTGTGTGAAGTAATGCAACCCTAACGTTACTACCGTTATTCTTATGGTCATGGAACATTATTGTTTGACTGCATTTAGCTGCGGTGGTGAACCTGCAGCTGCTATTAGAACCATAACGTTAGCTTGATGCTATACGCGGCTAACTAATAGATTTAGCTATATTTATAGAAATTACCACCAGCCCCAATAACGTTACTGTCTTGTGTTGATAATGAATCTAACAGTCGGAAATATGCCTAACGTTAGCCTACTGTCTGTTATGCTTACGGTACATTGTTTGACTGTTCAGTTTGGTCAACTCCAGGCATTACACGGTACCGTACATACAGGGGGAGCAGGCTATTTCCTGGCTTGTCCCGCAGCCAGCAGGCTCTAGTTAACGTTAGCTTGATGCTAATCGCGGCTAACTAATATTAATTTACATTTATAGAAATTACCACCAGCCCCACTAATAACGTTACCGTCTTGTGTGGATAATGAATTTAACAGTCGTAAATATGCCTAACGTTACTGTTATGCTTATGAAACATTGTTTGATTGTTCAGTTTGGTCAACTCCAGGCATTACACGGTACCGTACATACAGGGGGAGCAGGCTATTTCCTGGCTTGTGCTAACATGAGTATCGACTTGCCCACAGCCAACGCAAGCCAAAACACGACCAAACATGCCACAATAACGTCCCCTAATTCATCCAGAATCCTTCCTGGGCATCTCGAGGCTGATCTGACCGATAAATTGTCCAGGTTGCCGTTTTCAAGTGACTTTTATGAGTTAACGTTACAAAGCAACCATCACAGTCTGCTGTTGCCAGGCAACTGCTTGTGCGCGTGCGAGTATGGTGCCCGCGCGTCAGCTCGTTCACACGCTGCCTGCAGTTACACTAACGGCCACCGGCGTCAGTAATAGTGAGTATTGACGGATTGGGCCTTTAAGATGGCTGCTACAGTAACGTCAATTCAATAATTACAACGTCCTATTTCTCCACCACCATCACTTCCTCCATATATATTCACCTTTTTCACTTTCCACCCAATTCACGCATTCGTGTCTAAAAGGCAGGAAATAACACAGGTGCAAGAAAATCATCATTAATCATTAATCCAACTTCCAATCCATTTGGTGATCCAGTGCCGGGGCCTGCGTTAATGTTTTGCTTGCACCTGTGTTACTTCCTGTCTTTTAGACACAAAATGGGTGAATAGGGTGGGAAGTGAAAAAGGCTAATTGTTGTTGCTCTGGAGGGTATGGGAGGCGGTTCACGTCACCGGGTGCCTTTCTGAAAAGTTGAACATGTCTGAGCTTTTGAAAGCGCTCCACTCTGAGGGAAAAACTCTGGCCGCAGCATTTTTCTGGAGCGGCCGCCTTGCGCTACTTTTCATGAAGAAAGGGTGCTGGTGTCCCCTGAGGTAGGGGGGTGGGGGATGGTATATGGACACAGCCTTCTGCATTTACAACCACTGCAATCGAGCGGCATGATGTGGTGACGTAGGATGTGAGGTAGGGTGTGATGTAGGGTGTACCAGGGAGTGCCAGGGATAGGGTTGGTGGCTACAGGCTTGGCTTTCTGTGCTGCTTTCTCCTCCTCTGTCATCTCCTCTTCTTTAGGCTCCTTGATAGACACAGAAGCAGAGAGAGAGGAAGAGGGAGAGACAACGAATCTGTTACTCTTCAAAAACCTTCACGGAAACGGATTATCTTTCATTTCAGACCTTATTTCATGCATTTAACCGAAATTCCCATATAAAAAATCCCATTGCCCTTTCCCTCTACGAACCAGCAGCGCAGCAGGGACTTCCGGGGTAAGCCTAAGAAAAGACATCATCCCTGTGGTACTCTAATGCATGATCCGCTAAATCCATGGGCTCTTTAAGAATATTTTTGTTGTTCAATCTTAAATCCGCTAATCCATCCTTGCCATACCTCCTTCTCAATAATGGTGTCTCTGTCCGCTTTCTTCTCCTCCTCTTCCATCTCCATGGCCTCAGCTTCAGCCTCAGCCAGGCGCTCAGCCTTAGCCTTCTCTGCTTCTTTAGCTGGGGACAGTGAGAGAGGGAACCCCACACACACACACACACACACACACGCACACAAACACACACACACACACACACACACACACACACACACACACACACACACACACACACACGTGAGGCTATGTATGAATGTATGAGCGAAAGCTACCTGTAGATCTTGTGCACAAAGTCAAACTTCATGCCATCAGTAAAAAAACATTATTCATCAGTTTGCATACATGACATTAAATAGCAGTACTGTCACTGTCTCTGCTGATTAGCCACACTGTTCGCCAGTGTAATTTGTTGACAAATAACCTTATGTTATTGTCTTCTTGTCCAGGAACTTAAGATATTTTTGCTAAATATTTAGTCTTTGAGTGAATTTTACCAGTGACAGAGAGGGCCATGGCTTCACTCGTCATACACTGATCCAGTTGACTTCCCAGATACGTTACACAAAAACGTATCTTACATTCTACCGAAAGGCTGGGTTTGTTCCTTAGTTTGTGCTTAGATCCAAAAACAATGCATTCAGATTTTCCTAGATGCAGGGACAGCTTGTTGTCACATAGCCAGCTGCTTACTCTCTGAAGCTCTTCACCCAGATACTTTCCAACTGCATCTAAGGGAGTCTCCAGTTACCAGTGTTTTCCAGAAGCGCCGGCCGCCGGCTAATTAGCCGTTCATTAAAGAGATACTCAACAGTTGAGCCAGACAGAGAAGTCGGTCAGATTTTGTCAGTTTTTCAAAAAAGGGCGGGGAGTTTTCAGGCTTTCGAATCCGCCCACTCCACATTTGGATAGGATGAGCTTTTGTGGGGCGGGCAAATTTCAGAGCCAATAGCAGAGCTCTGTGCATTTCCTGCTCACGCATGTGTAGTTTCAGTTAAAGCTAGCGCTGTGAATGGATCTGCTGCTGATGTTGCTGTCCAAACCTCGCGTCACCAGGTTCTCTCAGTCCAAACACCAGCATACCGTTTTACTTCCTCGAACCAAACGGTTCAGCTAACGCTATAATCGGGAGAGACCATAGAACATTTCACTCCAACCAAAACAAAAAAAAACATAAAAAAAATATTTTCTTTAAACACGCATTTTTTAAACGTTTTGGTCCCAGTGAGATGTTATGCGATCTCCCCTGTTTCTAAATATATCTGTACCGTTTGGTTTGAACCAGTAAAACGTTTTATAAGCATTTTACGAAATGTGTATGGGAAAATAAATGGCAGATGAAAATCTCTGGTTCAGTGCTGAAGCAGGAAGTAGGCGGTCACTTTGCCTCTCTATTGTTTGGATATTACCCAGAAGGCTTTGAGGCGGATAACTTTTGACAAGAAAACCATCAAATCTGGCTAAAAAGTTAGATAAAAATAATACTTATTTGTAACACAAAATGCAATTCAGGAATATTTGAATATTGGACAAAATAAAATGAAATGAAATGGCAACCCTAACAGAAACACACATCCACCAGTGGGGTGTATATATACCCTCGCAAATACAACGTGAATAGGGAAATGGGTAGTTTGTAACATGTAACGTAACATGGTTGCACACTCTGATATCCACTCCAGCAACACTTGCTTACTTGACGCCACTTTTTCAATAAAAACACATTTATGCAATGACTTTACATAATGTGTATTTATGTCGCATCATTTAGCCTGTGCTGTGATGTGCAGGAGCAGCAGGTAAACTAAAAGTTATAAAACTAAGCCTGAATGAAAATGTAGTGAGTGTCCAGGCAAGGCGGCAGTCAACTCAAACGAGCCTATTGTCACCGATAGTTACTAGGGATGGGCATTTCTAGCAAAAACACTATTCGAAATTCGCTGGCCAAATTCGAATTTAATTCGAAATTCGAAAAAAAAAAAAAAAAAAAAAAAAAAAAATTTTTTTTTGTGAGTGAAATGTTGCATTGTCTCCCCTGATTCTAAGTCTACGGCTTTATTAATTAATATAAAAAGCTTCTGCTGTGGATTTTTAGCTCAAACAAGCATTGCACCACTGAAGTAAAGAACATGTTACATGACATTGACATTTTCGAAAATAAAAAACAGTTTTGACAATCATGAGTGGTTCATTAAATATTTAGTAGGCTCAGGTCTGAGTGCCAAAGGGGTGCCAAAGTCACCCCCTCTCCCTCTTCGTGGGATTTCATCCGCCATTCATTTTTCCATAAACCTTGCTTAAAATGCTTATAAAAATTGTTTTACTTGCTCAAACCAAGCGATTTGACTATACTTAGAATCAGGGGAGACAATGCAACATTTCACTCAAATTTTTTTTCGAATTTCGAATTTCGAATTTCGAATTTTGAATTTCGAATTTCAATAATAAAAGTCGACCTTGATAATAACAACGATTATTCGAAAATTCGAAATTCGATGCCCATCCCTAATAGTTACAGGTGAGCTTACAACCTTTATCTGAAGGTAGTAGAAGTATATGGATGCATCGGGACCACTGGGGGAGCGAGCCAACACCAGTAAAAGCTGTCGGGGTACACCCCCACGCAGGACAAAAACCCGGAAAAGACACACGGCAGACGTGCTGTGTATTTCTGATATCATTTTGTTTAATCCTGGGTTCTTCTGACGTGAATAGATCAATAAAATGTTTTACAGTTATTCCTAGGCTGCAAACTTGTTTTAACATGCAAATCGGAGTGGTTTCTGATGAGAATAAAGTAACGTTAACGTTACGTTATGTCAGACTGTTCTTATCCCCATGGCAAAGCCTTCCCTTCGGCCATGAGAGGATGAGAGCACTGCTTCACGGCTGCGCGCACCCCCACGGCCCGGAGCTTGCGGCTCGTGCATGTGCAGAGGGGAGGCAGCCATCAGCGCCTGACTGGCCAGGAGAGAGTGCTTCCAAGTCGGACTGATAATATAAACAACATCATTTGAGCTTATCCAGGTAAGATATTAATAAATGACACATTCAGCGGGAAACTAACTATAATTAAGACATGTGCCAACTTTGATGAGGTTTGGTTCAGTATTTTAAGAGCAAACAGGTTTTTTTAACTTCCTGAAAAGTTGCTGTTTTGGAGATTTTCTGGAGGGGGTTTCCGGGGGGTCAGACCAAGTGTGTAAAGCTTCTGGCATACTCTTCGCGCACGCGCTGGAGGCGGGGCTCCACGGAGGGCCCGCGCACTCTGCGCGGGCCAAAACAGAACATAGTGAGTGCGCAGCTCGCTCCTCCTGTGGAAGCTCCAGGGGAAAATGGCGGCGATCAGTGCCAGGCAGCCTGAATGAAATTGAATGTAATGTTCCCAATTCTATTATTAAATTATTATATAAATTATTAAATTCTAAAAAACGACCCTCAACATTTGGGAAGGCTAAGCCACACAACTAGTTCGTTATAATCGAACATCATGCTTTGAAGGCGACTTTACGACGATGAGGACGGTGAGGACTCAATCACAGCAGATATCCACTGATAGCCTACCACAGAGATCTCACAGGCACAGGCAGCAAAACCCGACGCGCTGATAGAAAAATCTCGATGGACGGCCAACATTTCATCAAAGGTAAGCTCAAGTAACGTTACAATAATGATTAATACCCCGTTAACGTTACTTGAGCTTACCTTTGATGAAATGTTGGCCGCAAAGAGCAAAGACGTGTGTACTTTGATGGTAGAAAAAAAAGCAAAAAAATGTTGCCCTCCCCAGCGACTGAACCACGTCGCACAAATCCACAACCTTCTCCTTTCTTTCTCCGACGGGATTCTGTAAAACACAAGCCAGGCGTGTCTCCTCGTCGGTTTAGTGCAACCGATAGCACAACAGGTAGGCTATCCGGCACTTTGGCTGAACAAACAGCGTGAGTCGACTCGCAGGCAACGGAATCAACAAGTTTTTTTTTGACCGCCAGGTGGGCGTTCCCGGCAGCACGTAACGCCCCTTGAAAGCTATGAATAGTATGCCCCCTACTGACACCGCTTTGACCCTACCCGTGAGATATGACCGTACTAACATCAGGGCCTCTTTGCTAAATCCCATTGCCTTTAATTCATACAGCAGTATCCGGTGGTTTACAGTGTCGGATGCTTTTTGCAAATCAAGCATTGCCATTCCACAGTATTTCCCATTGTCAATTTCCTTTTTAACTCATTGAGTGCCAATGACGACTTTAGTCGTCAATTCGGATAGTAACGTTGAGTGCCAATGACGACTAAAGTCGTCAATTGCGTTTTTTGACGGTGGGACGTGGATCAAAGCCAGATCCATCTCCTGTAAAATATTGGGGCATGTTGAATGTGTATAACCTATTTTACCGACCCATTAGGTGGCGACAGTGCTCTCCAGATTAGAGAAAGGCCAGGAAAAAAGAGAGAAGAAGTCATGAGGAAACGGAAATCGCATCGATATGCATGAAGCATAACGTTGGCTGTGCCTGTGAACAGCAGTCAATCTGCTGCCACAATTGAGCCCCTCCGTCTCCGCTGCGATAGCCCCTCCATATGATTTAGTTGCCGACACCAGCGTCTTTCTGAAAAGTTACATTATTCTCAGCTGGGAGCCGGCGACAGGCTGTGAAAAAGCGGGGGGGATGCAGCGCACTTTTCAGTGCAGACAGAGCAAACGCAGAGCAAGCAGCAGAGCCCCAGAGACACTCCCACGGAGGAGGAGGAGGGGGGTGGGGCACGCAGGGCAGTATACAACCATTGACAGTAAACACAGACCCAGACAGCAGCAGGCTCGATAGACAGAGAGACAGGCAAACACGCTAGAATATCTGATGCCCACCAGCAGTAAATCAAGACCAGCAAGAAGGTGTAGGGTCTGCGCACGCAGGGGCCAGCGCTGCTGGTTGCAGCTAAAAAATATTATTTGGCCAAACGAAATTCCTTTGTTTTCACTATTTTATTGAAGGAAATTATTTTTGAGGTGTCATTACATCAGAAAATATTAGCTTCAGAGTCAATGATGTGCTTGAAATGCTGAAATGATGTGCTTTCACAAAAGGCTGAATATCTCAGATTCTAAATTGAAACGTGTGTTTTTGCTGAAATCAACCTATCTTCTCCGGCTGATAACTAAAGAATGGAAAATGATATCAATAAACTTTTTTTTGCAGATGATAGAAGAGAGTCTCATCGTTCTTTGTGCGTTCTTTGGCACTGGGAGCGTCCGTTCTCCAAAAGTGGCTGGCACTCAATGAGTTAATTAAGTCGGTCAAATAGACCAGGCACGTCTCAGTTGAATAGGATTGCCGGAAGCCCGACTGAAAATCATATAAAATATTATACTGATTTACCTCTAATTGCTTCGATCTACCTTGCTGCCCTTTTTGTAAAGAGCAGTTACCTTGGCCTTTTTAGTCTCCTTTGGGATTTTAGATTGGGAGATTGACAAAATTAGAGATGGCAGCGAGGGCTGTTCAGTTACACCCAGAGACATTCAACTTTTCAAACCCAGCTGAATGGCTGCGTGGGATAGGAAGATTTGACAGATTTCGGATCGTTTCACGACTCAATGAAAAACAAGAGGAAGATAAGGTGAACTAATTCTTACAGTATATATAAATGGGATGGGAGATGCAGCTGACAATGTTTTAAAGTGTAAGCATGACTGAGGCAGATAAGAAGAAATATGAGGCTGTTAAAGCAGCACTACATAGGAAAACATGAGAGAGCCCATTTCAATTAAGTAGCGCAGGACCCTGCTTTTTCTTTCTTTCTTTTTTAAATAGCGGGCAGGAGCGGGTGGTCAGTGACACTGCAGGAGCGAGTGGTCATAACGTGGCTGCGGGTGGTCAGTGACACTGCAGGAGCGGGTGGTCATAACGTGGCTGCGGGTGGTCAGTGACACTGCAGGAGCGGGCGGTCATAACGTGGCTGCGGGTGGTCAGTGACACTGCAGGAGCGGGTGGTCATAACGTGGCTGCGGGTGGTCAGTGACACTGCGGGAGCGGGTGGTCGTAACGTGGCTGCGGGTGGTCAGTGACACTGCGGGAGCGGGTGGTCAGTGACACTGCAGGAGCGGGTGGTCAGTGACACTGCAGGAGCGGGTGGTCATAACGTGGCTGTGGGTGGTCAGTGACACTGCAGGAGCGGGTGGTCATAACGTGGCTGCGGGTGGTCAGTGACACTGCAGGAGCGGGTGGTCAGTGACACTGCAGGAGCGGGTGGTCAGTGACACTGCAGGAGCGGGCGGTCATAACGTGGCTGCGGGTGGTCAGTGACACTGCGGGAGCGGGTGGTCATAACGTGGCTGCGGGTGGTCAGTGACACTGCGGGAGCGGGCGGTAATGGGCAGAAATCAGGAGCGGGATAAAAAAAAAACCTGCGTGCACCGCTCTAGCCCACACAACAACTTTGCATATCTAATGGTCCCCCATACATACATGTCTCCATGTCTCCAAAGCGTCAACAGTGCCTACCTTTCTCCAGCAGGGCCTGTGGCCTCTCCCAGGTGGACTCCAGTGTTCGGTTGTTGTAGTAATATGTTTTCCCGTCTGCTGTTTTGTACTCCGACCACTCCGGGAGCTGCAATGATCCAGCTAAGGAGACAGGAGCTGCTGTGAGAGCCAGCTGTGGGTGCATCATGGGAACCAGAGGCGGGGCCATACCAGGAAGCATACCTGCCATTGGTCAGAGAGGGACAGAGACAGACAAGGATTGGTTGAGAGATACGTTTTTCTGTCTGAGACACTAGCAGTGGAATACTCTCTAGAGACGGCATCCATCCATACATCAATTTGTGAAGTGACATAGCTTACGGCATATTTCACTTGAAATCAAACGTGTGCCAGGACAACCAGAAATACACCAGAGGGAGAATAAGCCTGGTTTATTGCAGCTTTAACGCAGCTACGAGGAACCTTAATTTTGTGTTGATTGTAGCGGCACCTGTGGACTAAAGCGGTACTGTTCGCCGGGAGTGACATCAAGGCTCCTTTTATTTACTGCATAAGGTTAATGTTATCGCTTCTTCTGCTGGCCAGAACAAAAGTTACAACCAGTTTCACACGGACGTAACGTAATGGACGCTATGCCTGGTCCCTGCACAGGCATTTAGAAAAAACGATAGAAATCGCTGATCTCGTCGCTGAGGGTCTCATCTGCTGATGTAGGTAAGATGTTAAATGTTAAATGTTAAATGTATTCATGTATGTCCTGTCTTTTGCAGAGCTTCACAGTAAACTGTACTGAAACTAAATACCACCAACCTAGTTGTGTGGCAATAAAAGTATCTTGTATCTTGTATCTTGTATGTGAGACATCAGTATTACATTTAGGCCATGTTTAGATGACAACGGTCTCTGTATAAAACGGCAAACTGTCGTTGCGTTCTCGCCTTTGATTTTGAGTGTTTGTGATAAGGATAACGCGTGCAGACTGAAGCAGCGTGTGAGCCAGAATAACACGGAAACTTCTGGTTAAAACCTTCACAATAATGGCGATTAAATAAACTAATAGCCTTATTGATGCATGTTGCAACCTTTTTGTGTGTGTGATCCGAAAAACACATAGAACACAGACAATTAAAAGTCAATTTTAACACGTAGTGAGTCGACAGTTCTGATTTTTATTTACCCAGTTATAGATGACTGCTTTTATTTTGAAGGTAAAAACGCCTAGCTTCCTCTACTCAGTCTATTTCTAACGGGTTTGATTTATCTTTGTAGGATTAAACTTCAAATGAATTTCCCACGCGATAGAGTGACACAGAAGTCACGAATGGTAATAAACCGCTCCAGATTGGAAGTCGAAAAATAGGGAGTGCTTAACATGAGCAAAAAAATAATAATAATAATAATAATAATAATGCTTCCATACTGCTCACCCGGCGTAATTCAAGTCTCCACAAGCCCTGAGATGCCAAGTTGGCTTGAAAATACATCATTTACACCCTGTTTTTAGATTAAATATAGCCATGTGCAGCTGGAACCTCACTTTCACTTAGATGGTGATGTAGATGGTGTATGATGTCTTTTCAAATCAACTTGCCATCTCAGGGCTTGGGTTATTTTCCCCTCCTGTTGTATTTTTTCAGTTTTTGCTCATGTTAACAGGGGTAGGCTAGGTGTACCATTATGCTAAGCTAAGTAGCCCTCGTTATTTTTCCTAATACACGTACAGAGAAGATAAGGGACTCCATCTTCTTGACTTAAAGTCCTTACACGTCGGGTGCATTTTTTTCGTGCGATTAATTCACACGTCAATAATATTTTCCGAACCTATATCAGTCAATGCAACCGTGCATATCAACAGCGGAGTTTCGCTGAGCGTTTTGCAGAGTTTTTTCGGACCAAGGTTGATTTTTCAGAAATTTGCTTCCGATGTGTGCACATCTGTTGCTGTGATTGACAGGTGGGTCAAAATTCGCATTTGCAATTTCGTGACGTATATTCGCATCGCTCTTGGTGTGTAACTGCCTTTACTGTCGGGAAGATGTCAAATAGGCAAATCTCCCAAAATGTTGCCGTGTTCCTTCAAGTGTTTTAGGGGACGTAATCATTTTGTGGAAGAAATAACCAACATACACAAACAGCCACATACAGAAGTCATCATCACACATACACAACTAGGGGTGGGACAAAATATCGATACCCACGTTATCGCGATATTTCCACCCGCGATACGTTATCGATACACTGGCGCCAAGTATCGATATGTTTATTAATTTTTTTTTTTTTTTTTTTTTTTTTTTAATAAACAGGCTAAAATATTATGCTGTGTGTGGTAGTTGAAACATAGTTTCAAGTTGACTTTATTTATGTTTGTAGTTGAAACAAAAACATAACTACTGTAGGCTACATGA
This sequence comes from Poromitra crassiceps, assembly GCF_964638095.1. NCBI lineage: Eukaryota > Metazoa > Chordata > Actinopteri > Beryciformes > Melamphaidae > Poromitra > Poromitra crassiceps. Next base: position 355,737 of record NC_139623.1, read on the forward strand.
ATGGAAATGTTTGATCATTAATATCTACTTTTAGAAATTATATAGGTAGGTAGGTAGGTTATATAGGTTTTCTTGTTTTAATAGTAATAATAAAAAGACTTAATGTGTAACTTTTCCTCCGTGGTATCGAAAATGGTATGAGTGAGTGAGTGAACTCAGAGAGTTCATGTCAATTCTGCTAATAAATGCATAATACATGATTTTTTGCCTTCAGAGGTATTTTTTTCACTTGTTACACAGGTATCGTGATGTATCGTCTTCCAATATATCGCAGTATCGCAGTATCGCAGTATCGTGATATATCGTTATCGAGGGCCAAGTATCGTGACGATATCGTATCGTGAGCTACTCAGCGATTCCCACCCCTATACACAACCATGCCACAACACAGAAAAACCACATGACATGTAGCCCTGAATGTTACACTACTGACTCACTGCTAGAAATAGCAACTCGCCCTCGAGGGGGTGACTTATCAAAGAAGACAGCTTCTTTCTCAACTTATAGATGGTTTTCATTGAATTGTGTTTGGTTTACAGCTAAGAGGTGTCCATGAAATCACTGTAGACCTACTACATCCTAGGTAGGTACAGTCCTCACGGGGCTTATTGCTTCATTTGAAACCTATCTTATTTCCTGTCAACTATTGTATTAGCAAACACTGCAACAGGAAGTAAGCTAGGTGCAATTTAGAATGTTTTTTGTGTCAAGTCAAAACCGTCCATGTAGTCAAACCACCATACAAGTCAAAATGACTGATAGTGACGATCAATGACTCGGGCCAATCCGACATTTTACATGTCGTTTAAGTGGCTTCTCCCAAACATGGCAAATTGAGCAAAACCAATGACTGTCTTATACCCTAACGGTTACCAACAGTTCTTGAAGTCAACACGCAACCAAAGTGCATGCATCGCTTAGTAACAGCTTAATACTAAGTTAATAAGTTTGCTTTACAATGCAATCACAGCACTAGAACATGTGTTTTTCTTATCTCTGCATTTCTCTAAAAAGGGACATGTTTTTGTAATTATTTCAGCATTTACCAGAACACCTCAAGTGTCTTCTGTCAAATGTATCGAGAGAAATATAGAGATTACCTTTTTGTTGTGTACGCCTTGCTAGCCTGTCTGTCTGTGTAAACATGATAGTATACTAGGGATGTCAACGGTTAACCGTTAATCGATTAACCGTCGCTAACGTCGTTGTTCGGTTATTGCTGTCGGTCTATCAGTTAATATTAATTTTTTTTTTTTTTTTTTTTGTCTATTTACTCAATGAGCTCATGCCCAAACAAGGCGTGTCTATTTAGATGCTGAAATGTTAATGCTTTTTGTGTTACAAATTCTAACACAAAAAGAATTTGTGTTGAAATGTTGATGCTTTTTGTTAATGCTTGTTAATGCTTTTTGTGTTAGAAATTCTAACACAAAAAGCATTAACATTTCAGCATCTAAATAGACACGCCTTGTTTGGGCATGAGTTCATTGAGTAAATAGACAAAAAAAAAAAAAAATTTTTTTTTTTTTTTATATTAAAGAATTATGAATTAACCGATAGGTTAATCGATTATTAGCGTCGGTTAATCGAAAGTGAAATTAACCGAAAATTGACATCCCTATAGTATACCCAACAGAGGTCTGTACTCTAAAACTGAGTGGTTATGACAAACTAAGCTACTGTAAACAACTATCCAAGCTGTGCATTCTGTTTTGAGTCTGTTGGAGTGGAGAGAGATTACACCACTGTGCAGCCAATGGATCATGTTCACAGCATTCACTAGACATTAGGGGTGTCACGGTACATGTATTCGTCCCGTGAATTTACGGTACGACCCTCACGGTACCTCGTTTCACGGTACATGAAACGACACGACGAATACGTCAAATCCAGAAGCACCTAAACGCTGTTTGAACGGCATTGAATTGAATTGAATTAAACGCCACAGAAGAAGACACACCAAAACAAAGAAATCTGCGTTCACAGAATGGGACGTTTTGTGGCGATAAGCTGTTTTGCAAATTCTGTCAACATCAAGCCAACGAGGTAAGCTTGCCAATGTAACGTTACGTAGCCGCGACAAAGTCCTTTATAGTTGCGCGTTGCGGCTAAACGTTACATAACACTGACAAGGCTGTTAACTTGTAAACAAGCAACATACATCGCGTGGGATGAGTGATGCGGTCAAGCAGACATCTGCGGATGCAGACAGGCAAGCTGCGGTGAGGAAGAGGCGATGACTCCTTGTCATCTTCCAATAATCCATTAGATGACCGAACGTAATCATATTATGCTAAACAAAACTCACATCCAATAACGTTAAGGCGCTGACAGGGTTCTTTCCCGTACTTACTGGGAAAGTGAAACCCACCCCGTTGTCTGTCAGACAGTGGGGGTATCTTTCAACAGGGGTAAAGAAGTTTTTCTTCTTCTGCCGTTTTATTCTTCTTCTGAACATGTAGGTATTTTGACGTTGACTAAAGAAACACTGCCGCCTAGTGGCCGCTTTTAGATAGGATTCCAAATTAGTGCTTACATCAAACGCAAATGCTACATAAAACAAATACAACAGGGGGAGGGGTTGGTGGGAGTATTAGGCTACTCCACACATGCGCTCTGTTTACAAACTTGTGTACAATAAAGATTTAAAGTGGGGGGAAATGCCTTTGCCCTGTCAAACAGCTGGAATACAGACATCTGAGAGGGAGGCGCACCCCACACTTTGAAAATCACTGCTCTAGAGTAAAACCTTTGTGTGGATTGCCTAGATCTTATTAAATAGTGGACATTTATTCATTCCCACATATTAGACACTATTTCTGATGGTAAAAATAGCGTAAAAAGCAGAATTCAGACATATTCAAAGGGAAAAAAACAGAATTTGGGATTTGTTGCTTTTTTTCCCCATTTTCGTACTGTGCCGTATTCGTACCGAACCGTGACCCCAAAACCGAGGTACGTACCGAACCGTGACTTTTGTGTACCGTGACACCTAGAGCTGTGCATCTTCACTGATCTCACGATTCGATACGATTCGATTATACAAGTCAACGATTCGATTCGATTCGATTATACGATGCATCTCGATGCATCTCCGATGCATCTCGATGCATCACGATGCATCTTAAATCGATGCATCACTTTTTCCGCAATACATGATTTATTTTTTCTCACTTTCTTTTTTCTCACTGTGTGGCTACTTTTAAAATAAAAGTGCATTTGGAATTGCATTGTATTATGATCCATAATTAAAATAAACAACTGCATGTACTTACATTCTATTTTATTTGATTATAAAAAAAAAAAAAAAAAAAAAAAAACGATTTTTGATATTTGTTAATCGATTCAGAATCGTCCTATTAAGCATCGCGATGCATCTCTGAATCGATTATTTTCGACAGCTCTAGTGACACCCCTACTAGACATCATATGACTCATGTAGACACCATTCACTCTACCATGCCATCTAGCTGTGGAGAGGTGAGCGGGTGGGTGTTTACCGTTGGCGCTGGGGCCTGCCTTCACATAGGGGGCGCCGACTATCTGCATCATTGCTACACCTGCAAGAACAACGGACAAGGAAGCATCTGGTTGAACACAGCAAGACACTGGATATCGGCTGCTACATTTTGTGTGTGTGTGTGTGTGTGTGTGTGTGTGTGTGTGTGTGTGTGTGTGTGTGTGTGTGTGTGTGTGTGTGTGTGTGTGTGTGTGTGTGTGTGTGTGTGTGTGTGTGTGTGTGTGTGTGTGTGTGTGTGTGTGTGTGTGTGTGTGTGTGTGTGTGTGTGTGTGTGTGTGTGTGTGTGTGTGTGTGTGTGTGTGTGTGTGTGTGTGTGTGCGTCCGGCACCATAGAGTGCCAAAGTCACACCCAGTTCCAGGGTAGGCACCAACCAAGGGATTTCATCCGCCATTCATTTCACCATCAACATTTCCTGTAATGCTTATACAATAGTTTTACTTGGTCAAACCAGAGACCTTTAATATAGATAGAGACACCCCAACTTGCAGTCACTTCCTGTATCTGTGCCACGGAGGTTTCACCACTGCCACGCCCCCTCAGGAGACGGGTCAGCCAATGAAGTTTCATACCAATGACAGACAGCCAATCACAAGCCGAGAACCACGCCCCTTTAGGAGACCGGAAGAGTTCAATTTCTTACAATTGGCGGAGCCTGGAGTGGGGTGTCTCTAATATTAAAGGTCTCTCGGGTCAAACCATGTGCTTCAGCTATATTTAGAATCAGGAAAGATCATAGAACATTTCAGTCGGACCAAAACGAAAAAATTAAATGGATGAAAAAAATACCTTTTTATATTTGGTGAAATGGAAACCAAAAGAGAAAGGAGTACGACGTTTACACGCTACAGCAGGGCTATTCAACTAAATTGTTCAGGGGGCCACATTAGACGCTTTCACACCGGCCTTGAAAGCCGCAAAATGCACGGAAAATAGGATTTGCGCCTCCGATGTGAAAGCGGGTTGGTGGGTAATTGTTGTACGCCTTTCGTTCCGCCAGTGGACCTAGTCACAGCGCCGGGTTACCCGGCAACCCGCCTCCACTTTAAAGCATAGGAGCGGCAAGCCGGAACGGTGCGAATGGTCAGCTCATTCATAAAGAAATTACAGGGGAAATAACCTCATGCAGCAAGAAAGGCAAGTAAACAAAGTAGCCTAAACAATCATGACTGCAGGGGCGCCAGGAGGAATGCTCCGTGCCTGTAAGTAGGTTAGGCTTTATGCTCAAACAATGTTGACATTAGTAGGTCAAATTAACGGATATAAAAATACGCTTCAGAGGACTATAGCTGTCTGAGGATATTCCCTCTGGAAACCAGCTCCAGAACTGCAATCTGTCTAGCTAGCCAGTTGTGCATTCCCTTACAAAAACGTTATAGTAGTCATGTGCATTTATAGCCTATACTATTCCCCCGACGAACGTTATGCAGGCTGCAGCTGTTTGATATGCGGGTGTTGTCTAATTAGGCTACTTCATGGGAATAATTTGCTTTACAAAAAACTGGAACCAAAAGATAAGAATTTGCCTTGGGCTACATGATGGTGCATCTGTGATCCATAAAGTCGATCAGATGAATATTGAAAGCTTTACCATGCTGCATGTGGACAACACTTTCGTGTTTTATCACTAATCACTTTGATCCTTAATGACCGCAGCTGCATGTCGTTGGCTGGCTCGTTGGCTGGCGTACATCGGCGATGTTTAGTTGTTGAATGAATTTGTTCATCATACAGTAGCCTAGGCTACACTAACCTATGAAAATATTCATTTGGGCAAGGAGGAGCTGGGTGGAAATGCCTCCGGTCGCCTTTCAATCCGGGAGCGGTGGCTGTCACCTGAAAGCACACCCCAGGACAGGAATGTGGCGGTGCTGCTTGGCTGTGTGTGAAAGCAATTTCTGTTCCGAGGCTGCCGGCTTTGCGGGCCTTCTGAACTGCAATTTTGCGCGATCTGTGTGTGAAAGCGGCTATTGTCAGAAACCTAAGGGGCCGGACCGTTCCCTGAGCTATTAATCCCATTATATGTACACTTGACACAACGCGCCACCACAATTTCCAAAACTTGTATTTCACTACATTGCAAAAGTAGCTTAATTTTAATTTAAAAGTGCTTAATTTCTGTGCAACAAAAGCTGTGTTAAAGCCCCAAAAGTAAACAGATTTGAAACAAATCTAAGTATTCTACAACACATGCCAGCCATTTGAAATATAATGTGGTCAATTCTGACCTCTCTTAGCTACACTATAGCATTGTAAACATTTATAGTGCATCAGGAAATGAAAACAACTGTAAACATTCTTTCTTGTTTAGAACCTAGCACAGTATTAAATACTGAGTATCTCATGAAAAACTATTAATATTGCATCTTTTGTGTTTAGCTACGTCTCACAGCATTGTAACATTGTAGTGCGGCAAGAAAGGAAAACTACTGTAAACATTTTAACCATATTTCTTGTTTAGAACCTAGCTAGCAACATCACACATCTCCTGAAAAACCATTTATAATGCATCTTTCTTGATTAGCTACATCACATTGCCATCTCCTGAAAAACATTAATATTGCACCTTTCTTGTGGCTACATCACAGCATCTCCTGAAAAACATTTATAGTGGATCTGACTTGTTTAGTTCACTTTAGATTCACATCACATCTGAAAAACAACCAGTCGAGTGTAATAAGTAAATGAGGTTTAATTGTAAAAAAAATATATATATAGAACGACCGCACCGTGGACTTATGCCTCCGCCATTAGTTCATTCTTGAGTTCAAATCGCCATTTGAGGCAAATTGGAAGAAATTCCATCAAGGCGCTCCTGAGATGTTACAGAGCTTGGAAATTGGGTGTGTGAGGTCACAGTGACCTTGAACTTTGACCTTTGATAACCAAAATGTAATCAGTTCATCCTTGCGTCAAAGTCGATGTTTGAGCCAAATCAGAAGAAGTTCCATCAAGCCGTTCTTGAGATATTGCGTTAATGAACTTGGGAATGGCGTTCATGAGGTCACAGTGACCCTTGAACTTTGACCACCAAAATGTAATCAGTTCATCCTTGAGGCCAAGTTAATGGTTGAGGCAAATTTGATGAAATTCCGTGAAGGCATTCCTGAGATATTGCGTTAACAAGCTTGGAAATGGCGTTCGAGAGGTAACAGTGACCTTGGCCTTTGACCTTTGACCACCAAAATCGAATTAGTTCATCTTTGAGTCCAAGTCGATGTTTGGGGCAAATTTGATGAAATCCCGTCAAGGCGTTCTTGAGATATCGCGTTAACAAGCTTGAAAATGGCGTTCGAGAGGTCACAGTGACCTTGACCTTTGACCACCAAAATCTAATCAGACCATCCTTGAGTCTAAGTCGATGTTTGAGGCAAATTTGATGAAATTCCGTAAAGGCGTTCCTCAGATATCGCGTTAACGAACATCGGACGGACGTACGGACAACCCGGATCCATAAGGACTGGCTATCGCCGGCGGAAGCATAAAAAAATAGAACTCATCCGCGGGCCAGTCTGACTTCGGGCCGCCAGTTGAATAACCCACCAGTAACCCCAGTAAGATGCCAGGCAGGTTATCCTGTTTTCTCATCATTTTTGTATGAGCTTTACCAGGTTATTCTATCAGAGTTAAAACTTTTACATGTGTCAACCCAAAACTAAAACTCTCCGTGCACGTAAACGTAGCTACTGACAGCACATTTTGGCTGTCATTAGTGGAAGTCCTAGTGTATTCTAAACCTGGTTCAGGTTGGTTCGTAGAAAAGTGAAAGTAGCTAGTGAATCTTGGGCTGAACACTGTAGCCATGGCTTCTTGTTCCTATACTGACTTGTCCGAGTCGACGTCATCAAAGTGTTTATTGACCAAATTTAAGGTGTAATTATGACGTAATATGTGTTTATATTGTTTCTATTACGCTCTGATTATAGCAATATGTTGAATTCAACAGCTATTTTACCAATGAAATTAGCTAGCCGTGTGTATGTTTCTTTAACCCAGAGTTAAAAACAGTTCGATCGCAATGATGTTGGAAGTGGGAAATCTCTAGTTGAAACTTCTAAGTTGTGACTTGTCTTGAAGGCACCGTTAGTGTGTGGGTGTTACCTGGGAGTGGGATGTGCATGCCAGGCAGGGGTACTCTGAAGGGTGGCACCATGACAGGGGGGAAGGCAGGCATGGCTGCGTTGGGCTGGGGCACGCTGTGAGGCAAGGCGGCTGACAGCAGGGGCATGGCCTGGGCCATGGTCTGCACGGCTGTGACAGGTGATGGCAGTGTGGAGACTGTCACCACAGCAACTGGACACGGAGACACCACAACACTGGACGTCACCGTAGCAACAGGGGCTAGGTCTGCTACAATAGAGGCTATTGGAGACATGGCGGCAAAAAAGAGGGCATATTAAGTAAATATTGTGTGTGTGTGTGTGTGTGTGTGTGTGTGTTTGTGTGTGCAAATGCTGGATATAAACGTGTACACTAACCTGCAATGGACACAGAGGGTGTGGGAGTAGTGGTGGAGTCTGGACTGGAGGTGTGTGTGCGTGTTGGGGTAGGGGAGGGGGTCTGGATAGGGGTGGTGCTGGATGTAGTGTTGACAGTGCTGGAGCTGGCAGCCACAGTGGGCCCGGCGCTCGTTCCAGCTACGAGCAGAGGGTTGAGCTCAGACTGCTGGATCATCTTCACACCATCTGGTTTACTCCATGAAGACTCTCTGGTCCTGGCGTTATAGTAATACGCCTGGGGAAAGGACAGGGGGGTTGGAGAGAGAGAGACTTGTAAAGGGACAGTTATAACCTCAAAGATTTTCATGTAAATATATGTCTCTTAAGTCACTATCTATCACAGACTGAGACACACAATGTATTCAGTAGTAACGCAATAGACTCGCTCTTCACGTTACTGTCGGTTCCCAACAACTCTTGTGTGACGTAGGACAAAAAGCCACTTTTTTCCGGTCTCTGCTAGCATTGCGGGTGGTTACTATGGCCGAACAAACTGACTAATGTCACATTATGCAACACCGTTTGTTTGCTCATCACCATAGGTGTCGGCAAAAAGAACGAAACAGAAATCTTCTAGATTATCATTTTAAGCACTGGAATAGACTATTAACACATGCTATAAAGGTATATGTGAAAATGTCAACATGAGTGCACATTAGGGGTTTGACCACTGACCTAAAAAATATGGACAGAGCTATCCCATTCATTTTGGTCTCCCATTTGGAGTTGATTTGTTGGCCGTCGCCATCTTGATTTTCATCAGCAGAGTGGGAGGGAATGGGTTGAGTCCTTGTGCAGCTCACGTGAGATGGGGGTTACCCAGAGCCGCGGCTCCGCCTGCTATTGGTCCGTGATCAGCAAGCTGCGCGATCACTGGACAAACGATCTGTCAATCACCCCCTTTTCTATCACCTATTTTACTCCAAACGGGCGAGTTATATAAAAAATGACCCCGTACAGTTGTTATGAAAAGGTGAAATTAGCTATATAGACCAAAATTGTGTTTTGCCCGTGACTGGAAAGATGTTTAATCCTGTTACAAAGTTGGGCATTTTAACATGGGGTGAATGCCTACTGCCCCCGACGCCTAGTGGCCATTCAAGGAACTACAGCTTTTCAATTCACTTCCGCATCATCAGAGGGAAACCGGGGGATTGGCTACTGGGTTTGACAGAATAGTCAACTATCAAAACCACTACTCGACACTGACTGTGCATCGTTGTGTAGACTAATCGTTCATCTGTGGTTTTAGCATGGTGCAGTAATAAAGCTTTTGAGATGGCCTTCTAATGTCCGAAGGTGGACATAACTTTGGTTGCTGTTGAACATAGATTTGTTTGAACAATCATTTTCTACGGTATGCCCATGTTAAAAAAACATAATTTAAGGTATTAAGAGAAGGAAAGACTCCCGCTATCGCTGCAAGGAAGCAAAGAAATGCAGCACTCATGTATGCCCTATTGCAGGGCTATTCAACTAAATTGTTCAGGGGGCCACATTGTCAGAAACCTAAGGGGCCGGACCGTTCCCTGAGCTATTAATCCCATTATATGTACACTTGACACAACGCGCCACCACAATTTCCAAAACTTGTATTTCACTACATTGCAAAAGTAGCTTAATTTTCATTTAAAAGTGCTTAATTTCTGTGCAACAAAAGCTGTGTTAAAGCCCCAAAAGTAAACAGATTTGAAACAAATCTAAGTATTCTACAAAACATGCCAGCCATTTTAAATATAATTTGGTCAATTCTGACCTCTCTTAGCTACACTATAGCATTGTAAACATTTATAGTGCATCAGGAAATGAAAACAACTGTAAACATTCTTTCTTGTTTAGCACAGTATTAAATACTGAGTATCTCATGAAAAACTATTAATATTGCATCTTTTGTGTTTAGCTACGTCTCACAGCATTGTAACATTGTAGTACAGCAAGAAAGGAAAACTACTGTAAACATTTTAACCCTATTTCTTTTTTAGAACCTAGCTAGTAACATCACACATCTCCTGAAACACCATTTATAATGCATCTTTCTTGATTAGCTACATCACAGCGCCATCTCCTGAAAAACATTAATATTGCACCTTTCTTGTGGCTACATCACAGCATCTCCTGAAAAACATTCATAGTGGACCTGCCTTGTTTAGCTCACTTTAGCTAGATCACATCTGAAAAACAACCAGTCGGGTGTAATAAGTACATGAGGTTTAAAAAAAAAAAAAAAAAAAAAAAAATCTTAATTTTTATATTTATTTTAATTTTTTTAGAACTCATCCGGCCGCCAGTTGAATAGCCCTGCCCTAGTGCAATGGTTCCTAAACTGGGGTACACGTACCCCTAAGGGTACGTGGAGGTACTACAGGGAGTACATGGAAGGGGAAAATGAAAAAAATTCAGAATGATGAAAATAAATGAAACATTCAAATGAATTTGCCCGGGAGGCACTAATTACAACTCACTCATTTCTTATCTTGTAATGTTATATTCTTCAAAAGGTGGGTTATGTGTATGAGAGTGCAAGTATGTGATGGAGTGATATGGCAAGTATGTGTGTAAGCATAATATTCCTACATATTTGGTAATCTCAAAATTCCACTCTATTTCCAGACTTAATTTCATGACTGAATTTGAAGATGTTGATTGGTATTGAGTATTGACTGCAGGGCCTAAAATTCACTTTGCAAACTGGGAGGGATTCCCATCTTATGTTCTTCAGATAGGGGGGATTTATAGATTTTGGGGGGGATTTATAGACTTTGGGGGGAATTGTTTCAGCTGATACTATAACCGACAAATATCTGCTTCTCTTATCCGATAAGCGAAAATAATTTCACATTCTTGGATTTAAAAAAGGAAGTTCTTAACCTGTAGTTTATGCACACCTGAGTCTAAAATTACTAAATTACTATGGCTTTTGTCATTGTGTTTTATCTGCAGACTAAGCAGATAAAGCTATTAAAGCCTTTATGTTTTGTATTGAGTGATACACTTTAATAAAACACTCATATTATATCAGAAGTGTTGTTTGTTTTGTGTTCACAATAGTGATGTCAGTTAGATTCGGTTAGGTCAGAGCTATGGAATATTAAATCATCCATCTTTGCTCACTAAATCTGCCTTTCTTACAGTCATGTTACTGGCAACTAAACCTGTTCGAATTTTGCATTGGGGAGAGTTCTATTGTCAATGGTTCTGAACCACTGTTCTACACAATAAACCTCATCACAATATGTGACAGCTCCTGGCGTTTCAACCCACAAGTAGGCCAAGGTCATTTTTCTTTTTTTACAGATTCTGAAACTGCAGACTGTAAGCTTTCAAATGATGTGTCACACATTGTAATCTGAAAAAAAAAAATTAACACATTCACTGCCAGCCGTTTTTCAATACTGTAGTTAGCTTCTGCCAGAGGGGTTTTTTGAGGATTCTGGCTCATCTTTCAAGAGCCGAGGATTCGTTTCTGTTAGGATTTTGTGAACACACAATATCTCAAAAGAACTAATAGAATGTGTGCTTTCTCTGTCTAAAAGAGTTACGGTAGTTTGTAGAGTTAGTAGTTATGTAAGCATTAGCAGTTAAATACAGCATGGTTTCAGCGTCTGAAAATTTATTCTGAGATGAACGGCTTTTTGTGAAATTCGATAGAACAGTCACTTTAACCATTCATTTTTGGCATCAGTAAGACGTCAGACATCTAAACAATAATTTTGAACAGTAATTTCCTCCATAACAGCAGGAAACACCCCTCTCCTTCAAACTCCTCCCTCCGTGTGTGTTCTTCTTGGCTGCAGCGGGCGTGTCACAAGCTCGTTTCTGTTGCTGCTGTAACCTCGCGTCACCAGGCTCACTGCTTTGCTGCTGCTGTGCCTGTCTGCTGGCGGCCGCTGGGCAAGTCTGGGTGGGCTCGCTCGTTTCTTGGGGTTCTGAGAGCTTTGATGAAGCTTTTGCGATTCTGGTCTTATTTATGCTGCGTGTTTCTAAGTGTGTTCCACCCGTAATCTATTATGCAAATTTGCAAAACCCCACCGCCAGCTCCCAAGCGCGAAAGCGTTTTCGCCAATCCATTTTCATGAGAATGGCTTCCTCACACTGCTTTTTGCTTGCCTTCCTCTAGAATGGAGAGCACTGTCGCCACTTAGTGGGTCGGTGGAATGGGTTGTACACGTTCGGTGGCTCCAATATTTTTATAGGAGACGTGGGGGGCATTGATCCACGTAGCACCGTCAAAAAAATTTTTTTTTTTTTTTTGACGTCTCAACTCGTCATTGGCAGTGAACGTGTTAATATTGGAGTTGGATAAACTGAAGAAAATGCATTTTAACAATGGGTCGTGTTATTCAAAATTTTGACACCAAGATTTTCAATTTTACTGCAAATGTATATCGGTTCCAAAATATCGGTTATCGGTCTGCTTGACTCGCGATAATCGGTATCGACCAAGAAAAAACCATATCGGTCGATCCCTACTCTGTACGCAAATACAAGAGTGAGCCTTTGTTCTGCTTGTTTCCAGGTACTAAAACAACTTGAGTTTTATTTAACAAGATTCACGTATTTAATGACCCCAAAACCTCTTCATTTTATATGGAATGGATAGTTCAAATAAGCTATGGTGTACTAATGTAAAAACACATTTTTTCAATAAATAGATTTTAGATCCCCCTAGTGGAAAACTGAAACGGCCGACTTGCGGTCCCAAGCGCCAGGAAGTGTCACATATGTGAAATACAATGAGCCTGCATCTACACATAATGTGCAGTCATAAGCCCCGTCCTGACGGCCTTAGTATTACCAGGGGAGGTCAATTGTTTGATTTTACCCATGCACATCTGCCCCTTCAGTCAATATGTACATGGGACTGCTACCTCACCTTTCCCTCTGGAGTTTTGTTCTCGACCCAGATCTCCTCTGTGGGGTTGACGGCAGGCGTTCCAGATGCAGGAACTGGGGGCATCCCGGGAGGAAACAGCATCCCTGGAGGGGGGGGCAGATTCCCAATGGGAGGCGGGAGGAACGGGGGTCTCTGCAGCAACAGCAAGAGACAAGCATTGAGTTTTACAAATGACAGAAGTCTGTGATATCCAGGGTTACTCACATCACACCGTGATTCTGCTTTCTCTGTAGTTCAAAGAGGTCAAAGTTACTGGTGTCATGCTAGCAAGGACTATAGCGTCTGCTCCTCTGTTTGCCCCCAGGCTCTGCCTGCGCTACTGATCAATATAAATTCAAAAGCACACTCTTGGCTTATTAAGCTGTGGATCACATCTCTACTAGAGGAGAGATTAGCCAGCTTCTCTGAGACATTTACATTTGACACATTCAGCTGATGCTCTTAACCAAAGTAACTCAGAATGAGAAGAGATAATAATGATCTTCAACCGCTTATCCGGGGTCAGGTCACGGAGGTAGCAGTTCCAGCAGTGGACCTGTTGCGACTGCTGTCGTATTTTGGGTGTATGTTAGTTTGATTTTCATTAATTTCTTGTGTTTCCCTCCCCTGATTGTCCGAGTCACGTTCTCACTCCGAGCACGTAGCATATTGACGCTTTGTCCCTTGTGCGTCGCTTGTTACTAACACGGTACCCTTGAGCGACCCATGAAGCGACTTGGGCTTTCCGACTAAACTCCAATGTAAACCCATGGAAGTCATCTTTGACGCTCATGGCAACTGCTCCCCCGATAGGGTCTGGGGGAGGTTAGGTTTAGGCGTGGGGGGTGGGAGAGGTTAGGTTTAGGGTTAGGGTCTGGGGGAGGTTAGGTTTAGGCGTGGGGGTGGGAGAGGTTAGGTTTAGGGTTAGGGTCTGGGGGAGGTTAGGTTTAGGCATGGGGGTGGGAGAGGTTAGGGTCTGGGGGAGGTTAGGTTTAGGCATGGGGGCTGGGAGAGGTTAGCTCCAGCCGGGCCACCCAAGTCGTTTCATGGGTCGCTCAAGGGTACCGTGTTAGTAACAAGCAATGCACAAGGGACGTGACAAAGCGTCAATATGCTACGCGCTCGGAGTGAGAATGGGTTGCCCATTCTCCTCAGATCCCAACCAGCCACACTGGATCTTCGTTCTTTTCTTTGTTAGATTATGATTTGCTGGAGCTGTAGGAGTAGGCTGCCATTTATGTTTAACCCCCTTTTTCTCCTGTTTTAGTAGTTAGGGAGGTAAGCTGATGTCTTTTGGTTTTCTTCTTATTTTGTTCGGTAAGATTTAATCCTTTAGTTAGTACCTTTTTGGCTTTGGCCTACTCTGAAGCTAAACTCCAGTTTTAGTTTACTTTGATCTGTGTTATTGAAACCCCTTGTTTGTTTCTTAAAGGGGCCATATTATGCATTTCTTAATTTTGTATCATATATATGTTGTTACAATCTTGGATGGTCATATTAAACATGGGCTAAGCTTCAAATAAATAGGTGAAGGTGTTTTAATGTTACCCCCATGAACCCCCCCCCCCCCCCCCCCCCATGAAGTCTCGTAGACGAGAGGACATGGATTTGTGCCAATTTGTGCGAGAGCAATAGTTCTAGTGACGTCAGGTAGGACTTGTTACCATGGTCATGACAAGCCTAGCCCGGGCCGGCAGTGCGCGCGCCATAGCCTTCACCCGTCCCCCCTGCCCCCTTGCTCCAAAGAAACAACAGTCCATCCCACGTCGAGAGCTGTGTGCCGCCTTGACAGGAGCGCAAGTAGCCAAGGTACTCAAGACGGAGTTGACACTCCCCATCCAGCGGACTGTATTATGGACCGACTCAACCAGCGTCCTCACCTGGCTGCAGTCAGAATCATGCCGCTACAAAGTGTTTGTAGGCACTAGAGTGACGGAAATCCAGGAGCTCACGGCGGACAACGACTGGCGCTACGTGGACACCGCCCAGAACCCAGCAGACGACATTACGTGGGGAAAGCCCCTTTCCGCACACTCACCACCAGTAGCCGTTGGGGTGGCCGACCCCCCTTCCTCCTTCTCAGCCCAGATCACTGGCCAGAGCCACCCCAGCTCCACACAACCTCGGATCATAGCGAAGAGTTGAGGAAGCCAACCTACTGTGGCCTCACTTCGGTTCCCCCCATGCCGGCTGAGTTTACGACCTTCGGTGCCCTCATCGAGGATACCGTGCAGGCGCTGCACGGGGCGGCCGGCGAGGCGCTAACAGCTGAGGACTATAGGAAGGCCGAGACTTCCCTCCTTCAACGAGTGCAGCACGACTGCTTCCCGGCCGACCTCACACAGTTGAAATCCAACAGGCCAGTACTGAGAGGTAGCCGCCTCCTCACTCTGTCTCTGCAATCTGTAAGCTATCTATCTGCTAGCTACTCTGTATGTTGCTTCTGCCTGACATTTCTGCCTGATATCTCAAATAAACTGCCTGAAGACATCTCTGTGGTTCTAACCGATCACCCCTCGCGAGCTCTCACCTAAGATCCAGCAAACTTCACACAAACTTCCTAACACTGAGGATATGCTGGCGTGCGCTTCCTTTTGGCTGCAGCCCACACGTCTCACACACGTGCATTGTGCATGTAATTGACCAAACAAAAAATGGGGGAGCCGACCGGCGCACAGAATCAGCCATGTGGACTGACCAGCGCAGGTCACCGGTTGAGGCCGACCAGCTGAAAATCAGCCATTTCCGGTCATGTGCCGATCAATCGGTGCATCCCTAATTTATGTGACTGCCTGGACAGATTTTGTGCCAAGAACATAGAGAAATGGTAGTGTTTAGGGCTGGCACGGATCAGAAAACCCACGTTCCGAACCGCGGGGGCTGAGCCGTACGGGTCACGGATTAGCCGTGATCCGTGCCAGCCCTAGTACCGTTAAGATGAAGTTAGCACAGAAATGTGTTTGAACAGATGCTCATACCTCAGTAAGCGCCTTTTGTCTTTTTAATACCAACTTTGGTCAAAATATAAGATGGTGACAGTTGCTGACACAGCTAGAGAACTCAGCCCTACAGTACTATGGATACAAACTGACACAGTACTATGGATACAAACTGACACAGTACTGTGGATACAAACTGACACAGTACTATGGATACAAACTGACACAGTACTGTGGATACAAACTGACACAGTACTATGGATACAAACTGACACAGTACTATGGATACAAACTGACACAGTACTATGGATACAAACTGACACAGTACTGTGGATACAAACTGACACAGTACTATGGATACAAACTGACACAGTACTATGGATACAAACTGACACAGTACTATGGATACAAACTGACACAGTACTGTGGATACAAACTGACACAGTACTGTGGATACAAACTGACACAGTACTATGGATACAAACTGACACAGTACTGTGGATACAAACTGACACAGTACTATGGATACAAACTGACACAGTACTATGGATACAAACTGACACAGTACTATGGATACAAACTGACACAGTACTGTGGATACAAACTGACACAGTACTGTGGATACAAACTGACACAGTACTATGGATACAAACTGACACAGTACTATGGATACAAACTGACACAGTACTATGGATACAAACTGACACAGTACTATGGATACAAACTGGCACAGTACTATGGATACAAACTGACACAGTACTATGGATACAAACTGACACAGTACTATGGATACAAACTGACACAGTACTATGGATACAAACTGACACAGTACTATGGATACAAACTGACACAGTACTATGGATACAAACTGACACAGTACTGTGGATACAAACTGACACAGTACTATGGATACAAACATTCCTTTCATGCAGGCACGATTGGAGAACAGTCACCTGTAGGTGGGGAGGTCCGATGGGGGGCGGCATGCCTCCTGGCGGAGGGATAGGCGGCATGTTGGGGTCAAACGGTGGCCGTCCAAACGGGGGTCGCGGTGGGGGTCCCCGCATCATCCCGAAAGGAGGGGGCGGAGGCCTGAGGAGAGGGGGTGGCCCACGGAGCACCGGGGTCTGCACAGGCGCAGGGCCGCGAAACCGCACCGTCTGCTGCTGCTGCGCCATTCTAACAGACCAAAACAATATCATGATGACATGGCTGCTGTTTGATGACAAATCACTATGTATAAATTAGGGATGGGCGCGAGTACTCGGGTACTCGAGTACTCGTTCATAACGTCAGTACTCGAGTAACGTTTCCGCTGTTCGGGTACTCGCCCCACTCCCCACCCCTTAAGAAATGCTCTAAATCTACGCATGCATCGTTATGTGGATCTGGCAGAATGTACTGAACGGGCGTCAAGTCAGCCAGAATGTACAAGTACGTCATCTGCTTTGTTGATTTCAAAATAAAAGGCTTATTGTAACGTAAGTTGTAACCTTATTTATTTTGAGTAATGCGTTACAGCCATAGTTTCACGCTATATAACATCACGAACATCACTGCTGCTTCGTTCGTTGAAATACCCTTTTCTCCTCCAACGTGCATAAATAAGTTATTTACTTTTGTTTAAGTAACATTATTTTGAAAGTTTTAACCGGAAAGTTTTCCAGCTCATCCCGAAAATGGTGGCTGAAGATATGCTCCCGAAGGAGACAGATGCACGCTTCTTCATAGCGCACGCCCGATAAAACTCATTCAAAACTTTGCAGTAGTTTACTGACTACACTGTCGTTTCCCATAACGTTAGTCACAAGAAATGTGGAGAAAGAATCGCTTTTTGGGAGACAATCGTTTCATGGTGATCACTATTTAGCTGCAGCTGTAACGTTAATCACACTGGTCAGTGGTCAGTTTTCACTTTTTGGCAGAACACCGGACCTTGTAATCCGTGGATTTACGTTAGTGTAACAGTGATCATAAAGTAAAATGGATGATACTGGACAATGGACATGTATTGGAATTGAGCCTTCGCTTACAATATTGTCCGCTCCGAAGCGCTAATGCCATCCATCCAACCATCGGAGATGCTGTCTGAGGTAGGCTTTAGATGTTAGCTTAGCGTCACCTCACCTAATATCAGTCAGTCAGTCCCTCTCCTCACATGCTCCAGGTAACGCTTTCTCCATGCAAAAATGCAAACGTTATGTGTGAACAGCCCCACACACAGCAGATTACCCCTGCTCCGTCATTACCATAGTAATCACACAGACCCCCCCCCCCCCCGCACAAGTACTCATTGTACCGGGGCGGCTTTAGCTCAGGAGGTAGAGCGGGTCGGCCAATGACGCAAGGGTTGGCGGTTCGATCCCCGCTCCCTCCCAGCTGCTGTCGCTGTGTCCTTGAGCAAGACACTTAACCCTCCTTGCTCCCGATGGTGTGTAGGCACCCTGCGTGGCAGCCTGCCGCCATCGGTGTATGAATGGGTGAATGTAGACTAGGGCTGCACGATATATCGTTTACACATCGACATTGCGATGTGCGCATGCGTGATAGTCACATCGCAGGACGTGCGATGTCAAAAGCAAATTAACTTGTCATGTTGCTTGATAAACTCTCACTTTAGGGGTAGCCTACTGAGTGAAATGCAGGCTCTCTCAAAGGAGAGAGACGCCCCGCTACTGTACTCACTCATTTAGTGCTTAGCTTCAACACAACAAACATGCACAGAGACCTAAATTGAATTATCTTTTGCTTATGTTGCGTTGCTGACAGTAGCCCGTCTGTAAACGATGTGGTTGTGGAGGCGGACTTGTCCACAGTTTGCAGCGCACTCGCATACAGCAGGCTGGCTGCTGTAACTCAACATGTCCGTGGAGTGGAGATATTTACTCTTGAAACACCAAAAAGCAAGACCGCAACTTATGACACGAAGGCTGATTACTGAGAAGTTGTCCGTGTTATCACTGTGGCTGTCTCTCCCCTTCAAGTCTCTGATGTTGCATCACATGATAGCAGTAACGTTACGGTAGAGTTAATCATACATAGCGACTTATTTACACAAAACATGTCAGTGAAAATAAAAAGAGAAGAGACATATCTGGGCAATTAAATGTATATTTATTACTTTTCACGAATGAATTGTTTGTCACCGGTCGGCTGCATGTGAATCCTCGTCTCTCTGTACTGCCAGCCTTGCGCTCAAAAACCGGAACTCCGCAGATGCGGAGTGTACCACTTGGTCGTTTCTGGAGGGGGTTTCCGGGGGGTCAGACCAAGTGTGTAAAGTGGCAGGGGTGTTTCATTGTTGATTTATTGAAACGTTAGAAGAACGAAAGAAGTTGAAAGCAGTGATTATAATCAATGAAATCTAATGTTTTTCTGCAAATAGCATCATTGGGAGGTAGATTCTGGCACTCAATATTAGGGGTGGGCAATATATCAATTGTATATCAATATTGTGATATGAGACTATATGGTCTTAGATGTTGGATATGGTAATATGGTGATACAGCATACATGTTGTCTTTCCCTGGTTTTAAAGGCTGCATTACACTAAGTGAAGTGTAGGCTAGTGACATTTTAAAGTAGAATGTCATAACTTACTCACTTTTTCATGTATGTAGCCTAAGTCATGGAAATCCATTGGTCAAAATGTGTATGCACCCTGATAGATGACGCTCTGAGGCCTACAGTATAGGCGACAGCCCAGTGGTTGAGAAACATTAAAATACCTAATTTCCCCTCCAAAATCAGATGGACTCCTCTACAAAATCATCCCAATCATTCTAGAAGTATTCTTTTCTTTAAAATAGAGCTATTCTGGTAATCTGGTGAAAATCGGTATTTTTTCATATCGCAATATATATCGCAGGGGCAGGGAATATCGCAATGTCAGTTTTTTCCAATATCGTGCAGCCCTAATGTAGACTATCTACTGATTGTAAAGCGCTTTGGATAAAAGCGCTATATAAATGCAGGCCATTTACCATTTACCATTTAAGTACTCGAGTACTCGTTCATAATAGAAGGAGGGGTACTCGAGTATTTAATAGGGCTGTTCGATTTTGCCTAAAAATTAAATTGACAATTTTTTCTCTCAAAACTCGATTTTCGATTTCTTTATACTATTATACTTCTCTAAACATTTGTTGCCTTGCAGAGCTCTTTTTTTCATAAGTGACAAATTACGCTTTTACTCTGAAGGCAGAACAACCCAACTTCCGAACTTGCTATGCATAACTTCCTGGCTGTTGCTTGCTAACTGCAGTCACTTGACACTGGTGGATTTGCGCTTTTGGAGGTGAGTCCTAACGTTACTCGGTGGCCTCACGTGTTGTTATGTGAACTAAATGCAACATTTCAGCGTCCAGTGATAATGTCTTTGTTCGTGCGCACGCGTGCGTGTGTTGTGGTAATCGTTATCTTGCACAGCCTGCCCCGCAGTGCAACACGCTGCTCAGTGCTCACACACTGTGCTTTTTGGAGGGGTTGAAATAAGTTCATTGCTGCCGTCTTTAGTAGCCAGTAGGGATGGGCATTTTAAGCAATTTAAATACTCGAGTACTCTCCTTCTATTATGAACGAGTGCTCGGGCACTTGCGCAGGGGGGGGGGTGGGGTCTGTGTGTGATTACTATGGTAATGACTAAGCAGGGGTAATCTGCTGTGTGGGGGGCTGTTCACACATTACGTTTGCATTTTTGCATGGAGAAAGCGCTACCTGGAGCATTTTTTGTCAGGAGAGGAACTGACTGATATTGGGTGACGCTAAGCTAACATCTAAAGCCTACCTCAGACAGTATCTCTGATGGTTGGATGGATGGCATTAGCGCTTTGGAGCAGACACGTTGTGAAACAAGCGAAGGCATTTCCATGTCCATTGTCCAGCAATGTCAGGTTACTGTCCAGTATCATCCATTTTACTTTATGATCACTGTTACATTAACGTAAATCCACGGATTACAAGGTCCGGTGTTCTGCCAAAAAGTGAAAACTGACCAGTGTGATTAACGTTACAGCTGCAGCTAAATAGTGATCACCATGAAGCGATTGTCTCCCAAAAAGTGATTATTTCTCCACATTTCTTGTGACTAACGTTATGGGAAACGACAGTGTAGTCAGTAAACTAGTCCAACGTTTTGAATGAGTTTTATCGGGCGTGCGCTATGAAGAAGCGTGCTTCTCATTCCGCAGAATATCTCCAGCCACCATTTTCGGGATGAGCTGGAAAACTTCCGGTTAAAACTTTCAAAATAATGTTACTTGAACAAAAGTAAATAGCTTATTGATGCACGTTGGAGGAGAAAAGGTATTTCAACGAATGAAGCAGCAAACCTTGTATCAAAATACTTGTGATGTTATATGGCGTGAAACTGTGGCTGTAACGCATTACTCAAAATAAATAAGGTTACAATAAGCATTTTATTTTGAAAGCAACAAAGCGGATGATGTACTTGTACATTCTGGCTGGCTTGACGCCCGGCCATGCAGTTGCTGCTGGTTGCTGCCAGATCCACATGACGATGCGTGCGTAGATCTTCTATACCATTTTTAAAGGGGTGGGGAGTGGGGCGAGTACCCGAACAGCAGAAACGTTACTCGAATACTGACGTTATGAACGAGTGCTCGAGTACCCGAGTACTCGCGCCCATCCCTAGTAGCCAGCAGTAGTCACAGCCTCCAGAGAGACTTTACAGCGGGGAGAAAAGACGAGTAGTGTCATGTGGGGCGGCTCTCTGTAGCAGCACACGTACATGACAGAGAGCCGCCCCACCGTAACGTAATTACCCTAGTTAAAAAAAATCAATTTTACGATTTTCATTTTTTTAACATCGTCCTAACTAATTAATTCGATTACGATTCAAAATCGATTTATCGAACAGCCCTAGTATTTAAATTGCTTAAAATGCCCATCCCTACTTCTAGCAGCCATATTGGCAGGTGGTCAAAAAAGTTAATTTCAAGCCCTGCAGGGAGAGCAAGTGGTGACATAGGTTGAGGCCACGTCTCGTCATAGACGCTGGGTTAGCTGGCTCAGCCTGGCTGGGGACAGGGTCAGGGTGGGGTAAAAACCCTGTTCTATCCATTCAGCAAAGTTAGAATTTAGCTGATAGCCCAGCCCAGGCAGACACGATCTGGGATTTAACCACTGCAGTAAACGCACATCTGAGCAGACGTCTTGTGTTCTGCTCTAGAACCCCCAAACATGTAGTTTAGAGCCGCAGCACCGTCTTTTGGCGAGTCAGCCCATGAGATATATGAGCGGTTTTATACCACTCGCGCGCCAGACGTTTAACATTTTGTGGGCGTTCCCAGATATGCGGACTGTCTCTATTGGAGTGAGTGAGAAAAGGATCAAATATTGGTGTTTAAGATTGAATAATGACATCACAACTGTTAATTTAAAATGAGTTATTCCTCTAAACCTGACTTCAAATGCCCAACATTTCTCCGTGCCGGCGCCGTTTGGCCCCCAACCCTCAGCAAAATCTGGCCCTCTGGTAGCGAGGACATTTTTTGTGGTCCTGTCTATCATCAAAGTTCCTGGGTTACGGCATGACAATATTTGTTCAGCCCCCAGCAACAATCTGGGTTTCTCATGTGGCCCCCCATGAAAAATAATTGCCCACCCCTGATCTAGCCTCTTAAATTGGTTCTCAAAGTGAACCAGATACATGCATTTTAGTTTAAAATGTACACATTTTTCTTACAGGGGGCATGGCCCCCAGAACCCCCCAAGAGGGTCCAAGGAAGGTCTACCCACCACAATCTCTCCAAATAATATGGGAAACATAGTTATTAGTATTTTATTTGTTCTTAAAAATATACATTGCCTGTTTGTGTTTTGCAATATGGATATTGTTTTATTTATAATTAAATTGAGCATTGGGCCTTTATAAGAATGTTTATTTGTATTATTTCAATTGTCACACTCATGGATACATATTTGAGGTTTGTTTATTAATTGGGAAAAGGACCACTGGAACAAACGCCGCGAACATGATCCGGCTACTTTTTCAATCTGACTGGCTACTCAAAAGTTTGGGGAACTCTCTGAAAATGGTAGCTCTGCACACGACACCACAGGTGAATCTGGCGATACAGACAGAGACAACATGCTGCCGCAAATGCGGAGCAACGTTTGGAAGTATTTCGACAGAAAGGACGACACGACTGTGCAGTGCAGGTTATGTAATGCGTAACTTGCGTATCATAAACATACCAGTTCGATGCTTAACCATATGCGTGTAAAGCACAAGGGAAACGTTAACCTAACAGGGGCAGATGAAAAGCAGTCTCGCATTACCTCGTTTGCTAGCAGCAACAAACGCCGTTGTGATGCCATCAGGGCAGAGAAGATTTCCCAGCTCGTGACGAAAATGGTGGCTGGAGATTAGGGATGTTCATCAATTGTCGAAATTCGATAATTGATCGTTAAGGATTGGAATCGATCCTGTGGAATTTGGATCGATTTTGTTATTATTAAAAAATAAAAATAAAAAAAAAGTATTAATATGATCGATAATCGATAATTGATCGTTAATTTTCCCTGATTATCGATTATGGAAAATTTTCAAAATGAACATCCCTACTGGAGATATGCTCCCGTTAAGCTTTGTGGAGGGGGGAGGCTTCCGCGAGTTAATGCCGTTTGTGGAGCCAGAGATTATAGCCGACATGTATTGGAAATAGACCTTCACTTTTTCCACAATTGTCTACTCGAACAAAGCGTTAACCATCCAACCACCGGAGTTTACTGAGGTAGGCCAACAGCTGCTGAGCAAACGCCAGATCACTATCATGGTCCGTCCACATTTATTTCCTCACAATAAGTGCTCCAGGCAGCGCTTTTTCCATGCAAAAATGCTAACGTTGTGTGAACAGCCCCTAGACAGAATACTACCCGTGCTCTGTCATTATTGTAATAGATATTCTTACAGACATATGGCTAATGCGAAATTAACTGCAAACTTGGGTTCTGCTTGTGTTGTGTTTCCACACGGACACACGGAGTACTCGATTACTCGTCCATAATGGAAGGAGAGTACTCGAGTACCGTATTTAAATTACTTAATATGCCCATCCCTACCATGAATACTGTTTAAAGACAAATCACTGTAACAATATGATGATGCCATGGCTGCTGTTTGATGACAAAACACTGTAACACAGGATATATGCAGCAATCCTGAGGTTAAATTCAAGACTTTTTCAAGACCCTTCCAATAAATTTCAAGACCCCATCGCGACTTCGAGCTGTGACCGATTACATCAGCGACACACCTTCAACTAACACTTACTATAGATTTTGAGTTTGAGATTGCAAAACTAAACGATGTTAGTTTGTCATAACTTCTATGCACTGTATCAATACAACCGAATTCAGATAGGCTGGGAAGGAATCAAGCTCAAGAGAATAAATTGAGTGACTAACCCAAAGGCAAGGTTTATTTAAACTTAAAAATATATATAAAAGTATATTTATAACAATAACATGCTCGCTCACTCACTCACACATGCACACAACAGTGTTTCCCTGAGGATCAATCTGGTGCACTCTGAGAGCTACCCCCAGGTATTTTCACATGATCAAATCTGGCCCCCATTCAAAAAGGTTTGGACACTCTTGCCATATACAGTCTCATATCACAATATTGATATAAAATCGATATATTGCCCACCCGTAATATTGAGTGCCAGAATCACACCTCCCAATGATGCAATTTGCAGAAAAAGATTAGATTTAATTGATTATCAATCACTGCTTTCAATGTCTTTCTGATATAAATGTTTTATTTTTACAACCAGATCACCCTATTAAATAAACAGCGTCATGACTCAATAACGTTACTTGGCAGAGGGTCGCTCGTACTGAGTACATGTCCTTGTCAAACTGACGGTGAAAAATGTTTGCTGTCACAAAATAAAAATTGTTTGACGACTTATTTGAGGGTAGGGGTGGGCAGGATCATGATCCACGATCTTATCACGATTCTTTTTCATATTGGTTTTAAGACTATTTTGCAAATTACTGAACAGTACAAGTACAACCAAACTAATTTCAGGGTACGTATATGGTCATGAGCTTTGTCCACCAGGCTGTCAGGCTGTTAAACTCTCTCCCCTCTCTTCCCTCTGGCCCCAGTCTGGACTGTTAACTTTTCACTGTACAACTCCCCTCTCTTCCCTCTGCCCCCAGTCTGGAGGACTGTTAACTTTTCACTGTACAACTCCCCTCTCTTCCCTCTGCCCCCAGTCTGGACTGTTAACTTTTCACTGTACAACTCCCCTCTCTTCCCTCTGCCCCCAGTCTGGAGGACTGTTAACTTTTCACTGTACAACTCCCCTCTCTTCCCTCTGCCCCCAGTCTGGACTGTTAACTTTTCACTGTACAACTCCCCTCTCTTCCCTCTGCCCCCAGTCTGGACTGTTAACTTTTCACTGTACAACTCCCCTCTCTTCCCTCTGCCCCCAGTCTGGACTGTTAACTTTTCACTGTACAACTCCCCTCTCTTCCCTCTGCCCCCAGTCTGGACTTGAACCCATATCCTCACTCAGCACCAGTCACTTTATGCAAAACTATATGTCGCTTTGTCCATTTTATTGCACTTTTCTGCCATCACTATTTGCACTATCTGACTTTTATTACAGTGATTACAGTGACCTTATTATGACCCCTACGGTAGTATTTTAGTATTATTATTGTATGTTTTTTTCATCTATTTTATCTTCGTATTTTATGTCATGTCTTGTCTCCTATCTGTATTTTGAGCGCACCGTGGATCGTGAGATACGGAATTTTGATGCGCTGTATGTCTTGTACATATGGTAGTGACTGACAATAAAATTGACTTTGACGAGAAATCTGGAAAAGTCATGGAAATTTAAAATACAATTTGTTTTATAAATATTTTCATGTCGTTCATTTACACTGAGTTTCCAATAATTCATGTGTTAAGAAATAATGCTCACAAGCATGCAAACATTATCTATCTATCTATCTCTTGGTTCACTATTATTTATACAGTAGGGTTGGGCGATGGGACGAATATATTAGGGATGGGCGCGAGTACTCGGGTACTCGAGTACTCGTTCATAACGTCAGTACTCGAGTAACGTTTCCGCTGTCCGGGTACTCGCCCCACTCCCCACCCCTTTAAAAATGGTCTAAATCTACGCACGCATCGTTATGTGGATCTGCCAGCATGAACTGCACGGGCGTCAAGTCAGCCAGAATGTACAAGTACGTCATCCGCTTTGTTGATTTCAAAATAAAAGGCTTATTGTAACGTAAGTTGTAACCTTATTTATTTTGAGTAATGCGTTACAGCCATAGTTTCACGCCATATAACATCACAACGAGTATTTTGATACAAGGTTTGCTGCTTCGTTCGTTGAAATACCCTTTTCTCCTCCAACGTGCATAAATAAGCTATTTACTTTTGTTTAAGTAACATTATTTTGAAAGTTTTAACCGGAAGTTTTCCAGCTCATCCCGAAAATGGTGGCTGAAGATATGCTCCCGAAGGAGACAGATGCACGCTTCTTCATAGCGCACGCCCGATAAAACTCATTCAAAACTTTGCAGTAGGTTACTGACTACACTGTCGTTTCCCATAATATAACGTTAGTCACAAGAAATGTGGAGAAAGAATCGCTTTTTGGGAGACAATCGTTTCATGGTGATCACTATTTAGCTGCAGCTGTAACGTTAATCACACTGGTCAGTAGTCAGTTTTCACTTTTTGGCAGAACACCGGACCTTGTAATCCGTGGATTTACGTTAGTGTAACAGTGATCATAAAGTAAAATGGATGATACTGGACAATGGACATGTATTGGAATTGAGCCTTCGCTTGTTTCACAACAATATTGTCCGCTCCGAAGCGCTAATGCCATCCATCCAACCATCGGCGATGCTGTCTGAGGTAGGCTTAACGTTAGCTTAGCGTCACCTCACCTAATATCACAGTCAGTCAGTCCCTCTCCTCACATGCTCCAGGTAACGCTTTCTCCATGCAAAAATGCAAACGTTATGTGTGAACAGCCCCACACACAGCAGATTACCCCTGCTCCGTCATTACCATAGTAATCACACAGACCCCCCCCCCCCCCGCGCGCGAGAGTACTCGAGTACTCGTTCATAATAGAAGGAGAGTACTCGAGTATTTAAATTGCTTAAAATGCCCATCCCTAGAATATATGGGCTATCTGCGATTGAGTCCACTGTCGGTTGCGTGATTGTCATTTGTAAATCTGCTAATTTAATGGAGAGAGAGACCGATAGACAGAGAGAGCGTGGGGACAGAGTGCACACACACACACACACACACACACACACACACACAGTTGAGCTTTAAGCAGTGAGAGAGAGGCGGGGGGGGGGAGAAAATAAAAGGTGGAGCTGAAACGTGCTCTCCTGAGAATATGAGGCAGCAGAATGAGGGCAGCCCGGCAGCTAGATTAGGAGCAATGCGTCCTCGCATTTAAAATAACTGCCAAAGTCCGACTGAAGCAAATTAAACTCAAACTATCACAAATATAAAGCAGCCATTGATGAGATTCAGACACTTTTTGCGCGATGAGTTCCGCTCGATCTGCCTGTTTGTCTCTCTGCCAGTGCCCGCATGTTTGTTTAGTGTGCGTGTTGTAAAGGTTGCATTTGCGTTCGTGTCATTTTCATCGCCGTTCATTGTAACAAGCAGAGCGTGTGTTTAGGCTATCCTCCCCAAATTAATTTTCATCGTCCCTGACGCTATTTTTAAGGTCCCCGGGATGATGGGAGGTCCTTCGTGTCAAGGCAAGCCCTGGTTAAGTGTGTGTGTGTGTGTGTGTGTGTGTGAAACCACTGCCCCTCCGTGTTGTCGTCCTCCATGCTGCTGCACTTTGCAAAGTGAAAAGGGGGAGGGGAGGAAAACTTTGGAAGCGTCTTTCAGACATAGAAATGCAACTGATAGAATGTGCACTGCATGTAGCGCGATTCTAACGATCTGTCTGGAAAGGCAGATCGTGGAGCCGCTCTGATCGTGAACGATCTAAGATCGTCGTATCGCCCACCCCTATTTGAGGGAGTATAATTATGTCATCGATCACATTCGCTACCTGTTGCTCTTTGAAGTCGTGATGTTTGTCGGCGTTTGGTCAGCTCCCTTCGCAAGTTCGCCTCCGCACTTTTAAACATTGTTTACAGACGGGCTATGTAGTGTCCATCCCTGTCAGCAACGTAACGTAAAGCAAAATAACTCCATATTTCACTCTCTAGACCGGACAAGACCGCATGCGCTCACAGCAGCCATGTTTGTTGTGTTGAAGCAAGCACCGAATGAGTGAAGGAGAGGAGGGGGGGACGCCCACGACACACCCACACGGACACACTGTCACATGCATGTAACGTTACATTATTTATTTTAAAAGCACGCAAATTACTTTTAACTCAGTGTAAATGAACGTCATGAAAACACATCTATTCACATTGAAAAAATAACACATTTAAAGGGTCTTGAATTTAAAATCCACCTAAGACTTTTCAATACTTTTCAAGGGTCTTGATTTTCCCTAAATTCAAGACTTTTCAAGACCCTGCGGATACCCTGTAACAATATGACATGCCATGGCTGCTGTTTGATGATAAATCACTATGTAACCATATCATGATGCCATGGCTGCTGTTTGATGATAAATCAATATGTAAAATATCATGATGCCATGGCTGTTGTTTGATGATAAATCACTATGTAACAATATCATGATGCCATGGCTGTTGTTTGATGATAAATCACTATGTAAAATATCATGATGCCATGGCTGTTGTTTGATGATAAATCACTATGTAACAATATCATGATGCCATGGCTGTTGTTTGATGATAAATC
Organism: Poromitra crassiceps; assembly: GCF_964638095.1. Classification (NCBI taxonomy): domain Eukaryota; kingdom Metazoa; phylum Chordata; class Actinopteri; order Beryciformes; family Melamphaidae; genus Poromitra; species Poromitra crassiceps. The sequence continues at coordinate 384,434 of NC_139623.1, forward strand.
ACTATGTAACAATATCATGATGCCATGGCTGCTGTTTGATGATAAATCACTATGTAACAATATCATGATGCCATGGCTGTTGTTTGATGATAAATCACTATGTAACAATATCATGATGCCATGGCTGTTGTTTGATGATAAATCACTATGTAACCATATCATGATGCCATGGCTGCTGTTTGATGATAAATCACTATGTAAAATATCATGATGCCATGGCTGCTGTTTGATGATAAATCACTATGTAACAATATCATGATGCCATGGCTGTTGTTTGATGATAAATCACTATGTAACAATATCATGATGCCATGGCTGTTGTTTGATGATAAATCACTATGTAACAATATCATGATGCCATGGCTGTTGTTTGATGATAAATCACTATGTAACCATATCATGATGCCATGGCTGCTGTTTGATGATAAATCACTATGTAAAATATCATGATGCCATGGCTGCTGTTTGATGATAAATCACTATGTAACAATATCATGATGCCATGGCTGCTGTTTGATGATAAATCACTATGTAACAATATCATGATGCCATGGCTGCTGTTTGATGATAAATCACTATGTAACAATATCATGATGCCATGGCTGTTGTTTGATGATAAATCACTATGTAACAATATCATGATGCCATGGCTGTTGTTTGATGATAAATCACTATGTAACAATATCATGATGCCATGGCTGTTGTTTGATGATAAATCACTATGTAACAATATCATGATGCCATGGCTGCTGTTTGATGATAAATCACTATGTAACAATATCATGATGCCATGGCTGCTGTTTGATGATAAATCACTATGTAACAATATCATGATGCCATGGCTGCTGTTTGATGATAAATCACTATGTAAAATACCATTATGCCATGGCTGTTGTTTGATGACAATTCACTATGTAACCATATGCCATGGCTGCTGTTTGATGACATCAATGTGTAGCACTATTAGCATAAAGCCGTTCGACATCGTCATTTTGATCAATACCTAAGTGCTAACTTGCCATCAACCATGATACAGAATAGCGACATATTTTAATAACTGGTAGTAGTAACAGTTGATTATATTTCGTCTTTAACTTACTATGCTAAGCTAGCAATAACAAGTCCATCCATTCAAAACGCCCGAGTCTATGCTGCATCTTAAACGCATCTAGCATAGCTAGCGGTTATCTAGCTGATGTGCATGACTTGTGCACTGTATACTATGCATCTAGGGCGCTAGCGGTGACTGCGTTGAGACTTTCCCCTGCATGTAACGTTAGGTATGTAACGTTAGTCCACTAAAACAAGGGAAGTGTCCTGACTGGCTGTTTACCGCGTACCACGAGCGGAGAGCACAGCTTTAGCTCGGCAACACAAGCTAACGTTAGTTAGCTGAAAGGCTAGTTAGCTAGCGTGGCCACATTAACAATCAATGCCTATGCTGATCACGACCGCATGGCAAAATGTACTTGGGCCAACTTTGCATCAGTTGTAGAAACACGTTTAACAGCGCATCACGTTAGATTTGAACCCTTCATTCGCTTCAATCTGACCTGTTGTCGCTGAAACCGATAGTTTCGCTCTCTGCCTGGTCCGCCATTACAGGAACATGTAACGCTCTTCCTGGAAACGCCCCGAACACATTTTTTCCCATTTCCTATTCGCCAAACACGGTGTCACTCACAGCTGCATAAGCTCTGATTTGACGACGAAGTCGTCGCCAAGGTTTAACTGGACAATCTCTGAATCTTGTGGACAATCTCTGAATCTTGTCTTTGTTCGTTCGGTTTGGGTTTGCTTGCCTTGATGCACGCGCTCACGCGCACACACACAGAGTCAGTGGGACTGCACAGCATTGTCATGCTTTCCCATGTGTCCCACATATTAAGATGATGTCCCACATTTCGTTTGGCTCTAGTTTTCAAAAGCCAAACCACTGAGACATAGTTTGCTTGTCTAAATCTGTTGTTCCAAATAGTTTTTTTGGTCAACGCGAATATTTTATTTGAACTTATTTTATTCTTCTTTGTTTTGTTTTCTCTCTCATCAAGATTAAAAAAAAACGGTTATTTACAGATTCTGTAAATGCTCACTATTTGCACTATCACCGTTTAATTGCCTGTTTACTAATGTTTTATTATTCTGAATAGATTCTGGAATTTCTGGTCAACAATAGTCTTCTATTCTATTATCACATTCCATTTCATTTTCTTTTCTCTTCCTCTTTGAATATCTTCAGATTTTGTGATTTATGTTAGGCTACTGGGTAACAAAATGTCTTGTTTTGTTTGTTTCCTTGTAATTGCTAAGTGTTGCTGTATGCTTTGGCAATGTAAGATGCACCTTATCATGCCAATACAGCCCTTTTGAATTGAATTGAGAGACAGATAGTCCGTGAGCCAGCCATACCCCTCATGTTTTCTGCTACCTTTTTTTCCACTATGATTTCCTGTTATCCTATACCTTGGTATACCTTGGCTTGGCCTCAAACATGGTCTCCAGTAGTGTGCAGCCAAAACCACACTGAAATCAAATTAGGTGTCAACTGCCATGTCTTAAAAAAAACATTCATACTAGCCACTCTTCGGAAACCTTACCCCTGAGAGGATAATTCAATAGAAGATATGACTTATGCAAGATACAGCCTAAAAATGGCATGCTGATTCAGATTACAAAACGACATAAGAAGAATTTCACATTTGATGCCACAGAAAAATACATGTATTTTTAATATTTTTTTAGAGCTACTCCCTTGCTCGAAACAGTGAGCATTAAAAACTCAAATTGTGGGATAATACAGCTGCAACCACAACAGCACTGAATTACATACATACACTATTTAGAGGATGTATGGGTGCCCACTCTCAACCTTGCACAGCATGTCAAACAAGTGGTTACAAACAGCTTGCAACAACCTGCCAACTCCACAGTAAAGCATCATCCAAACCTGACTGAAAACCAATTTCATGAAATGTCATCATTCTCAGATTAATTTGGCAACTATGCTACATCTTCCCTCCACCTCTGACTCCTTGGTGAGACTGTTGGGTCCATTCCCTTCCCTCCCGTAACATCAGTCTCTGCTGCATCACAGCGGGCCTCTGCGAAGCTGGGACTCTACACATCATTTTCATCCCCTACTGATTGCCCGTGGTCTGGGTCAGTTGTGTGCAGCTGCAGCACGGGCCTGGTACTCCATGTCTGGGCTGTCAGCCTGGGCCCGGGCCGGCTGGGGTTCCACTCTCAGTTTGACAGCGTGGAGGGCATAGTTGATGGCAGTGCTGTCGGTCCAGCTCCAGCTTCCAGACACCGGGTTGTACATCATTCCCCGGACAGACTGCACCGAGAACCCATCTGGGAGAAGGGGGTAGAGAGACAGGAGAAGGCATGAGTTTAACATGAGTTCATTTTAGTGGCTGATCAGTAACAAGCTAGGAGATATGCACAGTTAATTTCGGAAGATGAAAGTCACTTCAATTCAACTTGATTTCAATTTTTTTTTTTTTTATTCTCCTTTAATAGTAATGCTTCCAATTTAGGGGAACAAAGACCATTTTAAAACAGTCCCCCCACAAATGATACTGTCCCTCTCTGGGACAATATGCAAAAAAAATGTCCATTGTTTTGAGCTGTAAGTTTAGCATCCCCTTTGGCCCAATCAATGTAATTCTGAAAATGCCCATAGTGTCCTCTGATGTCACCATGGAAGTATATTTGACTAAAACAACAAAAACAGCAGAAGCAGTATGACAGTACAAGTTGAATAGGGTAAAGACATCTTGGAGAGGTCTATGGACAGATATATACTTGCTTTTAACTACGCATTTGTGTGTGCATGATGGCTGCCTCGCGTATCCTATCATTAATTTGCATAGGACGTGCACGGCAGACACTCCAAACGGATGCAAGATATGGACGCGAACGCAAGTACAACAGCAAGTAGATCTCCAGCCTATGAGTGAGTGAATGGCAAGTGTATGCAGGGTGAAACAAGGAGGACTTACTGGACTCTAGGAGGCGCTCCAGATCCACAGGACTGATGAACTTTTCCCAGTCGTGGGTTCCGCTGGGAACGATATGCAGCAGCTGCTCGGCTGCAACGATGCCCAGCGCATACGACAGGTTGGTTTTATTTATGGTGGTGATGAAGAGTGAGCCGTCTGGCTGCACACAAACAACAAGGTCGGTCTTAGCTTGGAAACGTTGAAAAATGTTTATTTCCTTGATCCTATTGTTTCGGAAAGTATTTTATTGACAATACATCACTGCAAGGTGCATTCACGCACGCGCGCGCAAACACTGTATGAAACAGTATTGCAGGACGCACCTTGAGCACGTGGTTGCAGCAGAAGGCGAAGGTTTCCAGGTCGGCCAGATGTTCCACCACCTCGGATGCCACAATGGCATGGAAGGGGCCCGCCCTCCCCTCCTCCTCTGCAGAGAGCTCCTCCAGGGTGCAGGCCCGGTACTGCACCCGCTCATGAAGGTCCGGGTCACGGGACGAATGCAGCTGTGCTGTGCAAATGCTGTCGGCCACAGGATCGATACCCAACACATCGGCTCCCAGGCGGCCCAGAGGCTGGTGGAGGAGGAGAGAGAGAGGGGTGGTGAGGGAGAAATCTTAACTGGATACTGAACAGTCAAGGTACAAAAAAAGTGTACCGTAAAGGTGTTCTGTGTAGCATTGTTAAATATCAATAGAACATTGTCAAATTAATTATGATACATTGGTTTAATTACTATAAACAAATAAGACCATGGTTGAGAAATAACCTAGAAATAAACATTGAAGTGGTTGGTTTGTGAAAGTCAGTGTCCCCTGCTGGACAAATGGGTGAAAACACACGCATGCATGCGTGTGTGTGTGTGTGTGTGTGTGTGTGTGTGTGTGTGTGTGTGTGTGTGTGTGTGTGTGTGATCTATTTTTAGATCTTCTATTTCACTCTATAAGCATTCCACCGTGAAGCCGAGCATGTTCAGTCTGTGTAGTGACGACTCTGATGTGTTCTCTAATATTCCAGCTAACACTCCTGATGTTGTTGTCGTGAATGAAAATCTCAGAGAGGTGTTTGTTCTTGAGGTTGGCTGTACCTTTGACCACAGCCTAGAAGAGGCCTTTATAACCAAGATGCTAAAATATCAACAGCTGGAGCAGACCATTTCACAGCTGGGCTACAGGTGTAAACTTATAGTTTTCATATTTGGTAGCCTGGGTCATGTCCATAAGCTGGTTGTAAGAGGCCTTCAGATGGCTGGTCTACCTAAGAGAAGGGCCAAACAGTTAGCAAGGTATTGTTCAGTATCTGCTATTATTGGCAGTCGCTCAATATGGAGAAGGCGCTGCTTTTTGTACCCTTGAAATTGGATGCTGTCCCTTATCTTGTAGTACAGTATAACTGTATGTCAATCTGCCTTTGTCATCACCCTGTGCGGTATTATATCTTCTTTGTATGCATTATTGTGGTCGCCAATTAGGCACTCTTGTATCTGACCAACTCCCAACATCTGATTGCATTATTAGTGTTTATGTCCTTTGTACTCTGTATCTATGTGGACATAAATAAATCATTTAAATGTGTGTGTGTGTGGGGAGAGTTGCGTTGTGCTTGCGTGTGTGTATCAGCCTGTGTGACAGAGCCATATAAATATAGAACCTAATTTTGTCTGCCCGGATCACCCCACACTGCTGGTACGTCTTCAGTTCAAATGAAGGCCAAGACAAGAGCTCTGTCCTCATTGCTTACTTTACTTTACTTTTACTTTATTGGTATTTAGCAGACGCCTTTATCCAAAGCGATTTACAACATGATACATTACATTACGTCATTTGGCAGATGCTTTTATCCAAAGCGACTTACAATAACACATTTTTGTCAGCAATAGAGCAATCCACTATGTAACACAGTCTATGATAACTACTACAACTTCTGAAGGAACAGTGGTACAAGTTAAGGTTAGTTTAGTTTAGTTTTTTTTTTAAGAGAGAGAAAGAAGTTAGATCAAGAAGGGCCCAGATGGAGCCTGAAAAGGTGTGTCTTTAGTCTTTTCCGAAAGATCGGCAGTGATTCGGCCGTCCTGACCGAAGGTGGAAGCTCATTCCACCATTGAGGTGCCAGGGACGAGAAGAGTCGCGAACGGGATGAGCGACTTTTGAGCCCCCGTAGTGAAGGAGGGGCGAGGCGTCCTGCACTGGTGGAGGAGCGGAGGGAACGGTGAGAGATTTGGAGCCTGACCATAGATTGTAAGTACAGGGGGGCTGTCTGGTGTACTGCCCTGTAGGCCAGTACCAGTGTTTTGAATTGAATGCGTGCCGAGATGGGAAGCCAGTGAAGGACCCGGAAGAGGGGAGTGACATGAGAGAATTTGGGTTGGTTGGATACCAGACGTGCTGCAGCGTTCTGAATGAGCTGAAGCGGTCGGATGGCTACAGCAGGTAGCCCAGCCAGAAGAACATTGCAGTAGTTCAGGCGGGAGATGATAAGTGACTGGACCAGGAGTTGTGTCGCTTCCCTTGTGAGAAATGGACGGATTTTGCGGATGTTGTACAGGGAGAACCTGTACAGCACACAAATAATGATACAATGATGATATAATGATGATACAGCACACAAATAAAACATATGAATAGAAAAACAATAGTAAAAATAGGAGAACCCAATACAAAAGAGTGTAAAAGTGCGAACAATTAAAAGAAGCATATTTTTTTTTAATTAAAACCATATGGAAAGCAGGCAGAGAGGAGGGAGGGAAATTCAGGAAGGGTCTATGTGAAGTCTGAAAAGATGGGTTTTTAGTTTTCTGCGGAAAATGGGTAGTGATTCGGCAGTCCTGATGTCAGGGGGAAGTTCATTCCACCATTTCGGGGGCAGGTACAAGAAGTGTCTCCATCGAGAGCGGCTTCTGAGCCCATGTAGTGGGGGAGGGGCGAGACGTCCTGCACTAGTGGAGGGGCGGAGCGGACGGTGAGAGGTTTGGAAAGTGACCATAGACTGTAAGTACGAGGGGGCTGTTTGGTGAACGGCCCTGAAGGCCAGTACCAGAGTTTTGAATTTGATGCGTGCCAGGATGGGAAGCCAGTGAAGCTCTCGAAAAAGGGGGGTGACTTGGGAAAATCTAGGTAGATTGTAGACCAGACGGGCTGCTGTGTTCTGAATAAGCTGAAGAGGTAGTATTTCAGAGGCAGGGAGGCCTGCCAAAAGGACGTTGCAATAATCAATGCGAGACAAGACCAGTGACTGCAGCACAATTTGTGTTGCTTCTCTGGTGAGAAACGGGCGGATCTTGTGAATGTTGAAGAGGGAGAACCTGCAGGAGCGTGCTGTTGCGGCGATGTAGGCAGAGAAGGTGAGTTGGTAGTTGAGGATCACTCCCAGGTTCTTAGCTGTTTGAGATGGAGTTACAACGTGGTTATCAATGGATATGGAGAGGTCAGTCAGGGGGGATTCTTTGCCAGGGAGGAAGATGATCTCGGTTTTTTCAGGGTTAAGCTTGAGGTGGTGAGCAGCCATCCAGACACCAACGTCTTTCAGGCAGAGATCCGTGACCCGATTGAAGTGTCAGGGGGGAAGGAAAGGTAAAGCTGTGTGTCGTCGGCATAGGAGTGATAGGAAAACCCGTGAGATGAGATGACGTGACCAAGTGAACCCATGTAGAGGAGGAACAGGAAAGGACCTAGAACAGAACCCTGAGGCACACCAGTGGAAAGGGTGCAAGGAATAGAAAGGGAACCTCTCCAAGAGACCTGGTAGGAGCGGTCGGAAAGATAGGAGGAGAACCAGGAGAGTGCAGAGCCAGTGACACCCAAGTCAGAAAGGGTGGAAAGAAGGATTTGGTGGTTAACATTGTGGAAAGCAGCAGATAAGTCCAGGAGTATGAGAACAGAGGAGAGGGATGAAGCCATGGCGGAGTGAAGTGCCTCAGTGACAGCGAGGAGAGCAGTCTCGGTTGAGTGAGCGGGTTTGAAACCAGATTGGAGAGGGTCAGACAGATTGTGCTGGGAGAGATAGGTGGAAAGTTGACTGGAAACTGCACGTTCGATGGTTTTGGAGAGGAAAGAGGAGAGAGACAGGATGGTAGTTGTGGATGGCAGTAGGGTCGAGGGATGTTTTTTTGAGTAATGGTTTCACAATGGCAGTCTTTAGGATGGCTGGAAACAGACCAGAGGAAAGAGAGGAGTTGATGAGTGTAGTGAGAAAGGGGGATAGGTCAGGGGAGATAGACTGTAGGAGGGCAGAGGGGATTGGGTCCAGGAGGCAGGAGGTGGCGCGGTCATTGGCCAGCGATCAAAACTAACAAGGAGACAAACAATTGTAAATGAACGACTGTCCCTTCCACCAAACCGCAACCAGTCAAATCAAGAGAGAACAAGAATTAGAGTGACATTTTTGTGTATTCTCAGCCACTGGTAACGCATGTGCTGGCTTAACAGTGCACTGCAAGCAGAATCCTATTCTAGCAGACTGCTATCTGGGAAGGAAAGGCTCAATCTGATTTGAAAGGTGGCAATTCAAACAATTGGGTCTTGGCAGAGTGTTTGGGGAAAGGGCAAGGCTGTGTATTTTGTAGTGCATCATCTGTCTGCATGTCCTTCCTATTCACACTAGCTCTGAGTGACAGCTACTCACTAAAGCACCCCCCCCCCCACACACACACACACACACACACTGTATTACCTCTGTGAGCAGGCCACCTCCACAGCCGACATCCAGTATCTTGAGTCCTGCAAGTGGTTTCCCCGGCTGATGCACTCTGTGCATGTTCAACAGATTATCCCTTAACAAGTGGATGAGCAATAGGTCAAATTTCAAATTAAAACAACCACACCACTACTACTACCCCCCCCCCTAGGTGTGTTGACATGCACCTTTATTGGCATATACCTTGCTTTGTTTGTTCTCATATACAGAAGTTCTTTTTGCTTTCACTCGCTCTGAACCAAAATTTCGGAGCAAACTCAGCCTTTTAAAACAATTCATGGAGATGTGTCTGTCTATAAGAGGTTTGCTAGGCCTCATCTTATATATATATATATATATATATATATATATATATATATATATATATATATATATATATATATACATATATATATATATATACACACACACACACACACACACATATGTATATATATATACGGTATATATATATATATATATATAGGGCTTAACATTCCTCATAGCCAGTATTATCCTTTGAATTGAGGCTTTAGATGGCAATAGAACTTAGCATTATCAACTCGTTACACTCCATTTCCATCTTCAGAAGGAGCCAAAACTCAGCTCACATCAGTGGATTTTCGATAGACATTTAGAAAAATCCTTATATAACGAGTTTTAAGGCTTGAACCAAGCCAACCAGTCTTCCAGAGAATATTGGAAGATGGAAACCCTCATTAGTGTTTTGCTTGCACCTGTGTTTACTCTGCCTTTTCGACACGTGAAAAGGGTCAATCGTGGGTGACCATCAAACATTTCACTTTCAGCAAAAACAAAAAATAAAAGCAGGGGGGGGAAATTGAATGTTCAATCTTTTTTCCTGCATTTATTTTTTGTTTTTGCTGAAGTGAAATGTTTTATGGTCACCCACGATTCTCTGGAAGACTGGTTGACTTGATTCAAGTCTTAAAACTTGCTATATAAGGATTTTTTGAAATGTCTATGGAGAAAATGAACGGGGAATTCACTTCTGGAGCAAGGAACGTCACATGACTGTTGAACTCTATTGGAAGGCCTGGACCCAGGCAAGATAGAACTAGTAGTTGTAACAAAACGACAGTCAGAGCTGCTGCTGTGTCTCATTTAAACAGCCTAAGGGCAAAGCTATTCACCATACTGAGTCATCATCATCTCCAGGACAACAGAAAGGGGAGCAGTGATGCTCCTCTGGACAGATGGGTAATGTAATGATGAACATGCAGAGCCCAACAGCAGATCTTATCAATCAAAATGGCCACAGCCAACCGCCAAAGCATGCACATGTGTAGAGCTGGATGCTAGAAATGCATTTTCTTGGCATGTCATTTGCCCTCAAACACTACAAGGTTTGATTTCCTTATGGGCATTTCTTGACTCCATTGGTCAAGGCCACAGCCATTCGATTAAATGTTGACAGTGACTGGCTTAAATAAAATGAGCCTTTTAGGCAATAAATCTTATTAAAAAAAACTAATAACCTAATATCTAATACTAAAAAACATGTTGAATATGGTAAGGGATATTCCCTACAAACAACACACACCGTATGAAAGGCACCCTTAGGTCATTCATTGAGTGGAGAGCAGCAAATTCTCCCCGTTCATCCCACCACTTGCTGGCCAGTGACTGGAACCTCTTCACCTCATCGGGGTCCACTGTGGTTTGGGAGGCTGAGCGAGCACTGCTGATGAGAAACAGACACTACACTACAGTATGTTGGCCTAAACCTGGCATTTAAACACAGGGAACAAACTAGAGCCTGGGCCTACAACTTCGTCTTCACATACTCATTCTCCAGGTTTTGAACCTGATTTAAATGCATTATGTGTTTATAAAGATTGGGTTCAGGACAAAAGCATTGCAATGAAGGGTGTCAATTCAAACCAACGTTATGGAAAAGTCCATGCATCTAACATTTGCAATCAACTTCCAATCCTGCTTATATTCACTAAATACCCGGGAGCAATGACTGATAAGACATTTGCATTTGCTAAATTATTACACATAGGAAAATAAACAATGAACTTAGAGTAACATTGGTCCTGAACGCTCAGCCGATCATGTGATTTTTTTTTACCAAGCGGACTCATAATGGATTTCTGACCATTTTTGCTTGTTTTTTTTAATAACATTAGATTAAGAAACTACAAGCATCAATTTTCAGTTAGCCATTTGGGTTCGTGTATGCTGTTATACGACTAATTTCCATACCAAAACGACAGCAACACAGGCAGCAGCTGAACTTGGTCACTTACAAGCAGCAGCTAACGTTACTCAACTGACCTGTAACAGCATGGTGTGTGAAACCTGCGACAACATACAGCTGATTTTTACAATCCTGTCTGACCCCTCCATCATGTACCTGATTTGACAGGGAAGGACATGTTGCTGACAGGCGCCCCTCTGCCGCCACAGTGTCCGCTGTTTACACACTGAAGTCCAGCTGAACGTGCTCCGGCCACCGGCAGGACTGCGGACCACACTGGTCGCTTTACGGCTGCAAAGGCCTAGCACAAGACGCGCAAACTTATCAGAGTACATGCTAATGTCGCATAGCAGTTTCTTTCGATCTTCACATTTGCGTACAACGTCGGTCAATGGTGACAGATGGTACAACCGTCTTCTGGTCGGGCAGAAACAAGGTTCGCGCTTTAAATAGTTCCTACCGGACGGATGACATGACTGTCATTGGTGAGAACACTTTACAATACTGTAACACAAAAAAATGGGTAGTTATTGAGGAACTAGTCAGGAACTAACCATTAGTTCATGAATAGTTAATAGGTAGTTCCTTAAGAACTGACCATTAGTTACCATGTTAACGAACCAGTAAGTAATGATTACTTCCTTAAAAAATATATATATATATATATTTTATTTCGCTAGTTCATGAGTGGTTAATGGGTAGTTCCTTAAAGATCCTTAATGGTAGTTACTTAAGAACTGACCATTAGTTACCATGTTAACGAACCAGTAGGCCTAAGTAATGATTACTTCCTTAAAAAATAAAATAAAATACATAAGTAGTTAATGGGTAGTTACTTAAGAACAGACTATTAGTTACCATAGTTGTTACTAGGGAATTAATCATTAGTTCATGGTTACTTTACCATTAGTTACCATGTTTGTGCCCCCTCAAGTAAAGCAGGCCATCATACTTAGTTGTTACTAGGGAATTCATCATTAGTTCATGATTACTTCACCATTAGTTACCATAGTTGTGCCCCCTCAAGTAAAGCAGGGCTTCATACTTAGTTGTTACTAGGAAATGCATCATTACTTCATGATTATCTTACCATTAGTTACCATCACCCTACCTATAACAAATAAATACAAGTTGTTCCAGGTGAGGTTTGAACCCTTGGCCCCAAGATTAGTCTGACTCTCTACCAACTGAGCTATCCAGACTGCTGAATTTTGACAGTTGGTAGAGCCTATACTATGTATCTGCAGAGCCAGAGACCAAGTACTTGTAGTATTGAAGGTATGTTCTACCCAAATACCACTTCCTGTGCAAGTACTTAGGTTAGTGTTAAAGGTATATTCTATACTAAAACTGCTTTCTGTCCAAGTACTTATACTTTAAAGGTAGCCTATATTCCACCCAAATACTAGCCTACTTCATGTCAAAAGTACTTAGTTTTAAAGGTGTATTCAACCCATATACTACAGTACTTTCTGATTAAGTACTTATAATTTTAAAGCTGTATTCCAGCTTGCCTCTACCAGACCACTGAGCACCAGGGTCAGTCTCAGAGACCCAGAACAGCCCCCTCGCCCTCCAGCCTGCCTCTACCCACATTCTGAGCACCAAAGTTGGCTTCCAAGACCCAGGACATGCCCCTGGTAATCAGTGGAGAACGAAATTGTAGTATTTTACTGGAATATACCTAAGTAGGATACTTGGACATTAAGTATTATTTGGGTGGTATATACCTTCAATACTATAAGTACTTGTACAGAATGTAGTATTTTGGTGGAATATACCTTTACTGTATAACTATAAGATTTGGACAAAGTAGTATTTTGGGAAAAAATATATATTATACGTATAGGCTAAGTATGCTTGGACAGAAAGGATAGAACATACCTCAAATACTATAAGTAGTTGGTCTCCGGCTCTGCGAATACATGATGGCCTGCTTTATTTGAGGGGCACACACATGGTAACTAATGGTGAAGTAATCATGAACTAATGATGAACTCCCTAGTAACAACTATGGTAACTAAGGCCATGTTCAGACTAGGAGGCCAAATCTGATTTGTGACCTATTAATGACTTTATCCAGATTGGTTTTATGAGTCTGGACGCTAAGTCTGATTTGTGTCACTTGTCCCAAACCACATATGGAGGTAGTTTCCAATCCGCTTTCGACTGATGTGACTTCAGCGCGGACGCGCAGATCCACCAAATCTGATTTGAGCGTCAATCGCAACTCATCATGATGCTTCAGTGCAGGAAAACCATGTCACCAACGTACGTATTTACTGACGTCCACGTCGTTACCATAGCAACCCATGCAGATAGGCTGTTTAGGTCTGGACACACAGATCCGACTTGAGAATCAGATTTGTGGCAGTGCTGACACACTCCCAAATCAGATTTGGGAAATCAAACAAGATAATGATTAATGACTTCATCAGCAAATCAGATTTGCCTGTAATGTGAACATGGCCTAATAGTCTGTTCTTAAGTAACTACCCATTAACTACTCATGAACCAGCTTAAGGAACTGGTTCGTTAACATGGTAACTAATGGTCAGTTCTTAACTACCATTAAGGATCTTTAAGGAACTACCCATTAACTACTCATGAACTAGCGAAAGAAAAAAAAGGGACCCGGCCTATTTTATTATTTGTAGCCTATATAAAAATGGTCAATCCTGCTACTTCAATTTACATATTTGCAGTTCTCCACACCTTCCTCAACATGGAGGCTGACATCTCCCTAATCGGTAACACTTCATAATAGGCTACTGTAACACAAAAAATGGGTAGTTACTGAGGAACGAACCATTGTATTAGTTCATGAATAGTTAATGAGTAGTTGATAGGTAGTTCCTTAATGGTAGTTACTTAAGAACTGACCATTAGTTACCATGTTAACGAACCATTAAGTAATGATTACTTCCCTAAAAAAAACTTTTTTTCATTTGTTTTCATTCACTAGTTCATTAATAGTTAATTGGTAGTTCCTTAAAGATCCTTAATGGTAGTTACTTAAGAACTGACCATTAGTTCCCATGGTAGTTACTTAAGAACTGACCATTAGTTACCATGTTAACGAACCAGTAAGTAATGATTACTTTTTTTTTTTATATATATATATTTCACTACCGGTAGTTAAGTAATGGTAAAGTAAGCAGGAAGTAATGGTGTATTCCTTAGTAACTACTCAGTAAGATGTACTGCTTTACTTGAGGGGGCACAAACATGTTAAGTAATGGTAAAATGGTAAAATGGTAAACTTTGCTGCCTTCTTGGCCAGGTCACAGTTGTAAGAGATATCGCATCTCAATGGTTTTTATCTGGTTAAATAAAATGTTGATGTAGAATAGCTACAACTGTCCAAAATCTCAGCGATGACACTGATGTGTTTGTGCTGGAAGGTGGGTATCTCATGTCACCTGCAGCTGAAGATATGAGATGTTCTCAACATCGGTTCGACAGTAGATTCTGGGTGAGCAGTGTTGCTACATCCCGGCTATGCACTCTCAGGGTGACACCACCTCCTATCCCACCAGGAAAGGGAATGTGTCCACTGTCCATGCCCAAGGCCATGAGAGTAGTACCTGGTGATCTGCTTCACTTCAGAGGGGGCTACGGATTCGCAGATTATAGAGGCAGTGAGGCATTTCTTCTAGGCTCTGTACAACCAGAACGATAAAGTCGCCACATCTGAACGTCACCAAATATGACATTCTGCCGAAAGCGTCCCCCACCCCCAACACTGAAGACACTGCCTTCTACAGAGCGCGACCATCAACGCACACATCCATGGATAGCGTGCCCATCTACAGGTGCTCCATTGGAAAGCTGCAGACTGCTCTGATCCACCAGCTGTTGACATCACCAAGTTTGGATGGGACAAGAAGGAAGTACAGGATGGTGAGCATCCCCAAGAACACCCACCCCCCTAAAAAACACTCCATATTGGTCCAAATTGGCCAATCGGTTGCTGAAATATTGTCTATATAGGTCAATACTAATTATGCAAATTGCCCAACATATGCAAGTTAGCATCAAACAGTTTCTAAAGGCTGGGGACCCATACTGTACATTTCTAACATAAACATTGGGGCTACTCAACATTTCCAGGTTCACAACAGGGCTATAGGCTGGCAAATAGACTATTCTCAGATATAGCCTACTGTGATTTCCTTCCCACGTCATTGAATTCTCCATTAACTATTTACCTGAAGTTTGTTATATAGTTTTATTGTAATCCGTGACCATCAAAACATTGGGCTAAGACATCACCTTTTCTGTATTATCATATGTGGTTCAGGAGATATGATGCAAAATGCATAATTAGGTTAGGCCAGAAAGTTCAGAGCACCAAACTATAAGTACACCAAGCTTCATGCCTGTCCCGTAAATGCATATCCTTGAAGTGTTGATTATTTTTTAAACACCGCATCGAATTAATCTTAGATTGATTACGGCATTTGAGCCTTCAATTGAATCATAATACAATGTATCATCATCAAATTCTTTATACACCTCTTGAGAGCAGTTTATCTCTTTTGTAGCTTGATAGGCGATATACTTATTGTTAAATCCATGATCCTGTTATGTATGATATAAACCAGAAAGACAAAAAATAAAAAATAAAATAAAAAAATAAACAAGCCAAGGGGCAAACAGTTTTATTGGACAACTTACAGTAATATTTTGGAAGAAAAAATAAAATAAAAGGTTAATCCTGTTGTGGTTTTAAAATGATACAACTTCATTTAGTCCACAAAGTCTTTAGCTTTGCATAATGATACAAGCAAAAAAAATCCTATGATTCAAAATGTCCTGTTCTTCACGGTCGAACTTTAAAAATAACACATATTTACAACAATGAAAAAAGATTATGGGGAGGGAGGAGTTCACCTACACAATTGCCTCTATAATGAGACAAGCCTGTTCAACTCATGGAATTTAAAAAGTGCACAGGTCATGAGGTCAACTGTGCTCCTCAGCGCCTGCTACGGCGGGACGGCGATGCTGACCTGAAAGAGAGGCGTGGACACAACATTAATACTGCACTAATCACACTTGCTCACAGACACAAAACACACACATGCACACATAACCACACCCTCCCCTCCCTCCAAACACAATCTAAAATAAATAAACTTCCACAAAAACACCAATTCTCAACAGACTCTAGAGGAAATTCGGAGTTAGCAGGTTAAGTTACCCATTTCAGCCACCCCATAAAAAAGGGGGTGGTGGGCGGGGGACAGCCAGATACACATCTCACAAAGTGCTAAATACAACCAAGGGCTAGACTCCTGTAAGGCAGCAGGGGGCAATATAGAGACTACTTGTGATTCTTCTTGGAGAATCAAAAATGCCATGTTTGCATCTCATAAAGCATCTGAAAACTATACTGCATCAACCTTAAGCTCACACATGTAAGCAGCTGTACTTGCATTTGACAAAAACAATGTCTCAAACATGGACAAAGTAAATTAAGTCAACCATTTTCATAGTCAACCTTGAGTTACTCAAAATATGATTGGTTAAAGGCGCTCCAGGGAAATCACAGTTAGACATACAATGAAAACACAATAGGAAAAAGAGAAAAAAACGAATACTACCTTGATCGTGACTTAGACTTGTGTTTGCGGCTTGCCTTCTTACCAGACTTGTGAGATTTTTCCACCGACCTTGAACGGCTACGTTTGGATTTTTTAGATTTCTTTTCCTTGCTAACTTCGGGAGTGGGGGACCTACTGGAGTCAGAGTCTGAGTGCCTCTTGCTGCCTTTGGCGGAGCCCTTTTTGCTGGCTTTGCTATCCTGCCGGAGGTCCGTGCAAGAGTCGCTCGCTTTCCTTTTCTTTGATTTGCCATTCTCGTCTGCTTTCTCTTTCTCCTTCTCCCGTTCTCTCTCTTTAGCCTTTGGCTTCTCTTTCTTCTTCTCAGACTCTCTCTCCCTGTCCTTATCCTTCTTTTTCTTGTCTTTGTCATGACTGCGGCTCCTTTCTCGTCTCCTCTCTCTGTCCTTGCTGGAGGCCTTCTGCTTGTGTTTGCTGCTATGGCTGCTGTCCCTGCGCTCCCTGCTCCTCTTCCTCTCTTTTTCCTTGTCTTTCTCCCGTTCTCTGTCTCTGCTGCGACTACGGCTGTCTCTGTCTCTGGCCCTGCCTCTGTCCCTGTCTCTCTCCCTGGATCTAGTCCTGCGGCCCCTGCGATCTCTGGAGTTGCTGCGGTCATTCTTGTGGCGGCTGGATCGCTCTGTGCTGCCCCTCCTCCTGTCCCTGCCTTTCTCGCTGCGAACACTGTGACGCCTGTGGGAGCTGTGGCTGCGGCTGTGCCGGCGAGCCCGGCGGGAGGAAGAGCGGCTGCGCCTCCGCTTCCTTCGTGGGGAGGACGACTGCGAGGAACTGCGGGAGGAGGCTGTGGATGAAGAGGAGGAGGAGGAGGAACGACTGCTGCTGTGGCTGGAAGAGGAGCGGGAACTGCTGCTGTGACCGTTGGCAGGGGAGCTGCTGCCGCCGCGCACTGACCGCTCCTTCCCTCGGCCCGAGTGCCTGCTCTCACTGCCCTCTTTCTCGCTGCGTGACCTACGCCTCTCTACCGGGGGCTCCGCCTCTCTCTCTCTTGCTTCTTGTTTGTGTAAATTCTCTGACTGTCCCTCATCATAATCCACCCTCTCTCTGCTCAATCTCTCCTTTGCCATCTCTTCTGTGAACACAAACAAACAAGACTGGGGTTAAAACCAAAGAGGGTAAACATCAGGTGCTGCTCAGGCTGGGGACAGACTACACGACTTCCAGGCTGATTAGAGCTGTGATTCGGCCATTTTCACTGATGTTCAACATCTGATCAGGTCACCACTTAGGGCCGTCGTGGTTATCGCATCACCGCGGTTACGAACTAACGCCAGGCCCAGCACAGACTCAAGAGTCAAGCTGATGAACGCTTCACCGCACACAAACCAGCAGAGACGCAGATCATTAGAAATGTATCAGCTCTAATGCAAAGGCCGAGCAATGCGCACAATATACCGTAAATTCCGGACTATAAGCCGCACCTTTTTTCCCGTTTTTTGGCCTTTTTTGGCCCCTGCGGCTTATCTATGGATTTTTTCCACCAAAAAAAAAAAAATCTCTTTTTTAGCACTCTTTCTAACTATAAATCCTATATAACTATAATAAGTTTTAATTTCCTCTCTTGCCCTCTTTTCACCACACTGTATGACACTGTATGACACTGTGTGCACTGTAAAAAACAACACAGGTGGTGTTGTGTTATGTTGTTTTGTTGAAATGTTAATAAATGGGAGCTTCCTCAAACAGCCATCTCTTTCCCGACAATCCCCTCTGTGCATGAACCCTTACATATGGTAATTAAACATTAAAACACAATAAAAAAATAAAAAAAAATAAAAAAATACCATTAAAACACCCGCGGCTTATAGTCCGGTGCGGCTTATATAAGAAAAAAATAGTCAACTTTGCAGGTGCGGCTTATACACCGGTGCGGCTTATAGTCCGGAATTTACGGTAGCTCATTAGTGGCAACAAAGAAGCGCAAATGGCTCTCCAGTACCAAACGTCACTCTGGAATGAAAGTGAATGCAGTCGGGCACCAAGCGCAATTGATTGATTGATTCGCCCAATGTTTTATTTAGCCAAGGTAAAAGGCGCTCGTATGATTATGAGGACGTTCTCACAACAAATAAAGACAAATGGGAGCCGAGTGCAGGAGAGCCTGGCTGACGCAGGTGCCAGGTGTCGAGTGGGAGAGGGGTGAAGGTATTGTGCTGGAGATTTGAGCCACGCACACTATGGATGCAAATTGTCAGCAAATTCCTGAATCAATCATCGGTAACGTTAATGATTAATCAATCGATTAGTTGTAATTAAAAATACATTTTCCAAACGATACCAAATGCATTTGGTGGCCGTCATGTGTTGTTTTGTTCTTATGTGAACTATAAAGGCAGCATTTCAGCGTCCGGTGATAACGTCTGTGTTCGTGTGCGCGTGTGTGTGTTGTGATAATCGTTATCTTGCACAGCCCGCAGTGCAACACGCTGCTCAGTGCGCACACTCTGTGCTTTTTGGAGGCGTTGAAATATAAATAAGTTCATTGCTGCTGTCTTTAGTAGCCAGCAGTAGTCACAGCCTCCAGAGAGACTTTACAGCGGGGAGAAGGGACGAGTAAGCAGCACGCGTATGAGAGAGAGCCGCCCCAGAATAACGTAATTACCCTAGTTAAAGTGTAAATCGATTTTACGATTTTCGTTTTTTTAACATTGTCCTAAGTAATTTGACTACGATTCAAAATCGATTTATCGAGCAGCCCTACGAGGAGGAGCCAGGCAATTTACCCGAATTAACATTGTTCAAGTGATGGAGCATTGTTGCTGTTGACGTGTTGTAGGTGTGCACCGAATTAGGGGTGGGCGATATGGCAAAAATATCATATCACAATTTTTTCAGGCAGGATCACGATCCATGATCTTATCACGATTCTTTTTCATATTGGTTTTAAGACTATTTTGCAAATTACTGAACAGTACAAGTACAACCAAACTAATTTCAGGGTATGTATGGTCATGAGAAACCTGGCAAAGTCATGGAAATTTAAAATACAATTTGGTTTATAAATATTTTTATGGCGTTCATTTACGCTGAGTTTCCAATAATTAATGTGCTAAGAAATAATGTTCACAAGCATGCAAACACTATCTATCTATCTCTTGGTTCACTATTATTTATACAGTAGGGTTGGGCGATGGGACGAATATATGGGCTATCTGCCATTGAGTCCACTGTCGGTTGCGTGATTGTCATTTGTCAATCTGCTAATTTAATGGAGAGAGAGAGACCGATAGACAGAGAGAGAGCGAATAATAATAATACATTTGTGTAATTTTGTTTTCTAAACAAATCTTATTTTTTGTTTTTATAATGCATTTGCACTGAAAGGATTTGTTTAATATTTGTGAACTTTCATTTTCATATATTTTTTTTAACAGTTATTGTTCATATTGTGCTTAATTTATTAATTAAAAGCGTTTTTGATAATGAAGTAGCCTATGCCTCCTCATGTTCATTCAGGGATACTATGATGACAGTGGTTTGGGGCCCCCACTCTAAGATGTTGCATAGGGCCCCAAAAGGACCAGAAGCGGCCCTGCACTCCCTCTCTCTCACCCCGTATGTAACAGGCAGACGAGGCAGGGATGCAAAGCATTCCTCAGCACATATACGTGGTGGTAAAATGTTTTTGAAGGGTGTCCTGGTCGAGGTGTATGTTGTAGGCTTGTTGTAGGCTACATGCTTTGCAGTATAGCGTTAGTTTTCCGTCCCATTCAAAGACTCACGGGTATTTCACCTCAATGACAATTTCCTCGTCCTTTGTTTCTGTGCGGGCTGCGGGCGGACGCGGTTCTTCGTTCTTGTTCTTTGAATTATCATCTTGCAGCTCGATTTGTGATGTGGATGCTGACGCAAGGTTAGCGACAGCGTTATTAGTCGGGGCTTGGACCCATGCAGCCAGACTTCATCTGCTTTTGATATCTTCACGGTGAGTCTTGCAGCCGCTGTGATTGTGTGCGAGCAGCCACCTGTGCGAGTCAGAACTCATTAAACACACCGCACGTGCAGCATGCATCACGTAGGTTTCCGACTGGTAATTAGTAACATCGTTCCGATTGTAACAGCAATAAAATGTCACATATATATGTCACTCACAACAAGTATTAAAACATATTTATTTGGTGTATATTTTGCTGTTTGCTGCTGTACATATTTTTTTGCATGTTAAAACGTGGTTGCCCCTGGGGCAACCAAAGGCCAAGAAATGGTTGCCCTATTTTTTTTTGGTTGCCCGGGGCAACCGGGCAGCCGTTAATGTCGAGCCCTGCGGTGATATAACGTCTGTGTTCGTGAAAAGTGTGTGTGTGTGTGTGTCTCTCTCTGATGCTTTTTTGGAGGTGTTGAAATAAGTTTGTTGCACTGCTGTCTTTAGTAGCCACTAGCCACGACCTTCAGACAGGCTTTACAGCGGGGAGAAGGGACGAGGAAGCAGCACGATTTGACGATTTTCCTTTTTTAACATCGTCCCAATTAATTTAATTATGATTCAAAATCGATTTATTGTGCAGCCCTAGTATTTTCTGCAAAGTGGGCTAAATGTTCAGTTGTAAGGCTGAGCGATATGGACAAAATTACTCACAAAATATATTTACACGATGAGATTTTTGATAAATAATCATCAGTAATGTGGAGAAAATTACTATGTGGGTAAAGGCAAATAATAGATCAGCTTGAACAGTCTGGTTTAAATTTGTTTGAAATTGTAATTGAATTCAAACAGTGCATTTCTCTCTCTCACTCAGCTCAATGCTGATTGTTGACTGGCATTTTGATGGAGCCGTTCTGGTTCACTGTGGATTTAGTTTGACTTCTGAAAATCCCGTTGATGCTTCGACTGTATTACGCAAGGCTTCACTCCAGGCATCCAACTAGTTTCCCGGTAACATTAGTGAGCACGTGTCGGCTTATATTGTGAACGTTATGTTATTTCTTAGCACATTAATTATTTTAAACTCAGCGCAAATGAACAACATGAAAATATTTATGTAACAAATTTCCATGACTTTTCCAAAACTTTTGGTATTTTTCTTTCCATAACTTTTCCAGGACCTGGAAATTGTATTTAAAATTTCAATGACTTTTCCAGGTTTTTCATCACCGTACGAACGCTGTATACCTCTGGTGATTCCCACGGCCATTTGGTCAATTTTGTGGGTCTCTGACACAAGACTAGAAAGAAATCTGCAAATGCCAGTCATTAACCGTGCAAGGCGGAATTATTTCACAGGCTGTTCAGCCATGTAGCGTGTTCCCAGCTTAAAGGATAAGGGCAGGTGTTTATTAATGCATTGCTCACCATCTAACCAACCAAAGGGATGCGTTTGGCTCTACTACTTGCGTTTGGCTCTACTCCCGTTACTTCAGGACTTTTAGCTTGTCAACTCTGAAGTAATTGCCTTAATTGTAAGCTAATAACCTTGACATACAGCTCACAGAGGCCATTTACACCTGACACATGCATTTTCTGTGATCAGATTGCAATCGGATAGCGATTGACCACATTAGCCTGATTTCATTTACACCTGGCGTTAACATGCGTTGCAATCTGATCACCCAAAAGGGTTGCATTTACAATTGTGTTCAATGTGGTCACAATGCATCCCTGACCACCTTCAGGAGGTGGTTTCGCCGATCAGATCGCAAATTCGCAATACGTCTTCAATGCGTCTTGGGGGTGTTTACACCTGTACTTTCAAGTGGTCAAGCACTATCCAATTGCAATCTGGTCACAGAAAATGCATGTTAGTGCCAGGTGTAAAATCAAAGACGGTTTCAAAAACTGATAGCTAACCATTAACACGGAAAATCAGGCTGTGGTAGTTATTACCAAATCAAATTAAAATGGGAACAAATTCTTCATTATGCCAGGGACTACGGTATTTTAGGTGCTACGGAATTACTTTCCTGAGATTACAAAGTGTTTACAGCTACTGGGAGATTTGCTTAATTGCACACTGGCTACATCGACAAGATTTGTTGGCAAAACAAAACCATTCCTGATTTTTCATAGGATTTGTTGCATGCATTAAATAACTGATTTGTTGGAGGTTAGCAATGCATTAAAAAATCCTTTAACCAAGCAGAGCTGACTTTGAGCCTTACCACGTGCAAGCAAAGCCTCCTGGGCTTGTCTGTCTTGTAGCTGCTGTATCTCCCGTTCTTTGCGGCGGAAGGCATCCTGCTTCTCCCGGATGCGGTGGTGCAACTCCTCATCATCTGTGTCGGACGATTCAGACCCTCGGAAGCTGCGGTCATCCTCGTCCTCGCTCTCGTCTGAACCATAGTCACCAAGCCCACCTGCCACAATAGAGCCCCCAGATTGTTGAGCATAGAGCAGTGAAGAGGACCAAGATCCATTCTCACCATCAGCTTCCATTTTTACTACCCCTCCATCCCAACCCAAGTCCCCAATGAAAGGCACTTACACCGGTATAACTTTATACTTCAAGCTACTGAAACCCCTTAAAAAGGCAAACCAATACTCAAACTTACTATTCAAGAGCATGCTTCTTATCGGCAATGTGCACTAAACCAAACCCAAAACAATCACTCGGGTTGCCAGCTTTTCCTCAAATAGGTCTAAATACTTAGGTAGTAAGGACATGGATGTTATTTTTTTGCCCACCCCTTCCACTGTTCATCCCCCCATTTTCGTTCCCTTCCCATTACCTCCCCCCAGTGACAGAAGAAGGGATACTCACTGAGACCAGTCAGAGAAGCCAGTGCACTTGACTGTGCCAGCTGTTTTGCAGGAGCTTTGATTCACATCAACAACAGGAACAACATGTTAAAACACATACGGCCACCATTTTCTCAAAGGCAAGAGTGTCGCTAGAGAAGGGAGTCACAGATAAAGCACTTTCACAAGAGCTGTCGTTGGTGACAAGAGAAAAAAATAAACAAAAATGAAAAATGGAGAGAAGAGAGAGGGTTACTTAACAAACAAACACGTCTGTCACACAATCCAAGTCAAACAGTCCGACAAGAGGAAAATAACCACTCTGTACTAATGCACTGTCACTTCAATGGAGGAAGTCTCTTGCTATAGGTGGGAGCCGGTCACAGTGAGACTTTAATCAGACAGCCATTCGCCAGGGCCTTCAAAGCCAGGTACCAAGTTTTCAAAGAAGTGTGTTTTTACAAAACACTTGCTCTGCTGTCTTTCTGTTGCATTAGCAGAGAATGGTTGAAATTGCATTGCATATGAGACATATTCCCAAGTGTGCCGCTCAATCAGCCTAGTTTACATTACAGGGCATCATTGAGTGTAATTTAGAGATTATGAAAGAGTTCAGACTTAAACACAATGTCTCAGTGACAGGCACAGATGATGTACGAGCTGGAGAAGACAAGAGCAGACCTTTGGTGGCTTTACGGTGAGACTCTTTGGCCACGTGGTGGATCTCTTCGTTAGTGACCTCAAGAAGGATTTCTGTCAGCAGTGTTTTTGTAATGACCATCTATGGGAGGAAAAAGAGAAACATAGAAAAATATATTTTTAGGGCATTTTCACATCTACCTCGTTTGGTTCAGTTGGTATGGTACAGGGTTGTGCGATGTCATCAAAATACCCATTGTGATTGTTTTACAGTGAAACATCGCGTTGGACGATGGCATCGTCATTGACGGGTGGGGGGAATAATTAATTATTTATTAAGTCCCTGCGTTGCTGTACTTCCATTTGGCTAGCCGCTGCAATGCGTTCACGTTAACAACAGGACAGCTGAGCTACATGATACCAGTGGGCTTGGATAGGCTATTTGCCTCTGCTCTGTGCTACAGCACAGAGCCAGGCGACTGAAGTGGGCAGTGGCTCTCACTACCAGCAATTTGAACGGCGCAAAACAAATAACATTAACGTTACAGATCCTCACCAACAACGTGTGTGTGTTGAATTTAACTATCTGGCTGGTATAACGTCAGATTCGAGTGAGCTTTTGAACCTAATGTAATGAGAGAGAGTTTAGGAGAAATGGCTAGAGAAATGCAGCTGCTGTATCTATGGGGCGACTCCAGCTTTCACTTTGGAAACAGGCAAGTTAAATTCACAGTTGAAGACCTGTACTGACTTTGGGTTGAAAACAGGAAAGAACATGAAGTTTCTTCTTTGTCTTAAAACGTTTTCAGAACACAGCCAACTTCTCATGCGCTGGGGACGCCCCGCGACATTAAACAAGCGCACCCACTTCAGAGAAGCAGTGGAGCGGAGGAGGGGGAGGGGAGGCTTCCCTGAACTGAACTAGGTGCGCTTGTTTAATGCAGCGTCTCCCGCGCGTCACGGTAAGTGGACTTGGCCTTTTTATTGTGCTTGCTGACAAGCAAGGCACAATCTTGAAATCCCACATACTTATTATTATTATTATTATTATTCTTATATCTGCCAAAAAGTTAGCCGCGTAATAACTCCCTCAATTTTTGCGCCACATAGACATGCCAGACCTCAAAATGACCGCCTCATTGAGGACATGTATGCTATGACTTTGTTAAGGGTTTGTGAAAGCGGTTTGGCCGCAATTCGCCATTAAGCGCCATTTTTTTCCCCATTGACTTGCATGGGGTTTGGAAAAATCTTGCAAAATCTTGCAGTAAATTAGGTGTAATTCAGAAACCATAAGAGCTAGAGCTACGAAACTTGATGGGGAGGTGCACTGAGGGGTCTTTTACTATCCCCGAAAAGATTGCACCAATTGACCATATGGTGGCGCTATAACAGCCCTCCTTACCTTTTGCTCGATAACTTTTGAACCGTAGGGTTTATCATCAAAATTATTTTTTCCCTGGATTCCTTGGGTCCTCCCGCATCTACTCAACTAGGCCACGCCCATTTGCGTCTGACTAGATTTTCCGCCATTTTGCATTTTGTCCAAAACAGTTTTTTTGCCATTTCTCCTTGAAATTTTGTCCAATCTTCACCAAACCAACGCACACATCATCTGGGGACTGTCCTGCACAACACTGATTTGGAAGTTTTTGAAAAAAACGCACCGTTGCCATATAATCGACTTCCAACTTTCTGTGGGTGGGGCCTATTTCACAAAGATCGTCCGATGCTAACCAAACTTGGTACAGGTGTGGAGGGATGTACTTTGAGCCTATATCAGAAGTATTTTGTCATTTAGCCTTTAGGGGGCGCTATAGCAGCATTCAGTGCCTGTCCCTTCGAAATTGTTTTATTTTGAAGGGCGGCAGGAAGTGCGGATTCATTCTCATTATGGCCAGCCTTCCTTCTTGTATGACACTTGACACTTCTGAGTTGATTTCAGAAGAGATAGTGTCATTTGGCGTGTAGGGGGCGCTATTGTTTGCCTATGGGGGGCGCTACAGCAACGTATCTCCGCAACCGTAACTCGTAGAGACTCACGAATGGCGGCGTTGGAATCGGGGTGGAAAATTAAGGGGGGCAACACTCACGGATGGCGGCGTAGGACTCGGGGTGGAAAATTAAGGGGGGCAAGGCCCGGAATATATCTGCCACAAAGTTCGGCGCGTAATAACTCCCACATCTTTCACACGACATAGACATGCCATACCTCAAAATGAGCGGCTCATTGAGGACATGCTCTGACTTGGCAAAGGGTTTTGTCAAGCGGTTTGGCCGCTATTCGCGAGCTAATCTGACGCTTCGGTCATGCTGCTGCATGTGGACAGGTGAAAACTGCTCTGCTCTCCTTTCATAGATGCTCCTGTCACACTCATAGACTCCATCCATCCACCTCCAGCTCACAAGCCATCATCTCGATCTGGGGACGTTAAGTCCAAACTCCTGACCTCCACCGGCCCAGGCTCCACCATTTTCAAAGGGTTGTGTTGAAGGTGGGGACTGGGACTTTTCCAATGGGAAACACCCACGTCCCAGGTGTCTGGAAGGCAGCATTAGTCCCCCTAATTGCATGGGCAGGGACCTTGCAAGCCAGGCGGTGCATGGCGAGGACGCAAGCACAATTACATTTTCGGTAGGAAATGTAGACCATCTAGTTTATTATTAAAATGGCACAATTTTAATTCGAACAGATAATTAATTACGATGATCCGATGTAGAAGGCTCAGAGGTCGATGGGGGGTCGGCCCATCACGATGGTCGATACCATCGTCCATCATTACATTACATCATTTGGCAGACGCTTTTATCCAAAGCGACTTACAATAACACATTTTTGTCAGCAATAGAGCAATCAACTATGCAGCGCAGTCTATGACCACTACAAATTCTGAAGGAACAGTGGTACAAGTTTAGTTTAGGTTAGTATTTTGTTTTATAGAGAGAGAAGTTAGATCAAGAAGGGCCCAGATGGAGACTGAAAAGGTGAATCTTTAGTCTTTTCCGAAAGATCGGCAGTGATTCAGCAGTCCTGACCGAAGGTGGAAGCTCGTTCCACCATTGAGGTGCCAGGGGGTCTATCGTGCCAACCCTAGTATGGTATGGTGTTTATTCTTAATCCCCGAGGGGAAACATGGTTTGCCACCAGAGCGAGTACAGATACACAAACAGGAAACAGTAACATACAGGACAATACGAGTTACATAACAGCAAAAAGAGAGTCTCACAATGCAGAGCTAGCAGTGTTCATTAAAGAATTTTACAGCAGCAGGAACAAAGAACTTTCTCAATCGCTCAGTAGAGCACCGAGTTGAATCTCAATAGAGTTCGTTTTCCCCCTTGGTGCAGTTTGTATGGCATTGGGCAGGCGTGTGAATGCAGCAATCTAACTCCGGTGCGCACTAGGGTTTAATCCCGGGAAGCGGGATTCCCGGGAAATGCCGACTGGACCATTTCCCGTTTCCCGGGAAATACAATAGCGGGAAACTGGAAAAAATTAATTTAAGAAAATAGCTGTACAGCCTATTGTAGCCTAAATAAAACTAGAACAACCGCAACGCTGACTTATGCCTCCGTCATTAGTTCATTCTTGAGTCCAAATCGCCATTTGAGGCAAATTGGAAGAAATTCCGTCAAGGCGCTCCTGTGATTACAGAGCTTGGAAATTGGGTGTGTGAGGTCACAGTGACCTTGAACTTTGACCACCAAAATGTAATCAGTTCATCCTTGAGTCCAAGTGGACGTTTGAGGCAAATTCAAAGAAATTCCATCAAGACATTCCTGAGATATTGCGTTAACAAGCTTGAAAATGGCATTCGAGAGGTCACAGTGACCTTGACCTTTGATAACCAAAATGGAATCAGTTCATCCTTGCATCCAAGTCGATGTTTGAGCCAAATCAGAAGAAATTCCATCAAGCCGTTCTTGAGATATCGTTGTTGGTCAGTGATAGAGAATAAAATATATTCTTTACATCCGCTAAATGTGATAATTAACAGCTTATCTAACCAAATTAATTGAAACCAATGAGTCCAGGAAGATTTACCATAAAAGTATATTTAATACCATACATTCTCTACAATACATGTAATTAATTATGTGTATGCAATTATAGCTTATTGATTAGGAAATATTGATTAGGAAATGGCATGGAACTTATATTTTTCTCCAACAGTCAGGATCTGTAACATTAACGTTATTTGTATTGCGCCTATCAATATAGCCTACTGCTTCAGTCGCCTGGCTCTGTGCTGTTGCTGTAGTAGCCTATCCAAGCCCGCTGGTCTCTCATGACATGTAGAGCTCAGCTGTCCTGTTGTAAATGTGAACATGCATTGCAGCGGTGCCAGCGCAGCCAAATGGCACCGCAAAGACTTCATAAATCATTAATGAATCACCCCCCCCCCCCTTCTGACAAGTCAAACTAACCAGCTGGAACTCCCTTTCCTCCTCCGTCATCTCAGGTTCACTATCCTCTGCGGGAGGCGATGGGCTCCTGCCAGCAAATTCCTTCTTCACTGAGGCCTTTTCATCATCCTCATCTTCATTCTCCTCATCGTCACTGTCCT
Organism: Poromitra crassiceps; assembly: GCF_964638095.1. NCBI lineage: Eukaryota > Metazoa > Chordata > Actinopteri > Beryciformes > Melamphaidae > Poromitra > Poromitra crassiceps. The sequence goes on from NC_139623.1 coordinate 412,840, forward strand.
GTTGGAGATGAAGCCAGAGATTATGTTTCAGTCAACAAAACATCTAGGCATACTTCCTATTTGCAGTTTTTCTGTTTTTGCTGTAACATGCTTTGAAGTCTGCACAATAAACTTTTGGGGGGGGGGGGGGGGGGGGGGGGGTAGCCAGGGACACATCATCTGTAAGATACAGTCCTGGGCCCAGTTGCACAAAGCACCTTAGGTTAAGATTTCCCTTAGGGTCAGAGTTAAGGTGTCCATAAAATAGAATCGGCTGCACAAAACACCCCTAAATCTTCTCCTTATGGTTTAACATTTTAAGGAAAACATAAGCACAAGATTTAATTGTGTTTTATGCAGCCAATTCTATTTTATGGACACCTTAACTTGGACTCTAAGGAAAATCTTAACTTAAGGTGGTTTGTGCAACCGGCCCCTGGTACTGTCCTGGTACTGACACATCATCTGTAAGATACAGTCCTGGTACTGTCCATGTGAATTTGGAAGACAGTTCAGAATCCCAAATGTCCTTTCACCTCCAACACAACAGACACAATGTAAAGCCCTTTTCAAAAGCGATGTGTTGTCAAGGCCACAAATGGGTTGCTTACAAATTTACTCCTGCGTGGTATACGAGGCCCATCGCCTCCGTCCTCTGCTTCATCCTCTTTGCCTTTGTCTTTTGCCATTTCAGCACGCTCCTTCTCCATTCGTTCTTGTTCCAGCTTCTTCTGCTTCTCTCTGTCCATTTTTTCAAGGCCCTCTCGAATCCACGCAGGCAGTGTCCGCCTCTTCACAGCATCTGACGGTGAAATCCAAGGTCAGAAAGAGTTATCCATATACAGCTTTTACATGATTGTTTACAGTAGGTTGTATGATGATGATGATTTGCCTCAGACTGCCTTGATCTTTTTCATTTCAACAATGAATTGAGCTGTAATATTTGGTCATATTGTGCTAGGGATGCAACGATTATAAATTTTGATGTACGATTATAGTCTGAGAAAAAACCACGATTATCACGGTTTCACGATTATTGTTATGGACGTATAAAAATCACATGAGCATTCTCTAAATAGAGGTTTTATTGTATTTCCCCCACAATCTTAACAGTTGCTGCCTTCCGGAATACTAATGCACGATATGGATTTTTACAGCCGATAGTATAGGCCTACGCTAACCGATAAATATTCTCCTGGCCAATAACCGATACGTTAAACATACTATTGTTACTTTTTTCACATTTTTGTATTTAAAAAAATAAGTTCTTAACCTGTAGTTATGCACACCTGGGATTAAAAAAAGAAGAAAGGGCAGATGTAGTGAGCAAAGATGGATGATTTAATATTCCATGGCTCTGACCTAATCAAATCTAACTGACATCACTATTGTGAACATAAAACAAACAACATTTCTGATATAATATATATATATATATAATACAAAAAATATTTTATTATTATGTTATAGAAGCGAAAGCCTATAGCTGCTTAGTCTGCAGAAAAAAACACAAAAGGCATAGTAACTTAGACTCTTATTGGCATGTTACTGGCAACTAAATGTGCCGTCTGAAATGAATTTTGCATTGGGGTCAGTTCTATTGAAGTGATGATGGGGCAGGCATGGAAAGCCTCACTATAAGCCATCATGTGTCGTTTCACTTTTTACTGGAAAATGCTCCCTCTGGATTAAAGAAAGGACACTCTGTGGTGTTGACTGGTGTTTGTTATGTAAATGTGCGCATTTGTTTTCCTTGTCTCAGTCAGATCATGACTGCCAAGCAGCTAGCTACGTTAGCTTCACGTTATTAGGCCTACATGTAACGTTAGCGGGTTGCTTTTGGAGTTGACACAAACCCTTGATGTTTCTTTTCGTGTAAAGCATGCGGTTCTCTATGGTTTAGGCCAGCGCTGGGAGCATGAAGTGCTTTAAATGCGGGGATGTTTGGTCACAACGAGCTTGAGGAACTATGTACGCTAGGCTATGGCCAGCTAGCTAACATTAGCCACAACAGCTAACGTTAACGTCAATGACTGTATGTTAACGCTAAACAAATCCGCTGCCTCTTCCCCACGTTTGGTTTAACGTAACACCAGCTCAGACTTTCCCCTAATCTCAGAAACCTTGCGGGACATGTATTGCAACATTTATGTTGGGCATCCATGGCTAGGCTACAGACTGGCTACTACTGGGAGACATGGCAGCTGCCTGTGTTTGGTGCCTCCGCTAAATAGTCCGTGCGGAAACGAAGCGAGAGAGACAGGTTCCTCTCCTTCCAGCGCCGTCTGCGCCGCATGGGAGTTTAAACTGACGTACTGTTGTGAAACAAAACACTCGGTGTAGCGGAGCCTCTGCGGTTATATAACCGTGACGTTTTAAATCGCGGTTAATAGTCAAACCGGTTAACCCCTGCATCCCTATATTGTGCTACCCTAACTTTGGAGTTACATGTGTGTTCTTGTTTGTTTCTTTTTTCTTTTTTGAAACATTGAGACAATTAGGGCAACTTCATTAATACATTAATAGAAAATCTATTCAAGCTCTTATAGATATAGGTCCAGGTTTTTATATAGTACACCCTTTTTTTTTTTACTGTCAGTAAATCTCAACTTGATGCAAATAGATTTTCCTACTTTGACAATAAACAAGACTAGGTGGAAACCTAGCATAGGGCTGTAGCAGGCAGCTGCATTGTTAATGGGAAGGGCTGTTAGTGGCAAAAGTATGTATGGTATCAGTATGGTAAGAAAGTCCTAGAAAAAAATGATGTAATCAGGGCTCGACATTAACGGATGCCTGGTTGCCCCGGGGGCAACCCAAAAAAATGGCCACCATTTCTTGGCCTTTGGTTGCCACAGTGGCAACTAGGGCTGCACGATATTGGAAAAACTGACATTGCGATATTCCCCGCCCATGCGATATATATTGCCATATGAAAAAATACAGATTTTCACCAGATTACCAGAATAGCTCTATTTGAAAGAAAATAATATTTCTAGAATGATTGGGATGATTTTGTAGAGGAGTCCATCTGATTTTGGAGGGGAAATTAGGTATTTTAATGTTTCTCAACCACTGGGCTGTGACCTACTGGTAGGCCTCCACTGGTAGAGCGTCATCTATCAGGGTTCATACACATTTTGAGTGGATTTCCATGACTTACATACATGAAAAAGTGAGTGAGTTATGACATTCTACTTTAAAATGTCACTAGCCTATACTTCACTTAGTGTAATGCAGCCTTTAAAACCAGGGAAAGACAACATGTATGCTGTATCACCATCATATTATCCAACATCTAAGACCATAGTCTCATCATATCACAATATTGATATAAATTTGATATATTGCCCACCCCTAATATTGAGTGCCAGAATCTACCTCCCAATGATGCTATTTGCAGAAAAACATTAGATTTAATTGATTATAATCACTGCTTTCAACTTCTTTCGTTCTTCTAACGTTTCAATAAATCAACAATGAAACACCGCTGCCACTTCACACATGGTTACTTCACACACTTGGTCTGACCCCCCTCCAGAAACTACCAAGTGGTACATTTGGGGAGTTCCGGTTTTTGAGCGCACGCAGGGCAGTAGAGAGAGACAAGGATTCACATGCAGCCGACCGGTGACAAACAATTCATTCATGAAAAGTAATAAATATTAGGGATGCACGATATGGATTTTTAGAGCCGATACGATAACCGATAAATATATTCTTCTTGGCCGATAACCGATACGATATAACCGATAATTATTATATAAAAAAAAATATATATATATATATTTTTAGTTTTTAACCTGTATTTTATGCACACCTGGGGTTAAAAAAGGGTTAGGGTAGATGTATGGATGTAGTGAGCATAGTTCTGACCTAACCAAATCTAACTGACATCACTGTGAACGCAAAACGAAGAAAACTTCTGATATAATATGATTGTTTTAATAAAGTGTATCACTCAATTATAGTCAATACAAAAATAAAGGCTTTTATATAACGGAAAGCCAAGCTGCTTAGTCTGCAGATAAAACACAATGACAAAAGGCATAGTAATTTAGACTTGTCATACTGATCTGTTAAAATTTTGCATGGGTTCCAGTTCTCAGTGAGTTGTAGCCTGGGCCCAATGAATGGGGCAGGCACTATATAAACCATCTGTGTCGTTTCACTTTTTACTGAAAAATGCTGCCACCAGATTAAAGAAAAGAACCCTATGTTGACTGACTGATGCTTTTTATGTAGCCTAATGTGCGCGCGACTGCGCCTTTGTTTTCATTATTGGCTGTTAGATGGCTCTGTCCAGCACTATGGTCCAGCAGCTAACGCTAACTAGCGCGGTTAGCTTAACGTTAGCGAGTGGTTGCGAGTTAAATACACAATCCCTGGATGTTTCATTTCGGGTAAAGGGGTTTCCATTAGTTTCTATAAGTTTACGCCAGCTCTGTGTATTAAGTGCTTTTGCGGGGCTGTTTGATCACAAGCCACAGACTGTAAATGTCACAAGCATTTTGTCTGCCAAGCGGACGAGTCTGCAGGGTAGGCCGCACGACGAGCTAATGCTAACAAAACTCGCTAACAATAACAACAAACATATCCGCTGCATCATCGCCAGCTTTGGTTTAACGTATTGCCAGCTTATTGGTTTCCCCTCCTCTCGGAACCTGTGTGGGACATGGATTGCAAATTACAGTAGCTTGATAATTCTGAAACTGCAGCATACTGGCAGCAGCCATGTTTGCGTCGCAGCTGTGATGTCACGAATGTGCGACAACAAAAGCTCCGCTTCCGAGGCAAAAAATAAAGCAGGATTATTATCGGATAATTTATCGGAAAAAGGCCATTATCGGAATAATAAATAATAACGCAAATGGCCATATTGGCCGATAATTTATCGGTCCGATAATTATCGTGCATCCCTAATAAATATACATTTAATTGCCCAGCTATGTCTATTGTCTTTTTATTTTCACTGACATGTTTTGTGTAAATGAGTCACTATGTATGATTAACTCTACCGTAACGTTACTGCTATCATGTGATGCAACATCAGAGACTGAAGGGGAGAGACAGCCGCAGTGATAACATGGACAACTTTTTGGTGTTTCAAGAGTAAATATCTCCACTCCACAGACATGTTGAGTTACAGCAGCCAGCCTGCTGTATACTAGTGCGCTGCAAGCTGTGGACGCGTCCGCCTCCGCAATCACATCGTTTACAGACGGGCTACTGTCAGCAACGCAACTAGGGATGTCAATTTTCGGTTAATTTCACTTTCGATTAACCGACGCTAATAATCGATTAACCTATCGGTTAATTCATAATTTTTTAATATTAAAAAAAAAAAAAAAATTGTGTCTATTTACTCAATGAGCTCATGCCCAAACAAGGCGTGTCTATTTAGATGCTGAAATGTTAATGCTTTTTGTGTTAGAATTATGCCTTTATTTTTTGTTGGCTTTGCTGAAATTTATAAGTTTATTGCCACATTTTGATCAGGTAATCATTCCAAAATCATTCTGGCTCTTATATGGATGACAAGGAAATATATTTTTGAGAGCTTTATTTCCTGTTTATGTAAACATTACAACAACAACAATCTGTTATTTCTTTTGATTTTTTCACATTAGGCCTACTGTCTTTTGCAGCATAAAAACTTAAACAAAATATAGCCTATTTCGATTTGCTGCCAACAATTGAACAAAATTTGAACAAAATAGTTGATGCAAAACACTGTGCAAAATCTGCAAGGAAACTCAAAAAACGTGTTAAAAAAAAAAAAAAAAAAAAATCATATTAACTGATAGACCGACAGCAATAACCGAACAACGACTTTAGCGACGGTTAATCGATTAACGGTTAACCGTTGACATCCCTAAACGCAACATAAGCAAAAATAATTCAATGTAGCTCTCTGTGCATGTTTGTTGTGTTGAAGCTAAGCACTAAATGAGTGAGTACAGTAGCGGGGCGTCTCTCTCCTTTGAGAGAACCTCATTTCACTCAGTAAGCTCCTCCCCTAAAGTGAGAGTTTATCAAGCAACATGACAAGTTAATTTGCTTTTGACATCACACGTCCTGCAATGTGACTATTGTGCATGCGCACATTGTAATGACGATGTGTAAACGATATATCGTGCAGCCCTAGTATGTATGTATGTATATATATATATATATATATATATACTTATATATATTGTTATTATAACAATATATATATTATTATTATATATATATATACTGTATATTGTTTGGCGGCATTAAACACGCGCGCCCAGTTCAGTTCAGGAAAGCCTCCACTCCCCCTCCTCCTCCCCCTCCTCCGCTCCACTGCTTCTCTGAACTGGGTGCGATTGTTTAATGTCGCCGGGGCGTCCCCAGCGTGTGAGAAGTCGGCTGTGTTGTGAAAACTTTTTAAGACAAAGAAGAAACTTCACGTTCTTTCCTGTTTTCAACCCAAAGTGAGTACAAGTCTTCAACTGTGAATTTAACTCGCCTGTTTCTAAAGTGAAAGTTGGAGTCGCTCCATACTAAATACAGCAGCTGCGTTTCTCTAGCCATTTATCCTAAACTCTCTCTAGGTTCAAAAGCCCACGCGAATCTAACGTTATATCAACCAGTAATTCAGTCAGTTTTCTGCCAGCTAGTTAAATTCAACACACACACGTTGTTGGTGAGTATCTGTAACGTTAACGTTATTTGTTTTGCGCCGTTCAAATTGCTGGTAGTGACAGCCACTGCCCACTTCAGTCGTCTGGCTCTGTGCTGTAGCACAGAGCAGAGGCTATCAAAGCCTGCTGGTATCATAGAGCTCAGCTGTTCTGTGTTGTTAACGTGAACGCATTGCAGCGGCTAGCCAAATGGAATTACAGCAACGCAGCGACTTAATAAATAATTAATTATTGCACCCGCGACGATGCCATCGTCCAAAACGCTGTTTCACTGTAAAACAATCACGATGGGTATTTTCATGACATCGCACAACCCTAATACACACACACACACACATATGCATTGCACACACATACATATAGCATACATATATATACATATACCAGGGATTCCGCTAGACATTTTCCCAGATGGCCAGTGCAGCCGGTAACGTTCCAAAATTCCGGCCATATCGAATATTTACCGGCCACTATTGTCATTAAGAGGCCGATGTCGCAGCAAGAATATTTAATTGGTCGGCACGTCGTTCTCGGTAAGGACGCTTTCGTTATTGAAACAGACAACATGCATGCATGCTCCTACTGTAGCCTATCTATCTGCATTTGCAGACACTCATGAACCCATATCTTCTGCACATTGCCTTGATGAAAAAACAATGTAGCGTTAGCTAAAAGTAATAAGTGCGACAGTGTCAGTGCAGCAGCGCACAACTTGAATCTCCAGCAATAGGCTACGCACCTTAATCTCTCCCACTCCACACCTGGCGGCACCTGCGGCTGCTCTCCTGCACTCGTTCTCGGCTCCCATGTGGCTTTATTTGTGGTAAGCATTTTGATTCATCTCCTCATCATACGAGCGTCAGGCAACAAGCGCAAGCCATTGATTGATTCGCCCGACGTAGGTAAAAAGGCTTTTTACTTCCGCTAAATTGACAGCCGGGGGGTCTCTTTTGCTTTTGACGGCGGCAGGCACGCTTCTGTTTCTTTCCTGCCGTCTTGCTGGCCTCGGCTGAAATAGGCTACTTGTTGCATGATCTCGATTAAAAAAAGGACTGGCCTAGCAAGGGATGTCTGTTTTGACATTTCAGTTTCCTCCTGTGTGTTTCCTCACAGCGGGTCCAGCGCTGGCCGGCGGGACTGATGCTGCTTGTGTGGCTTTTAAACTGCGCTCTACAGTAAAGAATGCGTCTGCTATATTTTTCTTTTTCACCAACACTCAACATACAGAGGGGGGGGGGGGGGGGGGGGGAATATGTAATAAGTCTCTATTTAAGTCGTAGCTTATTGGCAACATCACTTAGGCTATAGGTCACACAATATTAGGCTATTTTATATAAGGAATTTGTTTATTTGGCATATTTTCAGCCGGCCACTTGAGCCGGTGACCTTTCAATTTGCCGGCCCACGGCAACAAATACCGGCTAAAAGCCGGCAATTGCCAGCTAACAGAATCCCTGACATATACATACATACATACCATACATACCGGTATATACACACACTAACACCATATATACTGTATATTAGGGATGTTCATTTTGAACAATTTCCATAATTGAAATTCGGGAAAATTAACGATCAATTATCGATTATCGATAGCGTAATAATATTAATAATAATATATACCGGTATATATTTTTTTTACTCTGGTCTGGCAATAACGTTGCGTGTTCGGCCAGCTATAATGGAGATGCCGCTGTGTAGTAAGAATATCAGACACTAGCGCTGTGGCCAGGTAAACAAACATGTCAGGTTACATGATGTAAGGCAATCGGCGTCTTCCAGCTTAGCTGACAGCAGAGTCAAACCCGAGGTAACGTTGACAACCAAAAACAAGCGTTTACACGCACGGCAAGGAGGGCCTGGTGATGCGAGGTTAGGCAAGGAGTTGAAGGCAAAGTCATGAGCCGCCCTTCTCTGCCTCTGATTGGCTAGACTCATTCCTTTCGTCGATTGGATTGGTCAGATTATCGCCACAGGGTGAAGATTCACAGGACACACTTAAATATTGCATTATGCACCGTTGAATTCACAGGTGTCAACGCTGTTTTGCGTAGTTTTAATTGACAAATCGTACCAGCGTACTTTGATGCCAAAATGCGTGCATGGTATGAAAAATGCGTGCAGGTTGGCAGGTCTGCAATAAAGAACTGGTTCGATAGCAAGTTCGATAGCATGGCTGCAGGAAAAAATGTCCCTTGTTAATGGAGCGTGCTACGAGTGACACGGAAACAGCCAATCATTTAACAGACAGGTCAGACAAACCCCGAGTGTGCACCCATACTTTTTAAGGCCTTATTTTGAGGATTTCAAATTTAATACTTTTTTAATACTTTAAGACCTCCGCGGGGACCCTGTCATATGATCGCTAAGTGTTGAGTGAAGACACACTCACCTAGTGGTGCTGGGGCCTCCTGTTTGACAGGGAGCTGGATGGGGGACCTGGGCCGGTCTCTGAATCCGGGCGGTCTGCTGTCTCGTCTGTTCTGAGGGGGGCCCTGCCAGTATGGGGGGTGGAAGCCTGTGGCTGTGGGGCCGTAGGCAGGAGCAGCTCCATGCTAAAGAGGGACACCACACAGTGAAAATTAATGAGAAGCCAAAGCACAGAATGGACTCTGCTACTGCCACCAAACGGCATTCACAGATGTTGGCGCCTTGTCCCACCATGTATCCACTGCTCCTCATTGGGCTAGAAAATCAGTTATATGGCAAGAATCTACTGATAAAAATTATGCCAAACCATGCTGGATCCTCAACAACTGAACACTTTCCTCCGCACCGCATCAAGAAAGCAATGACTGATCTAGAATACACCAAGATGCTGGCAACCGGGACAGTTTTTATGGATTGCTCCTTCTTGTGTTACTTGGTTGGCACACTAAAACCCAAACGCTTCAACAATTTCTACTGCGGCATCTGCATACCTGATAATCAAACTGGTTCATGGCCATGGGGGCCATGGCGTAGCTGTCGGGCTGTGCCCCATACCCATGGCTGTTCTGGGGGTAACCCCCGTGGTGGGCTTCAGAGCTGAACTCCAGGCTGTCCTGGCTGTTGCTGTCCTCACTAGGGTTCACTACGTCCATCGGTCCTGACCCCGGGGGGATCCAGGGCTGATCAGGGGGAGGGGGATGAGGGGGTTGGCCATGAGGGGGAGGAGGGGGCTGGCCATGCATTCCCCATTCTGTTAGGTGAACAACAACAAAAAACACTTTCATTGACACGGTCTGTGAGAGTGCAATGTGAACATCTTTGCATAAATCAAACAAGGAGGACGACAGCACTCCAAGTTGACAAATATGTATTGCCACACTACCGACGTTTTGGGCAGCAGCCCTTCCACAGTATGCAATGGCAATTACCATCTTTGCATAACAAAAGGGAATTGCTGATGAATGAATCATGTAAATTACTCATAACATTTGGGACCTGGGTCTTTGATAGGGATGCACCGATATGAAAATTTTGGCCGATACGGATAACCGATATTAACATTGCTGTTATGGCCGATTACGGATATTTACCGATGTCGATATGATCTGTAGAAAACACATTTCTATGATAATCCAATTATGTACATAGTGAAAAACACATGTACGGTAAACACTGAATTTGAAAAAATAATGCATGTCTTTATTTCCAAAACATTTTGAAAAGCCCATCAATCATAGATTTACCACATTGTTTCCTTTCAATGTGGACATTTTGACCAATACCAATAACTGATATTAACATTGCAACATTGGACCGATGCCAATATGTAATTGCCAATATATCGTGCATCCCTAGTCTTTGATCTCAATTTAATTATGTACCTGGTTGCCACATTCTGCCAAAGGATGGGTCACCCTGGAAGGCTCCATGGTTGCCCTGTCCGACAGATTCCAGGCCTGGGATGTCCTGCCCGTTGGGCTGGTGGCTCTGCTGCTCTGTTCCTGTCGACTCTTTCTGGGCTATCCACGCCTGTGCCAGGGCAGCCCAGTCCACTTGACCTGTACAAAACAGAAGGATTTGAAGATTAACTCCCAGAAACTGTTCATATAATTGGTCGACAGCTATAGAGACACATTGTCAGTATCACGGCTGGTAGAGCTGTTAACATTGTCAAAGATCATGACTGTGAATTAACATTTTTTATGGGGGGGGGGGGTATTCACTGACCTGGATCTTGCTGGTGCTGAAAAGACTGCATCCATTGCTGCTGGCTGAGAGGCCACTGCGGCCAGGGCTGTCCTCCCTGGTCCCACATCACTCTGCACCACTGGCTCTGCACAGGAACGTGTTCACAACCTGCAGTGTTGACGACAGCCAGGGAATTAAGGGTTTGGTTTGGAACCTCTTTACTTACATGCATCAAGCAAATGCAATATACATGTTATAGTCTCGAGTCGTAATCATGAAATAGACTCGAGCATAGCCAGTGTCAGCTCCGACAATAATCAAGCGAATAATTTGCCAATGCTAGCTAGCTAAACGGCTAAGATTTTGGGTAAGATGTGTAATGTTAGCGCGTCCGGTTTGTCCATTTCCTTTATCTTTAGCTCTCGATAGCAGAGCTATTTTAGTGGGTGGTGTAGTGTTACTAGTAACATTTCTTTTACACAGCCGGCTTCTCTGCAAAGTAGAATCCCGGCCTCTAGAAATTCATGCTGCTGAAAACGCATTTACGAGCTAAAAGGAAGCTCTCTTAGCTAATGTAGCTATGCTAAGAATAAGATAAACTAACGTTAGCTGTTAGTTCGCAAGGTAGCGTCACCAGTTAACTTGGGATGTGAATACATGCACTTTAACACTCCCATTCAGTTACACATTAACACAAGAAGTTAAAGGCATTTAGTTCAAAGCGTTCAGGTTTTCCCACCTTCTCCAGACAATCTTCTCTACGCGATTGCGGTCAGAAATCAAAATGGCTGCTCCATGGAGCTGGTTGGGGGCGGGGGTGTCGGGAGGAAGTGTGCTACTTCTTCTTCTTCTTTAGTGTTTTTTGGCGTTTGGCAACCAACTTAAAGGTGCATTACCGCCACCAACTGGACTGGATTGGGGAACAGGGGATTCAAAACAAAACAAAACAACTACTCTTAAATTCTTGTGTCTACCCCAATTTTTTTAAGAAACTTAATAATATGCATATATATGCTACCTGCTGTTTTCCCTAATAAACCTGGCAATGAAAAATCTTGATGTTTTGCCATTCTCAATGCCTGAAACATAATTCCTTTCTGTATCGTATTTCCTACAGTGTAAAAGTATATGTTCAACAGTTTCTGGTTGGCTACAGTGTATACATTTCCCATCAGGGTGCTTGCCTATTTTATGTAATGTATGATTGAGAGCTGTGTGACCTATTCTTAAATGGGTGATAATGCTTTCTTCCCTTCGTTTCCAAGCCACCCTCCTCCCAGCTCCAACCTGCCTTTGTATGTTATATAGATGTCTACCAGTTTCTTGACCATCCCAGTACTCCTGCCATACTGACTGCACGTATGATTTAATGAATGTCTTGACTTCAGCTTTACTTAATGGAATGTTTATGTCTACCTGTTTGATTCTTAGTGATTGTTTGGCTAAGATATCCACCTGCTCATTCCCCTCTACACCAACATGAGCAGGGACCCAAAGGTAGCGTGTAGCTATGCCCTTCATCTCCAACCTGTACATTATATTGAATATTTCATTGATGATATCTGTTCTGAACGCTGATCTGCCAGATTGTATACTCTGTAGTGATGAAAAACTGTCAGATGCAACAACTGTGTTGTTTCTTTCTCTCTGCTCCACCCACCTTAATGCCAATATAATTGCCAATAGCTCCATTGTGTATACTGAAAGATGGTCCGACACCCTTTTCTTAATACAAATTTCACCCTCTGGAATATATAGCCTACTGCTGCCCCTGCACACCCGGTTTCTGGATCTTTGGAGCCGTCTGTAAATACAAACACTGAGTCTGAATAATGCTGTTCAAAATAGCTCTGGACTACAGACCATTTTGGAATTAGCTTTGCCTTGTCCTTTAATTCCTTCTGAATGTTGAGGTCTACCTTCGGCAAGGGGAATAACCAGGGAGGAATAGAAGATATTGCAACTGTGGGGCTGTATCGTAATTTACCCAATCCTATATGTTCTGCCTCTCCATTACCAACCCATCCAAAACTTGTGATATTTGACTCATTGTGTTCCCAACAGTCCTTCAAAATGCTCTTGGCAGGATGTGTGTCACTATGAGCTATGACCCTGGAGATGAACCCAGTATGCCAGCATTAACTTCGCCCTCCTAATCCTCAGAGGCATGTCTCCCATCTCCACCTGCATTGCTGCCACTGGAGAGGTTTTAAAAGATCCACTGCAGGTTCTCAACGCCTGAGCTTGTAATGATTCTAATTTCTTGAGGTTTGACTCTGCTGCTGACATATAAGCTACACACCCATAATCAAAGACACATCTCATGAGTGCCCAGTATATATTTTGTAGTGATGTTCTACTTGCTCCCCACTCCTGTCCAGACAAACATCGGAGTATGTTGATAACCTTTTGACACTTAGTCTTAACTTTATCCAAATGAACACTCCATGTGAGCTTTTCATCAAACCATACACCAAGAAATCTAATAACCTTTACCTGCTCAAGAGGTTGTTCATACAATTTCAGGGAGATGGGCGCGATTTTATGCCACCTTGAAAAACAAATGACTTGTGTCTTTGCTACAGACAATTTGAATCCCCATTTACTAGCCCAGTTTTCCACTTCAAGTTGCATTTTCTTATTAACATAAAGCACACATGCGCTTTTTACCGGTAAATGACCGGAAAGCGGTCTAATGCCTTCATGTGTGAAAGTTGTTGTCCGGTGTAAGCGCGACCCCGTCATCGCGGACATTTCACCAGTTCCTAGGTTGTCAGAAGAGCGGTATGGCTGCTTCATGTGTGGGCGACTGGGCGTGCTCCCCCCCCCCTCCCCTCTCTGCTCGCACTCTGGCCAGAGTCCTTCAGTCCAGCCCGATAGGGACACAGACAGCGAAAATGGCAGCGGCTTGAGTCTTGCAAGCCGCCCAACGCTTGTTGAGAAAGCAAATGCACGAAGTGAAATGTGGAAGTATTTTGCTTACGTTGCTGACAGCGAAGGCAAGCCCCCTGGACACATCAAACGAAGCCAGTCTGTAAAAAGTGCTTCAACGCGACGCAGGTGAACGGATAAACATCGAACCAGCCAGGTTATTTCTCTCCAACAGGGATCCCTACTTCTTCAAAGATTTCAGTTCAAAGACTGGTTAGCGAATGTGAAAACAAGTGTGATTTATTGTGTGATAATTATCGGAGTTTTGCCGACCCCCAAAATAAGGAGGATTCCCCATCCAAGTGCACACGTCACTCCCCACCCCCCCTCAAATACAGGCAATTTCGCTGCTATATTCACACATGTGAGCCCTCAGGTGTGAAGGGAAATTCCGGGAAATGGCCGATATTGATTTACAGGCAATGTTCCTGTAAGCATGTGTGAAAACGGCTTAAGATACATTACGGCCTCTTATCCAGAGAGCACCATCATCCGAATACAAAGACTTACCTACACTTTCCTGAACCCGAGAAAAGATATCATGGATCATTACATTAAATAACACTGGACTACATACACTTCCTTGTGGTGTTCCATTCTCCACCATATACATACTGGAATACTCTGCCCCCACTCTTACTTGTATTCTCCTGTCCAATAAGAAGCTTAGCACCCAATTATATGCTCGACCGCCAATTCCCAATGATTTTAACTTAATTAAAATGTATAGCAACAGGGTAACGATCGTGATTACCCTGTTGCTATACATTTTAATGATTTTAAACATGATATTTCGTCCTTACGGTTTTTTGGATTGGAGCAGGTTAAGTTACCACCTAGGGGTGGTGACCATGACCTTATCCTGAAGAGACGTGAAGCGTTCTGGATCTATTCTTTACAAACTCTGTCTCCCAAGGGTCTGAATGATGAGCTGCCACTTAATGTGATGTTGTGAACTTTGTTTTGTCTATACAGTGTATTCTAATTATTATTACTATGTATGTAATGCTACAGATGAATGTACTAATGTAGCTTCTCTTTCTATTGCCCAGGTACTGAACTCCATATGGATGCCTTGTTGTCCTCATCACATCAACTGTGATGCTATAGTTGTCTACATTTGAATAGTCTATTTTCCTGTCATACCATCCAATTAATATAACCTTTTGTATTTACCAATTATTTTCTAGTCCTTAATTGATGGGATAGCCTATTTTTTAACTTTTATGGCATTTCTTCTTTTGTGTGCCTATTTGATGTATTTGCATGTTCCTGCCCTGTGTCTTTGTTTGGTTCTGCATATAGACTGAGCCCTCTGATTAGCTGACTACACACAGTCTGGGGGAGTGTTTTGGTACTGCATATGGACTGAGCCCTCTGATTAGCTGACTACACACAGTCTGGGGGAGTGTTTTGCCTGACAGCTCAATGTCTCTGATTGGCCTCATCTAACAAGGTGTAGGCTATAAGACCTGTGGTGTTCTCTTGCTCTGTATTTTAACCTGATGAAGGTCGATAGACCGAAACGTTGTTAATTAAAGTTTGTTGCAAGTAATTGACAGTGTGCGGGAATCCTCTTTATTTCACTAATGACAATGAACAAAATATGGAAAAACAATGGTAAACTGATTACTTTTTTTGCTACAAGTAAAAACATCCAACAGCAGAATAAATGCTTCAGTGTTATGGCTTATTGAAGGAAACACGAAAGAAATAGTATTATTAACATGCCTCTAAATAAATGTATCCTGCCAATAAGTGTATCCTCAGTAAAAGCCTAACTTCTTACATAATCAATTGAAACCTTTGGGAAGTGGATGCACTAACTAACCATGGCAGTGTGGAGTTATTTTTGCAGATACAGCAATGCAGCTGACTTTAGCTGTGATTCAGCAGGTCTCCACCAGAGGGCAGGAGCTCCTCTTTCATAAAGTCCTGCAGATCCACATCGTTGTCCTCCAGGTTGAGGCCCAGGAACTTCTCCGCCACAGCCTTACACCTGTCAGGCATACACACATGCACACCTGTCTGTTTCACACTTCTCTTGTGTGGCTTTACATTGTCACCAGCTGCGCCCACATCAAGTGGCTGGTATCATTTTCACCTTGTGAGTCTGTGTGTGTGTCATCATCAAGGCTGCCAAGTTTCAGCCAAAGTTAGGAGTGAGACCTTGACGAAGGGATGCGATTTACCAGTGCGCGAAGCGCGCCGGCAAAAACAAATTGCCCTTTTTTAGGGTAGATTTAGAGGGATATCTCAATTTAAATTAACATTAGGATTACTGTTGTGATGTAATTATTCAGTCTTCACCCCCATGCCAGCTGCTCTCCCTGCACTGTCAGCCTCCTTGTGCTCTCTCTCTCTGTCTTTACTCTGAATAGTGAATATGCAAGAAATATTATCAATTGCTAAAAAGAATAGAATACACAGAGTCTATGGCCCCTATTCTCCCACAGGCCTTCGGCGCTAAAACAGGCCTTAAACGCAAAAAAACGTGCCTTGCGCCTGTTTTGGGACGATATCAATATGGCTTTACGCTGCCAAATGCGCTTTAGGCCGAATGGGCGTGGCGCAGTCCCAGAATGGCCCAGAGTGGGCGTGTCGGCCTTAAATCTCGGCGTACTGCTATCTTCCCACCTGGAGTACATTTAGCGCTTTGCGCTTTTGAAAAGCAGGCCTATTCAGAGTGCGCCAGTTGTTCTCTGTGTCCCTCTCTCCCTCTCTCCTCAGTCTGACAGGCACAATACGACTGTCTCTCTCTGACTCCCTCGCTCAGACAGACACAACACACGTCCTAGGAAATAGCAGTTGAAAGTCCCAGCATGCAATTGGGTACTCCATTTCGCTACTAAATAGCAACCAAATGAGGCGAAATAGATATAAAAGGTCGATCTAAAATAATGTGTAATGGTAACACAGCCTGCAATTGTAGAACATTTCAATATTGGACCAAATAAAACATCGAAATTAAAACACCACCCTAAGTGAAACATATATGTCCTCCTGGGCCTATATATGTCCCTTGTCGATTTAACGTGATTTAGATAAGTGACAGCGGAACGCGCTTCCTACTGTCATCTGCTATACTGTGATGTCCGCCCCAATAACTTGGCCCTACTTCACATTTAGTTTTACAATAAAAACACATTTATGCAATGACTTTACATAATGTAGGGTATATTTATGTGCATCATTCTACCTGCAGCAGGGGAGAGAAAACGATATCTTTCTGGACAGCCTCCCTCCCTGGCAGCGAGCTTGAGCAGCCTCCCTCCCTGGCAGCGAGTGTGGGCTCACTCGTCTCTTGGGTTTGAGAGCCCCGATGAAGCCCCGTGCGACTCTAGGCTTTATGCTGCCCACCCAGTCCATTTCTGGAACCCCCCACCGCAGCAGTGCGAAAGCGTCCCCGCCTACAGTATGAGAATGAGGCTCGTTCGTTTCTGGCATTTCCTTGAGAATGGAGGAAGCAGCCGCGGGAGGCGGCTGCTTTTGGTTGACTTTCTCTCTGTCGGGAGAGCACCGTCGCCACCTAGCTGTTCGGTAAAATAGATTATACACATTCAATACTTCCAATATCTCCATAGGAGACGCGGGGGGCATTGATCCACGTAGCACCGTCAAAAATTTATTTTTTATTTTTTGACGACTCAACTCGTCGTTGGCAGTGAACGGTTGGATTCTGTTTGACGACTCAACTCGTTGTTGGCAGTGAACGTGTTAAGGGTATAGGTGGCAGAATATCCTATTAGTTAAGTTAAGTTAATGCTCACTCTGCTGGTCATCATATTTGGGTAGGTAAAGACCAGGGGCCCTATCTTGGTACAGGCGATATCCGCTATTTGCGCTTGCGCACCTGTTTGCGTGCCTTAACGATAGCAGTCCGCCTTGCGCAAGTGTCCAGGTGTTATGCCGAGTTTTGCACCCCCGCCCGGCATCAGCAAAAACGTATCCCCACCTCACGGGAGCATGTTGTAATGATTTCTACATAAATGTAACTGTTTAAAAGTGATTTAATTGTCTGGGTAGACGTGACCTCCCTGTTTTCTAAGTTAAAACAGTCCCGAAATATGGTGGTGATGCAATTCTCGGCGGGGATGCGGAAACGTTTGCAGGACCTGCCGCAAAATTAGAGCTGTGCCAAATCATCTGCATCATTTGGGCGGTCTTAAGCACCAGAATTATTCACAGGTGTGGCCAGGCAATGCCTGGGCGTTACATCAATCAAACCAATCAGATTCCTGTCTCGCAATCGTTGTGTTTGCGCGAGGCATGCAATATGCTGTAATTCTCTACATGCGTAATAGAGTGGACTCACTCATGCCGAGGACAGAGAGATGGATAGAGCTTGTTGACAGATCGTCTATGGTGCCAACGACCCTCCGGGTTATGGGATAGGTGAAGGTGAATAGCGTATTGCAAGTAGGCTAATGTCCATTGTCCAACAAGTTTTCTCAATTCATTTCCCTCTTTGCGATATGATCAAAGTTTCTCAGTGAGTTATAGTTGATTGCCTCCCTGAATTACCTGCTAGTTTTAGCAGCAGAATTTGATGTCCTGGCATGGCACTTCTGTGCATAATGACATATCCAAAAGGAATTTTACTCTGCACTGTGCGGCGCAGCACGGAGATTATGGTGCGCTCAAGTGCAGCGGGGTATTTAGCACATAAGAGGTGCCTTTAAAAGCTCTTAGCGCAAAGTAATTGCGCACTGCTGACGATAGGATAATGCCATCTATCAATAGATTTTTGCGCCGAAATGCCTGTTTTGGCATGTGTCACGCCTATGTCCAAATGTCCTATGTCTAAATTACTGCTTTTGCGACGATAGGGCCCCATAGTCAGAATGTGAGTAAACCAATAAAGTAAAGTTTAAAATCCAAAATGACAAGCCTCTAAAACATAGAGATACAATAGTCTAGCATGCAGGAGGGGCTTTCAGATTGTGAGGTACCCCTACCAGAGTTAGAACAAAACCATTTTCTTTTTCTTCAGGGCCTCCCATTCATGAAATAGATTGTTGAGTAACTTTATTTTAAGGCAAAAGTGGTGAAATCAATAGATTAGGGTTGCACGGTATAGAGAGGCAAAGTGACCGCCTACTTCCTGCTTCAGCACTGTTGTGCTCGCAGGAGCTGGTTTGGTTATGAAATATGATTATTAATAATTATGAATTATTAATATTCATAAATGTATTAGATTTGACAGAAAATATTGTATTCTCTGTAAGATTCGGGGCACCACTGTAGTTAAGGCTACAGACCTGTCTAAAGTCAAGTTATGACTTGTTTAGACACCAAACCAAATTGTCATATCAGTCTCATAATGATATAATGTACATTGTACAGTTAATTGAAGGGTCAAAGTTCGTAAGCTTCTGTCACAGATTTCCACAGATAAAATACCTCATGAATAACAACCAAGATTCATAGCATTATGTAATAAAAATATTGAATAAATCACAATATCAATTGACATTAACATAATGATTAAAATATCAGTTCATCACATTTACTTTACAACTAATAATCTATCACATCTATAGCTAACCCCTAATATGAATAACATAGTATCACTGTGTGTGTGTCTGTGTGTGTGTGTCTTAAGTCTGCAGGTCAGAAGCAGGCTTGAATGTGTGTGTGGGTATGTCGGTGTTAATTAGCACTTGTGGGTGTGTGTGTGTGTGTGTGTGTGTGTGGGTGTGTGTGAGAGAGAGAGGAGGAGGGAGGAGAAGGTGGAGTGTCTTATGTCACCCCAGGACAGTGGTGTAATGTAACTAAGTATAAATACTTAAGTACTGTACTTAAGTATTTTTTATGAGTATCTGTACTTTACTTGAGTATTTATATTTCTGTCAACTTTTACTTTTACTCCACTACATTTCCCAAATAAAATGGATACTTTTACTCCACTACATTTCCCCCAAGCATCTTAGTTACAAAGTAAAATCACAAGAAATAAATTGCCTGCAAACAATCAGGTTTAGTGAATCAGTGCTCCTAGTTCGCAAGTTACGTTAATCACGATCCACACGCCATTCCATTTGGTGGCTGTATTAATACAACATAACGTTGTTTGCCAGTGGCTATAAAAGTCAAGAAGAAATAGACTTCCACTCAAGCCCAGGCATGTCTTTTGCTTGATTTTTTTTGCAGCATTTACTTGTACTTTTTACTTTCAATACTTAAGTACATTTAATATCAGAAAATTACTTTTGATACTTAAGTACAGAAAATATCAAGTACTTTAAGACTTTTACTCAAGTAATATTCTAATGAGTGACTTTGACTTTTACCAAAGTATTTTTCTGGGAAGATATCTTTACTTTTACTTAAGTATGGTTTTCGAGTACTTTATACACCACTGCCCCAGGATTGGCTGAGGGGCGGTCTGGTCGTGTTAAGACCGCCTCCTTTTCAAAATGGCGGTTTTGCCAATTTTGGTGGAGGAGCGAGAGGGAGAGCGACGGGGAGAGAGAGAGAGAGAGAGCAGGGGAGAGAGAGAACACGCTGGTGGCCTCAAATTCTCACAGATCGCTAACAGTCACATACATGATAATGCATTTTAACCCCTAACTCTGCCCAGACCATTAAACCATGAATGAACTCTCACGTGGGGTCCACTCCGTTGAGCGGGATCCTGTTGGTTAGGCTGTCCTGTGCGCTGTGGGTTTGGCTGCGGTGAGGAGGAGGTTCGAGGTTGGCTGAGTTGACATCAGGGCTGACGTGCAGTTCTCTCTGTTGGTTGCAGAGCAGTGGTTGGCTGCGCTCTGTGGCTGGCACCACGGTGTGTCTTTTGCGTCCTTCCTGCAGCAGTTGGTTGCCCCTGCTGCGGTGTGGCTCTTCTGCTTCTTCTCCTGCATGTGCCGTGCGCTGGGAGGGTTGTCGGTCTGTGGCTGTTTTGCCGGCTTCTCTTGGTCTGCTGAGCGGTCTGCTCGCGGTACGTTCTTGTTGTCGGGCTTGCGGTCCAGTTGGGCTTCTCTGGGCAAGGAGAGCGGCTGCTCTACGCGCAAGTTTGAAAGCTTCTATGATGTCATCTATGATGTCATCCTTCCTCTACATAACATCGCGCACACACACACACACACACACACACATGCACACACACACACACACACATGCACACACATATACACCTATACACACACACACACACACACACACACACACACACACGCCACACACACACACACACATACACACACACACACACACACACACACACACACACACACACACACACACACACACACACACATATACTCACACATATACACACACATATATACACACACACATATACACACTTACACACATATACACTAACACTACTATTACTACTGCTACTACTGCTTGAACCCGGTCAGGTCACCAAATCTCAACCAAACTTTGTGCACTTGTGCACATACCAACTCTGACTAAATGTGCAATTCAGTGTCTATATTATCTGACATACACCCCCCAAGTCACTGGAAGCTTGGACCCCGCATCGCCGCTTGCGGCTATATTTATTATTATTATTATTATTATTATTATTATTATTATTATTATTATTTATTTATTTTTCACATAAAGGGTATAAACTGAACAGAAGCATATTGAATTCACTGGGAATTTATTTTATAAATTAAAGACTCCTGCCAATAGATCTCGTAATTCTGAAAATATTTTAGAATTATGACAATTATGTCATAATTCTGCAAATATGCAAGAATTCTGACATAATTCTGACATAATGATCTTGGTAAATCCATATGGTGGTGGGGATGATTTCAGTAAAGACCAACATGACAGGCTATTTCATTTGATCAAGATTTATTTCTGTGTTGGTTTGAGACATTTGCAGATACTAGAGACTTTGAGCGAGTCATTATTTATAGACGTTGTGCTGCCACCTCAGGACTTCAGGGTTGAGGCTTTGACATTGTGTTATTTCTCTCTGGAGCCAATATGCCGATATAGAGTAGTAGTGCTGCCTGCCTCTACAGCACTATAATCTCTCAACATACATGTAGACTGATATGGTTTAACACGTACCAAGTCAATATACAGTAGTGCCTGGTCTCTACAGCACTATAATCTCGCAACATACATGTAGACTGATATGGTTTAACACGTACCAAGTCAATATACAGTAGTGCCTGGTCTCTACAGCACTATAATCTCGCAACATACATGTAGACTGATATGATTTAACATGTACCAAGTCAATATAGAGTAGTGCTGCCTGGTCTCTACAGCACTATAATCTCTTAACATACATGTAGACTGATATGGTTTAACACGTACCAAGTCGATATACAGTAGTGCCTGGTCTCTATCACTATAATCTCTCAACATACATGTAGACTGATATGGTTTAACACGTACCAAGTCAATATACAGTAGTGCCTGGTCTCTACAGCACTATAATCTCTCAACATACATGTAGACTGATATGGTTTAACACGTACCAAGTCAATATAGAGTAGTGCTGCCTGGTCTCTACAGCACTATAATCTCTTAACATACATGTAGACTGATATGGTTTAACACGTACCAAGTCGATATACAGTAGTGCCTGGTCTCTACAGCACTATAATCTCTCAACATACATGTAGACTGATATGGTTTAACATGTACCAAGTCAATATACAGTAGTGCCTGGTCTCTACCGCACTATAATCTCTCAACATACATGTAGACTGATATGGTTTAACATGTACCAAGTCAATATACAGTAGTACCTGGTCCCTACAGCACTATAATCTCTCAACATACATGTAGACTCATATGGTTTAACATGTACCAAGTCAATATACAGTAGTGCCTGGTCTCTACAGCACTATAATCTCTCAACATACATGTAGACTGTTAATTGTTTAACATGTACCAAGTCGTTACTGAAGAGAGGACCTACTTGTCTGGACACAGACTGGGCGTGGTTCTGTAGGCATTTGACCACAAACGTTTGGGTCAACCTCTCACTAATTGCAACAAAACCAAACTCAATGGATTTTGTGTGCTCAATATGTTCTAAATGAGAGAGTAAGGAATCCTATGAGGGAAAGCTTTGAAAATGATCTAATGATCCTACCAAAACAGACACTACCGTTTTTTGAAATTGTATGTTTAATTGTGCAAATGAGGCATAAATATACACAAATTTGCATATATTTCCAAAACAGAAATTTGAATATTGGCTCAGGCTCAAAATTGTGGGAACATAGACACGCTCCCCTTTTTAGAGGGGTGGGAGCAGGGGTGAAAGTGGTTTGAATTTCTTGCAGGAACTATAGGCTCAGGGCCGGTTCCAGAACAAGATGACTAGGGGTGCATCCTAGTCTAGATAGGAAAGGGTGCAGATGCCTGGCCGAAGGCCGGGCCCTTCGGCCGGCCGCCCGAAAAATTTGACATGTTATTTTACTAAAAATAATGCATTTGACCATCATTTCAAGTAGAATGATACCACCCAAGCAAGAATATTTCAAGTGTTTCAAGTGCTTTACTGAAATATTTGGACCATATAATGATAATTCAATTATCTCAACCTTAAAAGGTTACATATAGGTGCCAAAAAGCCATAAAATCACATCAAAGAACAAAGAAAAACAACAACTATAATTCAAGTTTAAACAGTAAGTGTGCAGCTGTAGCATTTTTTTTTATTTATTTTTTTTACTTTTCAACTGAGCATGCAGACAATTAAAATAAGGGTGCAATGCATGCTTTTGCACCCCCGTAGAACCGCGCCTGTATAGGCTACTACCCCAACCTTCATCGTTTCATATTGTTCTCCTCCCACCCCCATCGCCTGTTCTTTCTTCTGAGGAGGGACCTGCTGCTTCTTGTTGAGTCTCCTCTTCCTCCCTCTGGCCCTCAACTGTTTTAATTAAATTAGAATAACATTTACAACTAAATTCATCAACAGTCAAACAGTCTCTGTCTTTGAATTGTGAATCGTTTATTATCCATCCTTGCCCGCTGCCCGGTGCAAATTGCATTAATAAAGTAGGTGCATTTGGTCGCAAAATGTCCGGGAACAATAAATCAAACGCACCTTTATACAACAGTTAGTTCCGGCCGACTGTGTGTGTATCACTCCATTTCACTGCGTGCGCCTCCTCCAGCCTGTTAGCTGCATGGTTAGCTGCTGTTACTCGCCCCACAATTGCCACAAAGTAAACCCATGCCTTGCGGCACATCGCTGCCTCTCAGTGGTTGGAAATATTACCGTTTCTGCTTGCTTGGGAACTACACTCGTGCAATCCTGGGGGAACTGTTTGGCGGAGCGGAGGCAAGCTGCAAGCGAGACTAGACTTGACACAGCCCAGTGCAGCAGCCTCAGCGGCATTCAGGAGCTGCGTGCTGGAAGCGCAAATCAGCCTACACAGCACGGATTAAAAACCACTGACTGCCAGGTCTAAAACACAGAACAATTTAGAAGCAATTTATGAGAGAGACTGTTGTTTATTACCCTAATGACATAACGTCAGCCATGCATTTCCTTGTTGGAAATTATGGATCGACTGCACTCTGCAGCAATCGGATTTTGATTGACAGGCAGCTGCATGTCTTCCCCCAACGGCGTTCAGGCACCAAAAGTCTTACCGGAACTGCGCACCGGACGGTTCCGGCCCACTTTCACCAGTGGGTGGGAGAGGTTAGGGTTAGGCGTGGGGGGTGGGAGAGGTTAGGTTTAGGGTTAGGCGTGGGGCGTGGGGGAGGGGTCCTCGACTCCCCCTGACCCGACCACCTCAGACCCTCTAACCCTAACCCTAATCCAGACCCTAACCTTAAACCTAACCAAAAATCCACACAAAAACCATTTTCCATTTAACAATTTTAGAGTCGAAATTGTGAAATATAAATGTTTTTAGGCTGTGGACAAATGTTTGTACTTAACTCATTGAGTGCCATGGACGTCTTTGGACGTCCAATTAAATAGTGACGTATAGTGCCACGGACGTCTTTCGACGTCCAATGCGTTTTTTGACGGTGGGACGTCGATCAAAGCCTTCCGCAGCTCCTGTACAACTATTGTAGCTATTGGAGGTCTATAACCTATTTTACAGAACCCTTAGGTGGCGACAGTGCTCTCCAGGTTAACAGAAAGGCAGAGAAAAACAGAGAATAAGTCGTTGGGGAAACGGAAATCGCATCGCATCCGTATGCATCGATATGCATGAAGCGTTTTAACGTTAGATGTGCCTGCAGCAGGCAGCAGCCAATCTGCTCCCACAATTGAGCTCCTCCATGTCCGCTGCGACAGGCTGTCGCCGACAGCCCATTCGCATGATCAGCCGTTATTATTCTCAACTGGAAGCATACAGTAGTAGCCGGTGACAAACACACGCGGAAAAAGCTGGATGTCGCCGACGCGCACCCTTCACAGTGCAGAGCAAACTCAGCAGAGAGCCACCTCCCACGCAGAGCAGCACACAACACTGACCCAGACAGACCCAGGCAGCAGGACAGGGTTGGCAAACGCAAGCCAGAATATCCGATGCCCACCAGCAGCAAATCAAGATCAGCAAGAAGCTGCAACCAGCAGAGCACGCAGGGGCCAGCGCTGCTGGTTGCAGCTAAAAATAAAACAAAATTCCCTGGCCTTCACTGTTTTATTGAAGGAAATTATTTTTGAGGTGTGACTACATCAGAAAATTAGCTTCAGAGTCAGTGATGTGTTTGAAATGTTTAATTTCACAAAAGGGCCATTATCTTAGCTTCTAGAAAAAAACTGCTCTTTTTTGTTAAATCAAGCTATCTTCTCCGGCTGATAACTAAAGAACGGAAAATGATATCAATAAACCTGTTTTTGCTGATGATAGAAAAGAGTCTCATTGTTCTTTTTGCATGTTCATTGTTTACATAGTAATATCACACAATATTCTTTGGGCCTCGAGAAATCACTGAAAAAAGCTCTGAAACTCTGGCACTGGGAGCGTCCGTTCTCCAAAAGTGGCTGGCACTCAATGAGTTAAAAAAAAATGGAGACTGGGCTGTGGGAACATAGGGCTGTGGGAACATAGACATGCTCCCGTTTTTGGAGGGGTGGGAGTTTTGAGAGGGGTGGGAGAGGTTAGGTTTAGGGTTAGGCGTGGGGCGTGGGGGAGGGGTCCTCGACTCCCCCTGAGCCGACCACCTCAGACCCTCTAAACTTAACCAAAAATCCACACAAAAACCATATTCCATTTAACAATTTTAGAGCCGAAATTGTGAAATAGAAATGTTTTTAGGCTGTGGACAAATGTTTCTACTTAAAAAAAAATGGAGACTGGGTTGCATTTTGTGGTAAAATGCATGAATTACTGACTCAACCTGTTGCTGTAACACAGTCTCAGTATAAACAAGCAGCACCACCCAGTGACCTAATCTGTTACTGCAACCAAACAATGTTCCAAAAGCATTGCAAACATATTTGAGACTGTTCCAGGTTCTGCATCTTAAATGTGTTGAAGCTGGTCCATGTGACTCAAGACACAGTCAGGCACTTCTCACAACTAAAAATCATGCATGTTGTTAAAGTGCCCCTCACACACTCATAGACCACCAGTGTGCACGTGAAATGTCCCCCCAGGTGAATGCAATATGAAATGTGGCAGTTGAGCCTAATAATTATCCATTTTCCTGTTGCTGCCACAGCTGGTCTGAAGTCCTACAGGCAGTAAACCAGCAGGTAGCCTCCTATAGGAGGCTCAGACCAGAGATGAAGTGGTCTACAGGCAGTAAACCAGCAGGTAGCCTACTGTAGGAGGCTCAGACCAGAGATGAAGTGGTCTACAGGCAGTAAACCAGCAGGTAGCCTCCTGTAGGAGGCTCAGACCAGAGATGAAGTGGTCTACACACAGTAAACCAGCAGGTAGCCTATTGTAGGAGGCTCAGACCAGAGATGAAGTGGTCTACACACAGTAAACCAGCAGGTAGCCTACTGTAGGAGGCTCAGACCAGAGATGAAGTGGTCTACACACAGTAAACCAGCAGGTAGCTAGGAGGCTCAGACCAGAGATGAAGTGGTCTACAGACAGTAAACCAGCAGGTAGCCTCCTGTAGGAGGCTCAGACCAGAGATGAAGTGGTCTACAGGCAGTAAACCAGCAGGTAGCCTACTGTAGGAGGCTCAGACCAGAGATGAAGTGGTCTACACACAGTAAACCAGCAGGTAGCTAGGAGGCTCAGACCAGAGATGAAGTGGTCTACTACAGACAGTAAACCAGCAGGTAGCCTACTGTAGGAGGCTCAGACCAGAGATGAAGTGGTCTACTACAGACAGTAAACATTAGGGTTGTCCTACAACCCAGGTTTTACGAGTGAGAACGAGAGCTCTCACTAGTGCCTACTTCGCTGCGTACGCAGCATTATGGAAGACTGTCATTTTTGCTCCAAAAATTACTTTACATTAAAACCTGACCACGCCCCTTTAGGTGACGTGGTGCCCCCCTGGGGCTGACTGGGCCTCCCACCTCGCCCCCGTGACTACGTCACGGCCAGTCAGCCCAGGGGCCGCCACTCATTTCTTCCAGCCAGCTGAGATCCGACGCACCCAGAGACGCATCGACGCAGCAAGGCTGGGTAGTGAGAGCTCTCGTTCTCACTCGTAAAACCTGGGTTGTAGGACAACCCTAATGTTTTACTTCGTTTCGAACTCAAGCTCTCACTAGTGCCTCCATTCAACCGACCTTGCTGCCGGGAGCACCCCACAGGGCGACCCGAAAGGCACCGGTGAACCACGGCCATATGGCAACGTTTATGCCTAACCGTCTGACATATTAGAGTGGCAACGATACTACTTTCTTGCCACCGACAGCACCGCGTGCGCGAACTGCGAACCGGACACGTCGAGACTGTAGTACCTGACGAAAGTGTGATGAGAGGACCATGAGGCCGCGGCACACATGTCCTCCACCGACACACCACGCAACAACGCAGAGGATGTCGCAACACCTCGCGTAGAATGCGCCTTGATACCCTCCGGGGGAACCTTGCCCACGGCAGAGTATGCCAACGCGATCGCCTCCACTATCCAGTGTGATAAGCGATCCTTGGAAAGGGGTCCGCCCTGGGCCCTTTGCCCAAAGCAAACCAACAGCTGATCTGTAATGCGTAATGAACGCGTCCTGGCCACATAGGCCGAGAGCGCCCTTACGGGGCACAGCATGTGCAAACGTCTCTCCTCACCCGAACTGAACGGCGGGGGACAGAATGCCGATAAGTCTATTACCATAGACCTATAGCTGGCATTAATATTCTTGGGCTGGTACGCCGGGTTAGGTCGCAACGTAACCCTGCGCCCATCGTCCCCAAAAACCATACAGGCCTGCTGTACCGAGAGGGCAATCAGGTCACCGACTCTCTTCCCTGACGACAAGGCCAGCAGCAGCGCGGTCTTTAAGGACAGAACCTTTAAATCGGCGGAGTCCAAGGGCTCAAACGGATGACCCGTTAGCCCGTCCAGCACCGTAACCAGGTCCCATTTGGGAAAAACGCACCGCAACGGCGGGCGCAGTTTACGCGCCCCCTTCATGAAGCGCGAGACCAAAGGGCACACCCCCACGGGGGTCCCTTCAATCCCCATGTGGCAAGCCGAAATCGCGGCTACGTACACCTTAAGCGACTGCGGAGACTGCCCCGCGTCAAGCAAGCTTTGAAGGAAACAGAGAACTGGACGCACGCTGCAGTTCACTGGATCCACACCCTTACTTGTGCACCATCGCGAAAAAACCCGCCACTTGTACGCATACTGAGTGCGGGTCGAAGCGGCCCTAGCACTCTGAATAGTGCGCACCACATTGTCAGGCAAGCCCTGTGCTAGCAACTGGTCCCGTTCAGGAGCCAGACTGCTAGCTTCCACCTGCCTGGGGAGGGGTGGAACACCTCCCCCTCCGCCTGGGACAGGAGATCGGCCCGCACCGGCAATGCCCACGGCGGGCCCTGCGCCAGGGAGACCAGGTCCGCAAACCACGTCTGCCTGGGCCACTAGAACGAGCCGGAGACGCTGTTCCCTCACCCTGTCCAACACCTGACGGATCAGGGGGATCGGTGGAAACGCATAGAGCCCCTCCCGTGGCCACGCGTTCGCCAACGCGTCGTGTCCCAACGGGGGGCTGTCCTCCTGGATCGAGAACCACAATGGGCAGTGCGTCGCGCGCCGCGATGCGAAGAGATCGACGCGGGCACGACCGAACCTGGCCCAAATCTGTTCCACCACCTGAGGGTGGAGGCACCACTCCGTGTGACGGGGGTAGCCTCGAGACAGCAGGTCGGCGCCGTAATTCAGCCGTCCCGGCAGATAGACCGCCGACACTGACAGGAGACGGGGATACGCCCACAGGTGAATCTCCGCCGCTAACCGGTTCAAAGTCTTCGACCACACACCGCCCTGTTTGTTCAGGTGGGCGATCGCCGCCATATTGTCCAAGCGAATCAGCACATGGCGTCCATGTATGACTCGCTGGAAATGAAGCAGAGCGAGGCGGATCGCCTCCAGCTCCAAGACGTTTATGTGGCGATGTTCCTGAGCTTCCCACCGGCCGTTTGCCGACAGAAACCCGCACACCGCACCCCAACCCCAGAGGGAGGCGTCGGTGCGAATCACTAGCCTGAGCGGGACCGGGCCCAATCGAGTGCCCCTCGATAGGTAACGGGGGTCTGCCCACATGGCCAAAGCCAGGCGGGCCTGACCTGTCATAGGCACCCTGCGATGACGGTCCCTGGCTGGATCCAAGCGCAACGCAAGGAACCAGATCTGGAACGGACGCATGTGTAGCCTCCCCAGGGGGAGCACATGCAGTGCCGAGGCCATCAGGCCCAACATGACTGTGCACTGAAGCACTGACACCGAGGAGCATCGACTTAATGTCCTCGCTGTCCGCACCGTGTGCGCCTGTCGCTCCCGCGAAAGGCGGGCTCGCATAGCCCGGGAGTTCAACTCGAGCCCCAGGAAGATCGCCGTCTGTTCTGGGGCGAGGCAGCTCTTTTTCCAGTTCACCAGAAACCCTAAGGTTTGTAGGTGATCGGTCACCACCTTGGTATGTTTCGTGGCATCGATCCTCGAGCCGGCCACAATAAGAGCGTCGTCGAGGTAAAGGAAGATGCGAACCCCTCTCGCGCGGAGGGGGGCCAAGGCCGTCTCCACGAAAGCCGTGAAGGTTCGCGGGCTCAATGACATGCCGAAAGGCAAGACACATAACTCGTAAGCCTTCCCCAGGAAGGAGAACCTCAGGTATTTCCTGTGTCTCTTGACCACGTGGACATGGAAGAACGCATCTTTCAGGTCCACGGAAGTAAAGAAATCCCCCTGTCTCAACGCGTTGAAGAGGTGGGGAAAAGAGAGCATTCGGAACGGGAGCTTCCTCAGCGTCTTGTTGAGGCGCCGGAGGTCCAGAATTGGACGCATGGAGCCGTCCTTTTTGGGCACGACGAAGTACCTGTGGTAGAACCCCGAGCGCACCTCTGCCTTGGGGACCGAGCGGATCGCCCCCTTGGCGAGGAGCGAAATGACCTCCTTGCGGAGTATGTCTATGGACTCCCCCTCCACGACCGTATCGTGGGTCCCGTCGAACCTGGGTGGGGCCCTGGCAAACTGCATGGCGTAACCCTTCCGAAGGGTGCGCCGCAGCCACGGGGACGGGGAACACAGACGCTCCCAGGCCTCGAGCCTGTCGGGCAACGATGGTCTGTTTAGTATATTGTTGGGCACCGGGGGACCCGGTGCTTTGGTTGGGGAAGAAAAAGGGGGGGGCGGGACAAACGAGGCTAAGCCCCCCTGCCGGTTTCTTACGCGGGCTCCGCCTACTGACGTGCCCTGTGAGCGTGTTGAACCGGCGAAACCCCCCAGCCGTGCGGCTTTCGCCGGCTGGGGGGAGTAAGGAGGCAAGCCTCTCTTTTGACCGCCGGATGCGGACTCGTCCGCTCGCGCGGTCCCCAGGAGAGCTCCCGACCAACGATGGGCCCATGGCACCATCGATGGTGGGCTTGTCCCGGGGGCCTCCTGACGGCGGATAAGTGATCCAGGGAGAGCTCCCGACCGGACTCGGGCGCTGGGCACCGAGGACGGTGGGCTTGTCCCTAAAGCTACAAGCCGAAGGCTGGCCCTGAAGCCAAGCCCTGGCGAGCTGGGTTGGGTAGGCCCCTGCTGAGTCCCAGACCGAAGTTGAGCGCTGAGCTCCAACGACGGTGGGCTCATAGCCCCCCCCCCTTCCCCAGGGAGGTGACTAAGTACGGGACTGGTTACCTGCTCCCCGCGCACCTCCTCGTTTTGGGGGGCGGGGGCCGCGTCCCCTGACCTGCCGTGGGACGAATGATGGGCCCACCGCGGCTAGGTGGGGCGCAACCACTGGGGGCGCCCTAGCCGGTGAGACTCGGGCGGTCCGCGGCGGCGGAGGCCCCGGAGGACGACTCCGCGCACGCGCCTGGACCTGGAACCGGCGGTCCTCCCCCTTCGCCCGCTTGGGCATGAAGGAGCTGACCGCCGCCGAGTCCCTCTGACGCGACTCCAACCGCTGGGCCATGTCCTCCACGGAAGAGCCGAACAGGCCCTCTGGGGAGATCTGAGCCCCCAGCAGCCTCCTCTTATCCTGCTCAGGGAGCTGGGTAAGATTTAGCCACAGGTGGCGGTGGGTGAGAACGGAGAAGGCCATGACCTTCCCACTGTTCTGCGCCAGGCAGTCTACCATACGCATGGCGTAATCCGTGGCCATCCTGAGTTCTGTAAACAGCTCAGGGGCAGGGTCACCTTGCATGTCCCGCAGGAGCACCGCCTGGTAGCCTTGCAGAATGGCCAGGTTGTTGGTCATGGCGGCGGACTGCCCCGCCACCAAGTACGCCTTTTCGGCCAACTTGGCTGTAAGTTGGCACGCTTTAGAGGGCAAAGCAGGCCTCGCGGGGTTAGGGGCCAGGTGTCTGGCCACGATATCCTCGAGAGGAGGCATCGCGGTTAACGCGAGTTTATCCGCCCCCTCTAAGGCCGACCATGGAGCCATGCCTGCGCAGAGCGGCTTGGCCTCCTGAGGCCTTTCCCATCCTGACTGCACCGCGCGAACCACGTCTATACAGACCGGCAGCCGGGGCTTCGGGCGGGGTGCCTGTGGTGCCTGGAGTGGCTGGTAATAGCAACCCCGCAGCACTGATTCGAGGGGCGGAGGTGGTTCGGCCCGAGCAATGCCAAGCTTAGCTGCAGCCCTAGACATTACCCCCAGAAACTGCTTCTGATAGGGCTCGTTGAGGCTAGCCTCCGAACGGGTCCCTAACAGAGAGGTGGCCCGGGTAGCGCGGTCCCATTCCTCCCCGCCAGACAACTCCTCTTGGGGGGCGTCCTGGGGGGGAATGATGGGGTCATAGGGGAAAAACCCCCCCTGTTGTATCACAGGGTCGATGGGCTCGTCCCCCCAGTTAAAAATCTGCCGTTCGGGTAGGACCGGGGAGCCCTGCTCTTCAGGTAACTCCTCTTCCTCCGAGCGGTCAGACCCACCGCACGCGCCTCCCTTGGGAGGTGCGTGGCTAAGCCGCTGGCCCACCTGGATAAAGAGCATCGCTCTCTCCCGTAAAACGGCCAGGGTAAAGCCTTCGCATGCCCGGCAAAAATCTGCTTTCAACAGGGCGTCGCTAGCATGGTTGTGCCCGAGGCAAAACACACACTGGCTATGGCGGTCCTGGACCGCCAATGTAGCCTCACAGCTAACACAGCTCTTGGCTGTCTCCCTCTGTCTCATGTCAGCCGCCCGGCTCATTGTGCGAGTAAGCAGTTTTAGCTAACCCGCCAACAACCCCGCCGACTGTCTAGAATTAGCGGGAGTTAACCGTGTATGCTGACTGTCTACAGTCGCTCGCAACGGTGAATATGCTGGAGTGCTACAAGCTAGCTGCTAGCTGCACGAGATGACTAGATAGCTACCTATTTAACGTTACTCCAGCCGGAGAAACGTGTGCGCTCTAACGCTAGTAGCTGGCGCCTAAAGTACCTAGCAACAGAAGCACCCGCACGGATGCAAGCTAGCTAACTGTGACAACTGTGCTAATTAGCCTGTTGTTCTAGTGCTTAACGGTACAAGCTATTCTGCACGTGTGCAACCTAGCTAAAAGTTATGAGTGCAGACTGAGTCGGCGC
Organism: Poromitra crassiceps; assembly: GCF_964638095.1. Taxonomy (NCBI): domain Eukaryota; kingdom Metazoa; phylum Chordata; class Actinopteri; order Beryciformes; family Melamphaidae; genus Poromitra; species Poromitra crassiceps. The sequence continues at coordinate 445,623 of NC_139623.1, forward strand.
TCAAGCCTATCAAACGTTAACCCAGCCGGGGAAACGTTAAATGCGCTGCACGGCGGCAGTCAATATAACAGTTAGCAAAGAAGATACTCTTAGCTTTGGATGACTTGATCCGATGCCGCTGGTGAAGAGCACAGGAACGGGTCCCCGAATCCTGATTTATCTCGTCCACGCGAACCTCTCGAAGGTGGGCAAATGAACCGGAGCGAGTCTATTTGTCCAAGCTATGAAGAGCACTGACTTTAGAGCTAACTGCGGAGCTTAAGAAAACGACGTCCTCACACTGGCTGGAAGAAGCGAAGAGTGGCGGCCCCTGGGCTGACTGGCCGTGACGTAGTCACGGGGGCGAGGTGGGAGGCCCAGTCAGCCCCAGGGGGGCACCACGTCACCTAAAGGGACGTGGTCAGGTTTTAATGTAAAGTAATTTTTGGAGCAAAAATGACAGTCTTCCATAATGCTGCGTACGCAGCGAAGTAGGCACTAGTGAGAGCTTGAGTTCGAAACGAAGTAAAACCAGCAGGTAGCCTACTGTAGGAGGCTCAGACCAGAGATGAAGTGGTACAGCACGACTTCATTCAATAGTCAAGTACTGGAAAGGACAATAACTCACAGGGAAATAGAAAACACCTTGAAATATCTTCACTTTTCCAATGCAAGTCAACCTGTTTTAACGTGACTAGTTCTGCTCCGCCCCCTCTGACACTGCCAAAACACACGCTCACATTTGAAATCTCACAGCTTCCATTCGTTTTGTCTTTGCAGAAGAAACACTCTACGGGAAACTAGGGGGCAGTGTTGTCCTCAAGCCAGACTTGTCCTCTGTGATTGGCTCCATTACTGCCATAGAGTGGCACCATGGACGTGACCTCGCCATGCAGTGGAATGGACCGAATCTGCCGATAGATTCCTACCGTCAATTCAAAGGTAAACTGAGACACAGGGTGATTTAAACTCAGATTTAACAGGGGGAGGGAGGGACAAGTTGTTCTCTCAGATGTATGCTGAATGGTGCTGTGGTTTTTATGCCTGCGCCGGTGATGGCCATGGCTGGATGCATGATGTTTTCAGGTTGTACGTACGTCTGTCTGTATGTACGTACATCCGTTCCTTGCTCGTTAATGCAATATCTCAGGAACGCCTTGACGGAATTTCTTCCAATTTGGCTCAAACATCCTCTTGGAATCAAGGAAGAACTGAGTGGATTTTGGTGGTCAAAGTTCAAGGTCACTCTCTCTCGTAACGGACAAGCCCGTCTCTCGTAACGGACAAGCCCGTCTTTTATTGTCACACGAACACCACAATACATGCATGTGGCCACAACACACTCATGCTGACGGTGGCCGGTGAAAAGTGTCCTCTGCATTTAACCCATCCAGGCATGTCCTTTCCTCCGAGGGGCAGGCCAGGAGCAGTGGTCGCTTTCTCGTACAGCGCCCGGGGACCAACTTCAGATGTTGTCATCACTGGTCGGATGACGATGACGATCTGATCTTCTGCATGTTTTTAGTTGGGGGGTTATATACGGAGGAACCCCCTGGGGGAGCACGGGGAGAACATGCAAACTCCACACAGAGAGAAAGGCCCTTACGACGAGATAACCCACCTGGGCAGTAGGCACTGAAGATATGGGGGGAACACAACCACAGCGCCCACAGTGTCCCAGGCGAGAATCGAACTCAGGACCTTCTAACTGTGAGGCGACAGCGCTACCGACTGCGCCACCGTACCCCCACTGTGACCTCACATCCATCCGTTCCATCAAGGAAGGGGCAGGGGGTGGGGGGTGGTAGGTAAAAGGGGCCATAGCTAAGGATAGGAAAGTTGTAGAGAGCCTTGATTCGAGGGGTGGGTAGGAGAAGTGGCTAGGGCCTAGTCACTCCTCCTCCCACCACCCACACCCCACCCACAGTGGTGGGGGCTAGGGAAAAGGGGCCATAGAGTACTGCAGGGATGATGTATTTTTGTAGACTTACCCAGAAGTCACTGCACTTCCTGGTTCGTAGGTGTAAAAGGCAATGAGATTTTTGCATCGGGATTTCGGTTGAATGCATGAAATAAGTTCAATCATGAGAGACTAAGGGCCCTATCGTTGTACGGCGGCGCCATAATGGCGCTATCGTTTGTGCTGCCTTTGTGCTGCGTTTGCGCGCCTCTTATTGCTATCTTCCCAGCGTCTAAGCTATCGTCTGCCTCCACAGTCCAGTTTTGCGCTGTGATGACTGAAGGGAAAGGATGTTCCGGTGCCAGGTCCAATCTGGACAGAACTGACCGCACCGGTCAGAAGGTGTTGACAGATGTTAATACCTTTCCAGCGTATCCAATAAATTCCAGATATATGAAAAACCAATATGACAAGCAATTCTGATATTTAGAATATTATTTTATATAGAAAATATTGCATAAATCATAATACAGAGCCAATCAAGTGTGATACAGATTACCAATCAGAGATCTCCGGGTCAGATTCTGGTTGTCTTTCCTAGCAGCTGAAATTGATCAGATGAAGAAAGAGACATTTGAAAAAGACCTCGTTTTTCGTTTTGTCTTCCCTTTTATCACTTCATGTGAGACTTTGATCATGGTGTTGTGGGCGTGTTCCTTCAGTAGCTCTTCCTTCCTCGTGGGCGGATGTTCTTCTCCTCCCTGAGGCCCGCATCACGTGACATGGTCTTCATGCACTAACACTCACTTGAATATTGCCCGCTTGATACATTTAAATTCCTATTTTAACTCCTATAATTTGGGTCAGCTAATTTAGCTATTTTCTCTATTTTAAAATCCTATCACACGTTATCTATGGTTACTTTAAACTAGATAATCTAATCTTCATCCTAGATAGGACCAAATTCAACTATATTAGTCTGAAGCTGGAACAATTTTCATTCAGCTCAAACCAGCTATCTCTTGGTCGAAAACCACCCCTAATGGAGTGTAAAAAGAGAAGAGATAGTTTCAATTCTTATCACAACAGAGAAAGCAGCTTCATCCTTATTCTGATTGGATGAGGACACTTATCAATTAGCACTTACCATTTATCAACTAATTTGACGACCATTCGGTCGGCAGATGCAGCTTTAATATGACTATGATTTTCCCAACCTAAAGTTGCAGCAGTAACAATAAGCTAATATTTATCTAAATATTATATACTGTATCTCCCTTATTGTATAGCAAGCAATCTTGGCTTTAACTTTATACTTGACTGGAACCACTAAACATAATATGTTTGTAAGAAATAAGTTTATTAAATCAATACACCTAAGGCTTATAATATATATATTTGTGGGGAGGAAGATCAATATTTCATGGCTGTGGAAAAAGTTAGTTATACATGCTTTTAATATTTAATCACATCAGATATGGGACTTCTTCAAAGCACACATGAGAGAGAGGCTGACTCCCTCTCAGCAACGACCTGCTGCCTGTCTCTCTAGGCAGGAAGCGACACCTACCACAGCTCCTTTCCTGTCTGGCTACAAAGAGCTTACAGACGTCTTTTTCTGCAGAGACGTTTCTGTAAGAAGCGCTGTTGCCATGACGTTAAAACCACATCAAATACATAATCGGCACCTGTCCTGCCTCCATGGAAAAAATACACATCACTGAACTTTGGGTAAGAGCTTAATGTTCCATTCTGCACAGGGTGTACAAAGGTCATGGTTTTTAGGGGAAAGTTCATCGTACAGGCTGTATGGTTTATTGAACAGGTTTTAAAGTTCATTTTATAAAAGATGTCAAAAACACTTATTTAATCAGTAGGATATATAAGCACAATATGCATTTCAAGATGAAAATAAGAATAAATGATAGGATATTAAAATCATTAATAACATATTTGTAACATAAGTATTGCTTTAAAATTTCATTTTGCTAAACCCTCTACTGTGGATTCTTAACTTTCTTTGTTATGGAATAATAACATTATTTCCAGGAGCTTTAAACCTTCGAGTATCCACAGTTTTTCCATATGAGCAATAAGCTATGAGCAAAAGATTCAAAGAAACATGTGGTGGCTGTGTGTGTGTGTGTGTGCAGCCCGCTCCTATTTTTAGTTTCATTTTCACGTATGCTTTCTCAACAGTGCACACAGGCCTTCAATGAGGAAATGCTTGTAAGTCACTGACAGGCAGAGAGAGAACTGTTATCAATTTAGGCTTTCATTGTTAGGTGCTTAAATGAGGAAATGTTTGGCTATCAATAAAAAAAGGGGGAAATCTTATCATGACACAGGTGTAGGTGTGGCCCAGGCGTGTCGGTGGGCCTCTAGCCTATCATGTGTCTCGCGCAAGTGTCATTTAGCGATGTGGGGAAGATACCGTCGGTATGTGCCGAGCGCAAAGAGAGGTTTGGGAGTTGCCCGTTCCAAAATAGGCATTCCAGCGCAATGTGATAGAAAAAGGGGCCGTGGGTGCTCTCAATTTTAACGCCAGGAAATAGCTGGTCTTAGCGCAAACGCAGACGTACGCCTGAGCGCCTCCACATCTCCGTGCAGTGCAGGAAATTCTTGCTTGGATCCATTTACACACGGCATGGATGTCACTCTCCACTCGCGCCTGCAAACACTCTTCTCTCCTCAGAATGCCACGTTGATTTTCAACTATAGCCTATGTAACCGAGTTGAATCAGCACGGATTCCTCATGAGTCCCGAGTGGTAGCGAGGGGATTGGTTAAACTCACTCCCCAGTATAAAGGCATGTTAATCAGCTCCGCCAAGGGAGCTAGCTCTCTTGGCGCAGTGGTTAACATGTCGGACTCCCAAGCCGAAGGTCGGCGGTTCGTACCCACCCCTGGACAAGCCCTTAACGTGGGTTGCTGCAAGTACCACCTACACCAGTGGTTCCCGACCTTTTTTGTCTTATGTACCCCTTGATCTGTTTTGCGATGCCTATAGTACCCCCTCACTCATGTGTGTCGATGATTCACCTAAATTTGTTCTAAATTATTACATATTACACTTTTATAGGCATCTCTAACACATCTGATTATTAAATGGAAATCATTTGAATGACTAATACTTTTTTTTACCAAGATAAGCCAATGAAATTACGTGGAATATTGTTTTTATCATTTTGGAAATAAATTGTAATCCCCAATCTTTCCAAGTACCCCCTGCAAGCTGCTCAAGTACCCCTAGGGGTACACGTACCCCTGGTTGGGAAGCACTGACCTACACAACGCCGTTACACCTACATTGCAGAAAAAACACACCTTGATTTAAAAATGAGAATTCGTTTGTCATGGTTTTTTCAGGCTAATACAGATTTGTGGTGTGAGGTAACAATAGATTGCTTTTGAGAAAGTTGTGACGGTGTTGTACCAAGCTGCCTCTCCCCACCCTGGCCGGGCCAAAACACGCAGGGCACCGACCCACACCCACCCCACCACCAAGCCTGCATATCCGTCCAGCTCCCACCTTCTCGGGGGAGACCCCCCTCCAGCACCCGGCGCACACAGAGTCCCGCCCCGCCAGACCCTCGTTCCCCTAATCCAATTCAAAATGCATAATTTTTTCGCACAACACCTGTGTCCGGCCAGTACAGTAACCTCTTTCCCTGCAATTACACGCATGTAAGACCAGCTTCTCCACAGCGCGGATGGCGTGACTGCAGTCAATGGCTTAACCAGAGTGGACAATTCTGACATTATTATTTGAAATAGGCTAAGTAAAAGCTCATACATTCCTACCCTATTAAAGAAACAAATATTTTTAGATGTGTAGGCTTATGTTATAGCCTATATGAACAAAACGTCTAATTACAGTAAGCGCACGCTTTGGGACATCACTGCGTAATTGCACGGCGGCCCTCTCTCTCTTCCCTCTCTCGTCCCCCCCCCCCCCCCCCCCCTCTCTCTCTCTCTCTCTCTCCCTCTCTCTTTTCTCTCTCTCTCTCTCTGTTTCTCTGCTTGCTCTTAGCAAGAAAGAAGGTAGTGACGCTGTGGCTTTTAAGGGGAGTGATCTCAGCTTGTGAATCCTGTTATGGGCATAAACACACCTATGGAGGTTTGTGCTGAGATGACGTGAAGCGCAGCGGGCCGACACGCCCACAATTAGGGTTTTGCGTGGCGTTATTCCAGCGCAAAATGGGCGCTAACGCAAAATTACCGCTGGTGGGAAGATAGAGCCCTACGAAGGTTCAAATACACTTTAATGATACAATAAACATTTTAAGGTTTGGCATATGACTCCCTGACTCCACCCCTCCTGAGATGGCAAGAGGAGGGCATCAGCAGTGCATAATTTAGAAAATTCCCCCATAGGGAATTCTTCAGGAGTCATGACGGTGGTGGGAGGGGAGGAGGTGAGGTAAAACAAGTGCTTCAAGGCAATCACGGCCAACTGTGGCGACAACACAAATGTGGGTAGCCTAACAACAGAGTAAAAACACGTGTGTGGGTGGTGTGAACAGCTTCGCCTGTTGACTGAATTCTAAACAATTGCATGAGCAAGGCTTGAGCAAGGCACGCGCGCGGCTGATGTGAACGGCTTCGCCTGTTTTTCTAAATTAAACTTGTGGGTTCAGTGTAGGTTGAGCGTTGATTCGGCGTATGGTGTGAACTTCACATCTGTGGTTAAGAAAAGTGTATGAAACAGTGAAGTTTGTGTTCAGCAAGATAATCTTTACAAATAAGGACCACTTTTATGACCTTTGATGCATAAATGCATTTTTTAAGAAAACACTTCAAAAGTCATGAAAGCACTACTCATTTTTTGTGAACATTATCTTGTGGGAAAAGCGATCTAGGTCAATACTGCACCAATTTCAAAGATTTCTGCTCACATGACTTAGTTATACATAAACAAATATGAAAAAAGGGATGTATGATGCAGGTTGAAAAATACAGAAATAGCTAGCTAGCCCTAACTACGGTACTGTATGTTATTGCATATTTGAAGATCGTGGTGACCTGAACACTTCAACTGGAGAGATGATGATCAGAGGATTGACCAGAGGAGACAGTGGATTCTACACAGCACAGATCAACAACGTCAACGTGAACAGACAGATTCAACTCAAAGTCATCTGTAAGTGTTTTATTTTGGCAGTTTGACCATTTTTAAGTGGGTGTTGTGGACTTGGGTCTTGTTCTCCCCTGAATTTCCATAGGGACAACAATTTTAACAGCAAAAATTGTGGATGTCAGCCGACATTACTGTTTTTCAGAGGGTGTAGCAGGTTCACTTTTAAAGATAGTGTAAGAAAACTGGTATCATATGAAACTAAAAGACCTAAGGCAGGGATTCTCAAAGTTAACAATGCCATGGCCCACTTTGAAATCTGAAAATCTTCCGGGGCGGCCCACCCAACCCTTTAATCACAACTCTGATCAGCACACACGACTGAGATGATGTATTTCCCTATATATTTTTATTTCATTAACAGAGCATGTGAACTTGGTCATGAGGGAAATTAATAATCCATCCACATCCAAAAATTGAGGCAAAATACCCAAAAGCCAGATTGCCAAATATTTTATCTCCCTTACTCATCAAAAATATTTGCATGCATAACACATTTGTTGAAACAAAATGTGATGAGCAACAACAGAATAAATCAATCCACAAGCTATTAATTTAGGCTGTGCTCCATATCTGTAAAGGGCAGACGTGTGGGTAGCCATTGAACCAATTTTCATTCAGATAAACTGAGCTGAGAGGTCAAGTTTAACCTACCATTGGTACCAAGCATGTTATGGACCAATGGATGCCTTAGGTCTTCTAGTTTCTTCTGATAACAGGATCTTCACTGTAGCTTTAAAAATGACCCTGCTACAGCCCTTTGATGGCCCGCGAAAATCAGGAGTGTTGGCAGACCACTTGCGGCTTGTGTAGTCTCCATAGACCTATTGTGACTTCTAGGAGGAGAATCACAGCCTCATGAAACTATAACTACAAACTAGAGTACCTCGGGCATTCATGGGATGTATGGCCTTCCTACGTATATTGACAATAAGGAGGGTTTTGAACAATTTCCAGAACCTAATTGCTTGCCAATCAACGAAAAATGCATGAATTCTGAGCATTTTCAACAATCCCTGAGTGGTCAAAAACCATAACAATTGACCCCCCCCCCACCCTTCACACACACACACACACACACACACACACACACACACACACACACACATACACACACACACATACACACACACACACACACACACACACACACACACACACACACACACACACACAGACACACACACACACACACACACACACACACACACACATTTAGGCGGGGGGGGCCCTGTCCAAGGGGGCAACGTCGATCAGAGAAAATTCTGGCAATTGTGGAAGTGCTAATAACCAGTGTTGGGAAAGTTACTGAAAATTGGTAATTAGTTACAGTTACTTGTTACTTCTCTCAAAAGGTAATTTTTAGCCCAGTTACTATTTTAGTAGCTAACTGAGTTACTGAAGTTGAAAAAGTAATTAGTTAGATTACTAGTTACTGAAAAAAGTAGTTAAGTTACAGTAACTAGTTACTTAGTAACTAGTTACTAAGTAACTAGTTACTGTAACTAGTTACAGTAACTAGTTACTTAGTTACAGTTAGTTACTTAGTAACTAGTAACTAGTTACTTAGTAACTAAGAAAAAAGTAGTTAAGTTACAGTAACTAGTTACTTAGTTACAGTTACAGTAACTAGTTACTTAGTTACAGTTACAGTAACTAGTTACTTAGTTACAGTTACACTAGTTACTTAGTAACTAGTTACTACTAGTAACTAGTTACTTAGTAACTAGTTACTCCCTAGTTACTCCCAGTAACTAGCAGTTCCTTGAAAGGCCACTTGAGGCTGGCTCCAAAAGCAAGTACTGTAATGCTGCATTCCAGTTGATCTAGGAATTTCTCAGTTGAATGACGTTACACCCAAAAAGCAGCCAGGGTCAGCTCTAGCCAGGCTAGTTTAGTTAGATTACTAGTTACTGAAAAAAGTAGTTAAGTTACAGTAACTAGTTACTTAGTAACTAGTTACTTAGTAACTAGTTACTAAGTAACTAGTTACTAGTAACTAGTTACAGTAACTAGTTACTTAGTTACAGTTACAGTAACTAGTTACTTAGTAACAAGTTACTTAGTAACTAGTTACTTAGTAACTAGTTACTAGTAACTAGTAACTAGTTACTTAGTAACTAAGAAAAAAGTAGTTAAGTTACAGTAACTAGTTACTAAGTAGTTACTTAGTAACTAGTTACTAACTAGTTACAGTAACTAGTTACTTAGTTACAGTTACAGTAACTAGTTACTTAGTTACAGTTACACTAGTTACTTAGTAACTAGTTACTTAGTAACTACTTACTTAGTAACTAGTTACTCCCTAGTTACTCCCAGTAACTAGCAGTTCCTTGAAAGGCCACTTGAGGCTGGCTCCAAAAGCAAGTACTGTAATGCTGCATTCCAGTTGATCTAGGAATTTCTCAGTTGAATGACGTTACACCCAAAAAGCAGCCAGGGTCAGCTCTAGCCAGGCTAGTTTAGTTAGATTACTAGTTACTGAAAAAAGTAGTTAAGTTACAGTAACTAGTTACTTAGTAACTAGTTACTAAGTAACTAGTTACTAGTAACTAGTTACAGTAACTAGTTACTTAGTTACAGTTACAGTAACTAGTTACTTAGTAACAAGTTACTTAGTAACTAGTTACTAGTAACTAGTAACTAGTTACTTAGTAACTAAGAAAAAAGTAGTTAAGTTACAGTAACTAGTTACTAAGTAGTTACTTAGTAACTAGTTACTAACTAGTTACAGTAACTAGTTACTTAGTTACAGTTACAGTAACTAGTTACTTAGTTACAGTTACACTAGTTACTTAGTAACTAGTTACTTAGTAACTACTTACTTAGTAACTAGTTACTCCCTAGTTACTCCCAGTAACTAGCAGTTCCTTGAAAGGCCACTTGAGGCTGGCTCCAAAAGCAAGTACTGTAATGCTGCATTCCAGTTGATCTAGGAATTTCTCAGTTGAATGACGTTACACCCAAAAAGCAGCCAGGGTCAGCTCTAGCCAGGCTTGTTGGCAATAACAGTTGATAACAACACATGCAATATTTTATGAATACAAACACTGTAGCAACATATGATTTCCCCAATAAAAATTCACAAAATTATGCAAAATCATATTTTTCCATACTTAGTGGTGTAGTATAACCAGCAGGAGGCAATTGACGTGTGACATGATTTTGGTGACACTACATTGTATGACAGCGAAGTTATTGAATGATTTTCCCAAAAGAAATTCACCATAATTATGCAATATCATATTTTTCCAAACTTAGTGGTGTAGTATAACCAGCAGGAGGTCATTGCTGTGTGACATGATTTTGGTGAAGCTACACTGTACAACAGTGAATTTATTGAATATTTTTGTAATCTGTGTTGTACTTTGTATACGGTCTCTAAGCACTCGCAGAACATAGAAACCAATGTTATTTGTCCAGCTCGGAGGATTCCTCGTTTAGGTGAAAATGAGGTTGTAGCTCGTTGTCTACCTTACTAAGATGGGAAAGAGGCATCGTGTGTGCAGTACAAACGCTTTGTTTATGAGCTACTGATCCGGGAAGTGCGAATCCGTTAATACATGTATATTTCCAACTTTACCGAAGTAAATGAGGCTTGTAGACTGTACCCCCCTCCTCTAATGACCGGATGTAAAGAAACCAGGCATGTGTTAGTGGGAGTGGACCATTGGCTGTAACGTTAGTTGTCAAAGGAGCGGAAAGGGAGATGGCAATTAAAACCAGCGCATTTCGGCATTATTTTGATCCAGTAAATTAAAATATGGTTGTGTGTAGGCTGTCAGATAAAACGCATATAACGTTAACAACTGGACAGGTGTCCTGGCGTCCACAGGCATGTGGATGCCAGGACAGCAGGACCTGGTGCTATAGCATTGCAAATGTGTTTTAGCCAGACAAGCTAACGTGTTAGCCACACAAGATAACGCAGCTCATATGACAATGAATGACTGCGCAAGAGGCTTCTACTCAACTAAATACACGCAATATATCTTTGGTTAACTTAGTAGAACTTCAATCTGGAGGTGGTTTTCCCTCAGTCCTCCTGTAATTTTTTTATGAATGAGCTGAGATCCCCGTGTTCCCCTGGCGTACCCTTTTAAACAGCCGTCGGGGCTGATACTACCTCCATTGGAGGAACGAAAGGCGTAACAAAATGACTCACTATTCCGTCCCTGTGACTTTTACACAGGAGGCGAGGCGTAATAATCCCACAATGATCTCGGCTTTCACAGGCTGTGTAAAAGGGACTAAAGATGCACCGCGTTGGTTTGTGATCCGACAATAAACGCAAAGAAGGAGATTTGGCCAAACTGGCCAAACTGATCTGTTAGAAAATGGCCAGAATTATAAAATGGATAGATCTATGTCCATTGCATGTACAAGTAACCTACTTGTACAGCAGGTGGCGGTAAGCGCCTTCAAGGTGTCAGTGACCCGCCTATAAACCGGCAGAAGAATAAATTTGGCGTTAGCTAGCTGTTAGCTCTGTGCGCTACGTTACTTATGTGGCAATAAAACACCACTGAATGACCAGATTGATGTAATGGTCAGCCAGTTCGGGTCATGCTGTTTCCATGAAGCCCACCAGCTTTGATATCTGTTGGCTAGTTGTTGATATTTATAACAGTAAAATAACAATAAGTTATAGAGCTGCCCCGCTCAGCCATTTCCACTCTGAGAACGCCTCCTCGACTCTGATTGGTTAAAGGAACGGCGACTATCCGTCCATCCAATACATCCATGCAGAAAAAGTTCAGCCCTCTTGAACTTTTCTGTCCATCAAAACGTATGCAAATTTGCTGGATACATAAGCTTCATCAGTGCTGGACAGACAGACGGACATCTGTCTTTAAAATGAATGGAAGTGAACAGAGAAATGAATGCAGACGGACAGACACCACGGATCAGTGTAGCCACCCCCTTAGGTACACTTGCCCAGTGGACGAGCTGTATACTATTAAACTATGGTTGGACTTTTGTGATGTACAAGAGGTAAATACGGGTTCATGTAGTGTTTTCTATTCTGTGACTAACTTAACCTATAATAAGAATGCAAAGTGTGTGTGTGTGTGTGTGTATGTGTGTGTGTGTGTGTGTGTGTGTGTGTGTGAGTGAGTGAGTGAGTGTGTGAGTGTGTGAGTGAGTGAGTGAGTGAGTGTGTGTGAGTGTGTGAGTGTGTGAGTGTGTGTGTGAGTGAGTGAGTGAGTGAGTGAGTGAGTGAGTGAGTGTGAGTGTGTGTGTGTGTGTGTGTGTGTGTGTGTGTGTGTGTGTGTGTGTGTGTGTGTGTGTGTGTGTGAGCAAAATAGTGTTTACCCACAGCTCTGCCATTTTACATGCGATCAGGCTGAATCTTTCAGGAAGTGTAACGAGCACCGTTAGGGTGACCTAACAGAGACAGATTTTTGAAGTCGCTAATTAGGGATGACTAAATGGGAAAAAATGGCTAATTAGTGGCCAAAATGCATCAACACTGGTTCAGCACCATGGATTGTTCCAGAGTGGAGCTGCACACAGGTGAGCGCAGTTTGAATTAGCCAGTGAACTCTGGAGCAGCACACAGGTGAGCTGAGTTGTAATCAGCCACTGAAGAGGACTATGAAACCCCTCTGAGGGGAGAGAGGAGAGGCTGCATGCCAACTCTGTGAGCGAGGCCTGACTACATGGCCAGTCACACAGGGACGGGTATTCCGCTATAGTGTAAAAGTGATTTGTGTTTGCTAATAGTGAGTAGCTGTTAGCATTAGTATAATAAGTTAGCTAGACATTACTGTACATTGACACCGGCCACATTTTCACATATTCGTGTGACCAGATTACATAGAAAGTCAATGCAAATGGGTGAGGAGTTTTTTTGCAGCGTGAATGACGGAATCTTCGCCTCATCGCCCGTTCACTCGAGTTGAAAATTTTCACCGACTTGACTGCTTACGAGTTGGCAATTCAGTGTGATATCGGCTAACATTAACATGTTATGTCCATACTATATTTCTTTAATCTAGCAATAGTTTGACTTAAAATGCAAAGCTAACAATATGAAAGCAAAGCTAATGCTAACATCAACACAACTTGCTTTTACATTATAACTTTTATGTTAGTCACAGTAGAAAACAATACACAAACTTGTATTTACTTTTAAGGTCATAAAAGTCCAGACCATATATATAACTGCTCACACTGTAAAGAAATAGCAGTCCACTTCATGTTTTGGTACAGTTGTATTCACATGCATTCTGTCCCCGGGCACGCCTGGACCATTCCGCAGACCACCTTTTTAATTGGATGTGGGAACAGAACGCAATGTTCACACTAATCAAACGAACCAGAGTTTGGGGCCCGCATCCAATAATTGTTCAAGTGTGCTTGGAAACAGGGTCCATGCAGAGACCCTTAGAGGGGCAGGGGCTCAAACGTTTTAAAGGGGTACAACACGGGCACGGGGCGGTTTCACTGTTGCTGACCCGCCAGTCAGTCGGAGCTCGGCAGCTGCGCAGTGGGCAGGATGGCGAAGGCATGACCCGCCCATCTCTGCCTCTGATTGACGCGGGAGACAAGGCGAGACGCAGGATCGATAGCCAAGCGAATGTGATTGGATCAACAATGTTTGACGCTAGGCCAATCAGAGGCAGAGAAGGGCGGGTCATAATAATAATAATAATAATAAATTCAATTTTAAAAGCGCCTTTCTCAGACTCAAGGACACTGTACAATAAGAACAAAACACACTAAAAGAGACATAGTAAGCAGAAAAAGGAGAAAGAAAAGGGGCTAAAAGGGAGCAGTAGAGCTATGCTGAGCCCAGGCTATGCTCAGGGAAAGCGAGACGAAAAAGATGGGTTTTGAGTTTGCTTTTGAAAATGGTTATAGAACCGGAGTCGCGGATGGGAAATGGGAGGGAGTTCCAGAGTTTAGGTGCAGCAGCAGAAAAAGCTCTGTCACCAATGGTGGATCTATTTGTGCGGGGGATGGTGAGAAGTCCAGTGTCGGAGGAACGGAGACTACGTAGGGGGGTGTATGGGTGGAGGAGGTCAGATAGGTATGAGGGGGCCAGACCATGCAGGGATTTATAAGTGAGGAGGAGAATTTTGAATGTGATACAGTGTTTTATGGGAAGCCAGTGGAGTTGCTGCAGGGTGGGGGTGATGTGGTTCCAGGGTTTGGTCCATGTGAGGATCCTAGCAGCGGAGTTCTGCACGTACTGCAGCCGGGCAAGGGTCTTGGCGCGGACCCCGAACAACACTCCGTTGCAGTAGTCCAGGCGTGTGGTGACAAAGGCGTGAATCAGGGTTTCGGCGGAGGTGTCAGAGAGAGAGGGACGGAGGCGTGAGATGTTTTTGAGGTGGAAGAATGCAGATTTAGTGACAGATTTTATGTGGGATTGGAAGGAGAGGGTTGGGTCAAGCAGGACCCCCAGGTTGCGGACTTCTGAGGAGGGGCAGATGGAGCAGCCGTCAATGGAGAGGATGAGGTTGCTGACTTTGTGCAGAGTGGACTTTGGTGCAATTACTATGAGTTCCGTTTTATTGCTGTTTAGTTTGAGGAAGTTAGTGGTCATCCAGTTTTTAATTTCACGGAGGCAGGTGATGAGGGAGTGGGGGGGCTGGGGAGCAGAAGGTTTGGTGTGGATGTATAGCTGGGTGTCATCGGCGTAGCAGTGGTAGCTGAGTCCATGTTTCCTGATGATGTGGCTGAGGGGAAGGAGGTAAGTGGTGAAGAGGAATGGACCGAGGACGGAGCCCTGAGGGACACCTTGTCTGACTGGGGCTGAAGCAGATCGGCACCCGCCGAGGGACACGTAGTGGAGCCTGTCGGCTAGATATGACCGAAACCAGGCCAGAGGGGTTCCAGTGATGCCCAGAGTATGTTCGAGGCGGTCGAGGAGGATAGAGTGGGAAATGGTGTCAAAAGCTGCTGAGAGGTCGAGGAGGACAAGGATGGTGATGTTTCCAGCGTCGTTTGCCAGGAGTAGGTCATTTATGACCCGGATTAAAGCTGTCTCTGTGCTGTGTTTAGGCCGGAAACCGGATTGTAGTGGATCAGACAGGTTGTGGAGTGACATGTAAGATTGAAGCTGAGAGGCGACGGCTCGTTCTAGAGTCTTACTGAGGAAGGGGAGGTTGGAAATGGGCCGGTAGTTATTGAGGTTGTCGGGGTCCAGGCCCTGCTTTTTCAAAACTGGTGTGACTGCAGCAATTTTGAGGGCAGGGGGAACGGAGCCGGTAGTGAGGGAGGAGTTGACAATTGCAGTGATTAGGGGGCAGAGGGCGGGTAGGCAGAACTTGACCAGGGAGGTGGGCATCGGGTCCAGGGCACAGGTGGACGCTTTGGCGCCGGAGATGAGCTTGGTGATGGTGGCTGCATCCAGGGGGATAAAGGCGGGGAATGAGCAATGGAGTGGGGGGGAGGGGCAGGTAGGGACAGAGGATGGCTGGGGGGTGGGGGAGGAGGCAGGAAGGGTTGGGGTAGTAGCAGGGTCAGTTTTGGGGGAGGACAATGAATTTGGCGGTAGGAGCTGTTTGTAGATTGTGTCGATCTTGCGTTGGAAGAAGGCAACAAATCTGTCACAGAGATCAGAGGAAGATGAGGAATGGGAGGCACTGACAGGGGGTTGGAGCAGTCGGTTTATGGTGGAAAAGAGAGCTTTGGGGTTTCCTTCGCCGTTGGCAATGAGGTGTGAGTAGTGGTCGGTTTTTGTTTGACAGAGGGCAGCTCGGTAGGTGGTGAGGTGGTCCTTGTAGGCCTCAAAGTGTGCCATGAGACCTGTCCTCCTCGACAGTCTCTCAAGTTGGCGACCTTTTGCCTTCATGGACCGGAGCTGGGGTGTGTACCAGGGGGCAGTGTGGGTGAAGGAGACCGTACGGGTTTTGAGGGGAGCAAGATGGTCGAGGGTGGATGAGAGGATTTGATTATAGGAGGACACCATTTCAGCGGTGGAGTGGATAAGGGGGTCAGGGGTGGTGTGTCGGCTGAGCGAGTGAAGGAGGTCCATGGTGCAGATGCTTTTTGTCTTTCTGTACGAGATGGGACGTTGAGTACGGACAGAGGTAGTGGGGAGAGGAACAGAGAAGAGGACAGCGAGGTGATCGGCAACATGGAGGTTTAGGCTGGAGAGATTTTGGGGGGTGATGGATGGAGTAGAGCAAACAAGGTCTAGAGTGTGGCCTTTATTATGTGTAGGGAAATTAACGTGCTGTGTGATGTTAAAATCCCCGAGGAGGAGGATGGATGCGGTGGGGGAGACAGAGATGAGGAGGTCAGATAACTCAGATGTGAACACGGGGGAAGGTGTGGGGGGCCGGTAGATCAGGATAGTTATCACAGGTTGATGACCAGTAAGCTTAAAAGCAAGGCATTCAAATGATGTGGTGGGGGGGAGGGAGACAAGTTTAGTCTTGAAGCAGGCACGGTGGAGAACCGCGAGGCCCCCACCCCGACCTGCAGCACGGGGCTGGTGTAAGTAGGTGTAGCCAGGGGGAGTGGCATGATTGAGGGAGAGGTATTCGTTTTGTTTGATCCAGGTTTCGGTGAGGCAGAGGAAATCCAAGTCGTGATCCAGGATTATGTCATTGATGATGTGAGATTTGTTATTGAGGGATCGAGTGTTGAGGAGAGCAAACTTAGCACAGAGGGGGGGGGGGAGGAGGGAGGGAAACTGGAGGGGTCAGACTTGGGTAGCTGTAAGAGGTTGTTTGTGTTTGCGCCGGTACCATGGTTATTGTGGTTGGAACGGCTAGAAACCCTCAGGTTTATACATACAGGGATGTTGGAACAGAGTGAGTCTGATTTTTCTGAGTCATTCTTGGCAGTTTGTGAAGGGACAGAAAACAGATACCCTCCCAGACGATAGGGGGAGCTCAAGCGAGGGGGAGTAGTGGGGGGAGGCGGCAGTGGGAGTGAATGGGCCCTCCGCAAGGGGGAGGTAGCAGCAACAGAGGGCGCATGACAATTGTTTGTGAACAAGGGAGGGAGTGAAGAAGAGCTGGGATGACTTCGCCATCCTGGGACAAAAATATTGCACTGTCCGGACATTTTATTTATTGATACATTGTTATTGTTATAAGTTCTTCTTGCCTTCACTGTAAAAAATAAATACAAATACAAATAAATTCCCCTCCCAAAAAGGGCACTTTTGGCATCAGGGGGAAACGGGCAGGTGCTCAGGCACTCCTAGCACCCCCCTCTGCATGTGCCTGCTCGGAAACAGGCCTGGGTCCCTGATGTCAAACCACTGTATTGTTTTAACATTGTTGTGCCCAAATCCCCCCTTCATGTCACATAATGTTACAAGTTTGTTCATGTCAAGTGCACATTAGGCCTATGTGGAAAAACAGTCTGTGAGTCTCACTGTCTGTCTCTCTTTCTAGCTGTCTGCATTGAGACAGAGAAATCAAGAAAAAAAAGTGCATGTGATTGATCCTGACTGCAACGGCCTTTTTCTTCTCTTCTCTCCATCAACAACAGCTCCTGTCTCTAAACCCACCATCTCTACAAGCTGTGAACCTGACTTGTCCTCCTGTGTTCTCTGGTGTAATGCAATCATCACAGATGCTGAACCAGTCAGTTACACCTGGTTGAAAGACGACACGGAGAAGATTGAGTCACCCAGAGAGCAAATCATTACAAAGGTACAGTAGTGACGAAGTGTTGGTCCAACTCTCTTCCTGTCCATGTGTGAGTTAGTTAATGTCCACTTGTAATATCAGGGGACTAAACAATGCGTTACTTTACAGGAATAAACCAGAATCATTTGTTCAGCTTGCTTCACATATTCATTACACTACAATAGGGTTAGGGTTAGGGTTCATGGTTTTTGTGGTGATCCTATGTTAGTGAGAATGGAAGTGGAAAAAGTCTGGTTAACTTTAACCACCTGTACTGTATTTGTGAGAAATGAGTGGTACCAATGAATCAAATGTGGATTAAAACAAACCAAAAATCCAAGTCTTTCATAACAATAGGAGTTAAAGCCACAGAACGATAATCACCAGGTTCCTTAGGACACGTTTTCTTCTTTGGAAGAGGTGTTATATGTGAAGTCTTCCACTTTGTAGGAAGTATATGAGTGTCCATGGAACACTGAAACATAGGCTGCCACACGGGTGCAAGCTCAACTGCAAATGTTTTCAGAATAAAGGCACTGAGATGATCTGCTCCTGTGGCTTTCCTCTGATTCAAATGTCTAAACGTGTTCCTCACCTGCTCAACTGAAACATCAATTATATCAGACAGCACAGGTAGGTCTGAGCTGATGATATTCCCAGCATGATCTGAATTGTTCCCTTTATTAAACCTAGCAAATACACTGTTCAACTGATTTGCAAAATTGGCCTCATTATCTGCCACCAATGCTTTCCGGGTGGTTGACAGTCCAGTCATGCTTTTCATGGTGTCCCATAACTGTTTGGTATTTTTGCTTTTAAAAACCTTTTCTAGTTGTAGCCCTCTTTGCATCTCGCAGCTTCCACTTTAAATCTTTTTCTATACGCTTTAATTCTCCTACATGTATGTACCTGAAAGCAATTTTCCTCAAATGTATAATGTGTTTTACATCATTAGTTATGTACATCTTGTTATTTGGATATTTTTATCTCCTTGGTTGGTATCACTGACTGTACACAAAAGTCTATGTAGCCAAGGAGTCATGATGAAACTCCTCCCACATAATACAGTCAAAGCATGCCTTCATTTCTTCTATTCACCTTATTCTTTGCCCATACAAGGACGCTTCTTCTGTATGACATCATTTCATAATCGTCTTTCCGGTTTTAAACACGGAAGTAGAGTACGCCTACCGCAGTCATTTTTAGACTTGCCAAAAAGCTGTTTTCAAACAAAAAAAAAAAAAAACTGTTTTAAAGTTTGAATATTTTTCGGGTGAGAACGTAATTATGTGTGACCAGTTTATCAGAATAACGCCTATTGGAAATCTTTAACGAGCAGCGAGGACCGGGATCGCTGATTGTGCTGACACCGGTCGGACTAGCTATCTGTCAAACCCTACTGTAGGCTACTGGCAGTGAGAAAACACTGACGACGTGCTCTTCTAACGTTAAATGCCGACCGGGTACAGCCATCGGCTCCTCGCAGCAGTAATGTTATGAACATTGAACATGTAACTGAAGTTAGCCGCAGCGTAATTCTGAATGTTGCCAAACATTAGGGTTGTGCTACAACCCAGGTTTTACGAGTGAGAACGAGAGCTCTCACTAGTGCCTACAACGCTGCGTACGCAGCCCTATGGAAGACTGTCATTTTGCTCCAAAATTACTTTTCATTAAAACCGACCACCCACCCGTAGGTGGCGTGGTGCCCCCCTGGGGCTGACACGGATCCACATGACTACTTCACGTCCTAGCCCAGGGATAATCACTCTAATTTCTTCCAGCCAGCTGAGATCCGACGCACCCCGTGACGCATCGACGCAGCAAGGCTGGGTAGTGAGAGCTCTCGTTCTCACTCGTAAAACCTGGGTTGTAGCACAACCCTAATGTTTTACTTTGTTTCGAACTCAAGCTCTCACTAGTGCCTTAATTCAACCAACCTTGCTGCCGGGAGCACCCTACAGGGCGACCCGAAAGGCACCGGTGAACCACGGCCATATGGCAACATTCATGCCTGACCGTCTGACATATTAGAGTGGCAACGATACTACTTTCTTGCCACCGACAGCCCCGCGTGCGCGAATTGCGAACCGGACACGTCGAGACTGTAGTACCTAACAAAAGTGTGATGAGAGGACCATGAGGCCGCGGCACACATGTCCTCCCCTAAACACCGCGCAACAACGCAGAGGATGTCGCAACACCCCGCGTAGAATGCGCCTTGATACCCTCCGGGGGTATCTTACCCACGGCAGAGTATGCCAAAGCGATCGCCTCCACTATCCAGTGTGATAAGCAATCCTTGGAAAGGAGGCCACCCTGGGCCTTCTGCCAAAGCAGACCAACAACTGGTTTGGAGACGCGTCCTGGCCACATAGGCCGAGAGCGCCCTTACTGGGCACAGCATGTGCAAGCGTCACTCCTCACCCGAACTGAACGGCGGGGGACAGAATGCTGATAAGTCTATGACCATAGACCTAAAGCTGACATTAATATTCTTAGGTTGGTAAGCCGGGTTAGGTCGCAACGTAACCCTGCGCCCATCATTCCCAAAACCATACAGGCCTGCTGCACCGAGAGGGCAATCAGGTCACCAACTCTCTTTCCTGACGACAAGGCCAGCAGCAGCGCGGTCTTTAAAGACAGAACCTTTAAATCGGCGGAGTCCAAGGGCTCAAACGGATGACCCGTTAGCCCGTCCAGCACCGTAACCAGGTCCGATTTGGGAAAAAACGCACCGCGACGGCGGGCGCAGTTTACGCGCCCCCTTCATGAAGCGCGAGACCAAAGGGTACGCCCCCACGGGGCTCCCTTCAATTCCCATGTGGCAAGCAGAAATCGCGGCTACGTACACCTTAAGCGACCGCGGGGACTGACCCGCGTCAAGCAGGCTCTGAAGGAAACAGAGAACTGGTCGCACACTGCAGTTCACTGGATCCACGCCCTACTTGCTGCATAGTGCATACCACATTATCAGGCAAGCCCTGGGCTAGCAACTGGTCCCATTCAGGAGCCAGACTGCTAGCTTCCACCTGCCACCTCCCCCTCCGCCTGGGATAGGAGATCGGCCCGTACCGGCAACGCCCAGGGCGGATCTTGCGCCAGGGAGACCAGGTCCGCAAACCATGTCTGCCTGGGCCAAAACGGACTAAAACGAGCCGGAGGCGCTGTTCCCTCACCCTGTCCAACACCTGACGGATCAGGGGGGTCGGGGGAAACGCATAGAGCCCCTCCCTCGGCCACGCGTGCGCTAGCGCGTCATGACCTAACGGGGGCTGTCCTCCTGGATCGAGCACCACAGTGGGCAGTGTGTCGCGCGCCGCGATGCAAGAGATCGACGCGGGTGCGACCAAACCTGGCCCAAACCTGTTCCATCACGCGAGGGTGGAGGCACCACTCCATATAACGGGGATTGCCTCGAGACAGCAGGTCGGTCGTAACTCAGCCGTCCCGGCAGATAGACCGCTGACACTGAAAGGAGACGGGGATACACCCACAGGTGAATCCCCGCTATGGTTCAGCACCCCCGACCGCACACCGCCCTGTTTGTTCAGGTGGGCGATCGCTGCCATATTGTCCGAGCGAATCAGAACATGGTGCCCATGTGTGAGCCGCTGGAAGTGTTACCTCCGCAGGCCGGGGGGACTGCGGAGGCAACGTTCTCTTCCGAGTCTGGCCGCACGCGGACTTGTCCGGCAGTGCGGTCCCCAGGAGAGCTCCCAACCAACAATGGGCCCACGGCGTGTTGGAATTGATCCAAGTTTCCTTAAGGTCAAAGATCATCCTCATAAAAGTAGGAGGGGAAAATGTTTTGCAGACAGATCCCCTGTCCCCATTTGACATTTCTGCTGAGGTCGACACACAAAAGTGTCGACAGTTCAGTTATCTAAAGTAAGATGGACGTTTATTTCCATGCCTAGTGTGGTTAAGAGGTGTTGCGTCGTCTCCCGTCTCAGTAAAGGCGTTGTGGTTAAGGTGCCGCCTTTTAGTCCCCATGAAGACATAAAGAACAGAGGTTAAACCGAGGTTGCACTCTCGCACTCTCCAAAACACACCTGCAAAACAGAGTTTTGCAGACGGGCCTTTACAAGAAGCATGCATGGTTTAACCACAGGGCTTCTTTCCACTATTTTAGTTATACGCCTGTGACGTATGAGATGTTGAATGTGTGTGTGTGCATGTGTGTGCGCAGGATGTTCTGAGTGTGTGTGAATGTGTGTGCGCAGGATGTTCTGAGTGTGTGTGAATGTGTGTGCGCAGGATGTTCTGAGTGTGTGTGTGAATGTGTGTGCGCAGGATGTTCTGTGTGCATGTGGATGTATGTGCACGTACACAGTTTGAGCCACCTGTAAGCACACCCCCCAGGACGGTTGACGGGTGAAGATAAGCAGCCAATGAGAATAGCGAAATTGGCAATCTGCATAGCCACACATGGAAACTCCCCTATTAAGATCCAGCCTCTATTTTGATTGTATATAACCCAATGCTTGATAATAAACTTTGCTTCTTCATCGGAGGAGACCTGAATTCAGTCCAAGGCTTGGTGTCGTCTGTTCTCTTTCACTTTTTACTCTCCACCAGAATTAACGAACACGGGAAATTGAGTCATCTTGATTGCAAATCCTTTTTCCATCTATTTGATTGGTCAACTTTGCTAATTTCCAATAGTTGGTGACGCCGACGTTCTCTGAGTAGGAGAGACTTCGATCTTTCTTTGGGCATCAGACCTCTGACAAGGGTGGCCGCCTCGTCCAAGGTAAGCGGAGCCTATTATATTGAAGTCTGCACCTTTGGCATATGTAAATCGGTCTGATGCTCAGAGGTTGATTGAAGGTAGGAATGTGAATTGCCGACATTAAATCTGGAGAATAAATTACATATAGGACAAAGGCGTAATATTCCAGGGATAGTGCGGGGGTTTGACCAAGCTACGGGCTTGAAAGACAATCAAACACTAGGAATAGTTCCAGGGTAGCGCGGGGGTTTGACCAAGTTTACGGGCTTGAAAGACAATCAAACGCTAGGTAGAGTTTCATGTTTCATGTTGAGTTTCAGTTTCATGAGAAAGTGTGAGGGGTTGACCTGAGGGTTTGGAAGACACTCAAGCACTGGAGACGTTTTTCTCAGTTTCATGAGAAAGTGTGAGGGGTTGACCTGAGGGTTGGGAAGACACTCAAGCACTAGCAACGTTTTTCTGATAATCTGCAAAACTGTATTTGTCTAACCAATTACTGTCAAGGAGGAATTTCAGAAGTCTGTTGATAGTGCTCTAAGTCAGCACTGACTCTGAAACTGTGTTGTAATTGAAAGTGGAATTTAAAAAAGGACTGTTAGCACTCGCTAACAAGTGACAACCGGGCTACGGTCACAGTGCTGGGGGAACCCCATGCAATGAGCCGGGGAGAGCTGGTCTGAAGCAGTGTGCGAAACAGTAAACTCCCTAGAAGCTTGCTCATTGGGCACTAAGTTCTGGGCACTACGACCCAATTCCACTTTCATTACGGGTGTGTGGTGTTATTACTCTATAACTCTGTCAGGATCCTGTCAATAGCTGGGTTTAGTAATTGTTTCTTTAACACGTTCAGTGCCAGCGACGCCATATGGCGTCATTAGAAATTTACCGTACAGTGCCAGCGACGCCAAATGGCGTCATAACTCCAAATTGTTTTTTTGACGGGGGGGTGTCGATCTAAGCTTCTTACGTCGCCTCTAACAATATTGTAGCTATTGGAGGTCGATAACCTATTTTACAAACCCATTAGGTGGCGACAGCACTCTCCTGATCAGAGAAAAAGGAGCCAAACACACAGAAATAGTCACTGTGGAAAATGAGGAAATCGCATCGCATCCGTCCGTATGCATCGACGTGCCTCCATAAACGAGCACAACGCCAGCTGTGCCCCCAGCAGCAGCATCCGCTGTCACAACTGAGCACTTCCATGTACGCTGCAACAGCACATTCACATAATCAGCATTATTATTCCGAACTGGAAGCATGCCAGCCCGTGACAAACACACGCGGAACCAAAAAGCTGAATGTCGCGCACCATTCACTGTGTGTGCGCAGCAAACTCAGCAGAGACTGAGAGCCACCAGACACATAAGACACACCCAGGAGGCGTGTGCAGTTGAGGGGGGGGGGGGGGAGCACGGAGAGCAGCAGAGCAGCATACACTTCACCCAGACAGACCCAGACATCAGAAAATTAGCTTCAGAGTCAGAGATGTGCTTGAAATGTTTAATTTCACAAAAGGCTCATTATCTCAGCTCGTAGAAAAAAAGGTATATTTTTCGTTCAATCAAGCTATCTTCTCCGGCTCATAACTAAAGAACGGAAAATGGGATCAATAAACTTTTTTTTGCAGGTGATAGAAGAGAGTCTCATCGTTATTTGTGCGTGTTCAGTGTTTACATAGTAATTATTAAAAAAATTATATGACTGTTTTAAAATGCATTGCGGCCTATGTGGCACAGCAAGCAACCTTTTGCCCAAGGGCCGTGGCACTGAAAGTGTTAAGAGGATAAGATTTGAAGTTATTTTTCCTAAAGCGCGAGAATTTTGGATAATAGGAACATACATTTAAAAATCAAAACATAAAATTTTTATTTTATTAAAATTTAGAAATCATCCAAATTTATTTTTATTAAGTATTCTAAATACCCAATAACATGTACACATATTCTTCCAAAATCTAGGAATTATTTGGACATCCCTAAGGGGTGAATAATTGAAGTCAAAATCACTAATAAGATAGTGAAAGTGAAATTTGGCACACTGCTACCTGGATACCTTAAGTTAGGAGTCTAGCCGATATAACAGATTCTGACCAGCGCATACCTGTGGCTTATACCCTCCGGTGGGAACCCCTGACGGGGGCTGGCATCTTGTGACACGGCCCAAGACTCCTCTCTTAGGGGGAAAGACCATTAGAGTACGGCGAAGATAAGCCGATAAGCGTAGATATGCTCTACTGACCAACACAGCTAAGGCGTACATAAGCCGCTACTGACCAATACAGCTAAGGCGTATATAAGCCGATAAGACGTCGATCCGCAGAGATAGTGCAGAAGTAGAAGGATCAGTGGCGTCTACACTAATAAAAATAGAAATTTTATTAAAAGTTAGAATTCATCCAAATTTCTTTTTAATAATTATTTCACATACCTCATAACAACAGATATATTGTGCCAAAATCTAGGGGGAAATAGAATAGTAGAAAGAGTAGAACCATTAAGTCGAAATAATTTGTTCATTACAGTGGTGTCAGAAAATAAACTTTTTATTTTTATTTAGAATTCATCTAAATTTGGTTTTTATAAGTATTTCCAATACCTCATAGTATTTAGATATATCGTTCCGGGAACTAGGGGAAAACAGGATTGTAGAGAGGGTGGAACAACTGAGACAGTCCGAAGGTCCGACAGTCCGACAGTCCGAAGGTCCGACAGTCCGAAGGGCCGACAGTCCGAAAGTCCGACAGTCCGAAAGTCCGAAAGTCCGACAGTCCGAAGGTCCGATAGTCCGAAGGTCCGATAGTCCGAAATTCCGACAGTCCGATAGTCCGATAATGGTCCTGGTATAGACAATAGGGTTCCATTGCTTGTGTGTCTGGACTGAAGCAAGATGAACGAGGAAAAAACTCGTTAGATTTAGGATCAAAACCGCAGGGAGATTGAAGTACATTTTCTGTATAACATAGAGGGATAAATAAATTGTGTAATTAGCCACACTCCTGGATTTGGAGAGGGAGTGCAGTTGGGCTCAAAGTGACAGTTTGATTCTGACAAGGGACGCCTTGTCAGAGTAAAACTGACAATTGACGGGGGGGGAAGTGATTTTATATGCCTGCCTTGATAATTTTTATTAAAATAGGGGGAGTTTTAGAAACCACAATAACAGGGTGGCATGTGTGGAGTATTATTCATTGCGAGAATGCCACGGTAATCGGCTATTTTGAAACACATTCAATAGAGAGGTTTTACTGCAAAATAGTCGAACTTTCAAATTGGATGGATATAGAGTTTTCATTAATAGAACTACTGATTCTCCCGGCGCTTCATTGTATTATAGGAAGACATTAGAAGTGAAAGTAAGTTGTTCTTGAAGGGACATATAACAGAGGGTGTAGTGTTCTCAGAAGGAAGCGGCTGCGGGAAGCGTGGCTCTTGTGGCGACCTTTGATATGGTTATAGAAAGTTGAGAATAGGTTCATTGAGAAATACTGTACTATTGACAGTGAACTTTGAGATTTTGACAGACACCGGAGCGAGTTTAAATAAACTTATTTGAATGCCCTGTTTAGCCATATAAATTAGAACTCAAACAGAATTAGGAGGAATAGGAGTATGAGAGATCGCCTCTGATATGCTAAAAAATAGAAATGTGGCAGAAACGCTCAATTCTGCTGTTGATGGGGGTGATAAACCCTATCCTAATTGCCTTGCTAGTAACTATCTGGGTCATACTGGATAGATGGTTTAAGCGTAGACATATCGAACAGTCAATATACGCAATTATGCGCCCTGTGAGGATGGCAAGTATCTATGCAAACAGACAGCTCGTGTGATGCTAAAGCAGTTAGCCATTTAGCATGAACTATGCAACAAGTTAAATAATAACTAACTAAATTATATTTTAAGTCCGTCGGGTAAAGTAGCGAAAAGCGCGATAATCACATCAAAGGGGAGAGTTAAGATAGCGAGATTAGCACATTTTAAGCGGAGTGAAAATTTTGCACTATCGGTTAGAAGAATGGAAACGGTGAGAGCTATGGGAGCAGCATTGTGACGGGGTCCGGGTGGAAATATGTTTCGGGTAAAGTTTTGTTCCGCCTGAGTGAACAAGCGCGTCAAGGGTTTACGAGGGGAATAGATATTGGTTAAAATATAGCATGTACTTAGTAGATAAGGGTTAACGCGTTGGGATAATTGATCAAAGGGGAATAGCGCTAAATACAATCGAGGAACGGTGTTAGAATCTCCGGGTGACATACCCCGGATGTTGATTATATAAGCGGGGTCAAGATTGGCGAGGAGTCGCGTGCGTGCATCTATGATGTGAGCAAAGAAGGCAACTAGCGAGTAGCGGGTGTGGAGTTCCTGATGGCGGAAGTGCCTACAGAATGACGTGGTGTAGTTTTGCTGGTGGAGGCAGAGAACAGGCACGGTTGTACAGGCACAGGAGAGAGGCAGCAGCATGGTTGAGAATAAGGAAACGGAGTGTTTGAGAGAGCGAAAGGAATGGAGGGGTTGCAGCGTGTGAATAATCATGTGTGATTGTTATTGTGTTGTAATGATTGATTGGTTGAGGAGTGAATGGAGTGGGAATTGATCAGTGCTGATTAATGCGGGTTGATCGGTCATTGTTGAATGGAGGAGGAATGGGGTTGAGTATTGATAGTAGGTTTGATTAGTTTAGATCAAAAAGGGGGAACGCGGCTTTCAGTGATCGAAGTTCCCGCCCCATGTGAGAGCATCAGCTGCTAACTGATCAGGCACGGTCGCCCCTGTGCCTCCGGCATTTGTGGTCCTCATTGGGGACTATGCTGCTAAAACTGGAGGCACGGTTTACTTTGTTGGCTGAATGGAGTTGAGTGTTGTATCATTTGGTGAATTGTGGAGTGCATGGGTAAAAAGAGGAACACACAGTGCTTCGTGGGTCCCCTGTGGCCGTTTCCTGTGTGGCTCGGTTAAATCTCAGCATAAGCACATTGTCACATATAATAAGTTATGGAAAATAAAATAGATTGAACCGGGAAATTAATTACAACGGTGGGGAACACTGAATACTGCACATTATATAGTAATACTCACTGAATAGAAAGTTTGCAGAAACTCATAGAAGAACAACAGACATACGATGAGTTTGCTTAGTTGACAAATTTGCATAAATGGAGGCTTTGTTGATTAACTTGAGAATTCCCTCCGTTATCTCTATAAAAGAACTAACACAAACCCAGGTAAAATACACTAACATTTTTCCGTTTGAGATGAGCTACACATAGCGAAATTTACACTAGGAGACGGGAAGAGGGTTCAAAATTTTGTCTATGAATTAAGACAATGACTTTTTAGGACAAGACTGTCCTTGGGTGCATTTGAAGTATGTAAACAATGTTAACTGTTACTGTTCCATCTAGAGGTCTTGCCAGCCTCCACACACTAGTGAACTGGGAGGTCTAGCCATCCTCCATGAAGTCTTGATCACAGACATGTCACAAAACCACAAAGTCAGTACATTGAAAACGCTGTAAGCTTGAAATGCACCCCAGGGAGCCATCTAGTCTAAGGAGAAAGTCATTAAAACCAAATGTAAAGGATTGGGGAGGGGGTCACATTTCAAACATCATCTGCTGAAGAGACTTATTGTCGTAATTAAAATAGTTTGTCTGAAAACAGGCACACTGTGAGATAATGCTGGGTGGAGATGTCATACAGGAAACTTTCACCAAAGCACTACACTTAAGCTAGTTCAGTAAATGACTAGAGAGAAAAAATCAGTGTCATGTCATGGAGTGAGATTATATTTGTTATAGGTTTGTGTTGATTCTTTTTGAGGTCACAAATTCCGATCTTTTGACTACAATTTTAAGGTGCGGCTTTTTATTTTACATAATGAGGATCTAAGTAAATTTTCATGCATTCGTTGTATAAATTGGGACAAGAGGGCAGAGTTTGGGAACTGGGGTATGGGAAGAAATAATATGACGAATTAGGAAAGGTTAGCTGATGATGGGTCAAGTGTGTTGATGTTGAGATTTGACTGTGTCTGTTTTTGTACACAGGAAGTGGAGACATCGGGGAACCAGGAGACTGGAAAATTACCTAAGACTGTTAGTTTGGTGGACCACAGACGCGCCGAAAAGATGGAGTCATTACCTCCTTTCCCAATTCACAATGGTCCAGACAGCACTGTCCACTATCTTTCAGACGGCTCGAGCGTTGAAGCGGTCGATTTTAATAGACCCTCGAGGGTTACTGTTGAGGTGGCGCTGATCCGACTGCCCCCCGGTATCGTTGTAACCTGGAACGTGGCGGAAGCGAACAATTTAGAGCCACCGATGGAAGATTACACTATTTACATGACTTGGGAAACGGGAAAAGGAAACGGTATCTTCCGTAATTGGAAGTCTAGGGGAGTGGTAAAGTGTTTGCAGCTTCCGATGGCTGTGGTGGCTGCCCGTTGCAGGCCAGGGTTTACGGCCGGTTTCACTGTAGTGGGTAGAGACGCTTTTGGTAGATATGGTTCTTTTAGTAAGGTGGCATGGGCTTTGATGCCTGAGTAGGAGTTTGGAGATATGTCAATCATCTATGCACAAAGAGGGCGGTGCCTCGAGCCGGCCAGGATAGTCAGTATAACAGTTGCGATAATAAGTGAAGGGTACGTTTAAAAATGATTCAAATTGCAATGCTAATGGAGTACAGGCTATGTTACAGAATGAAAGGAAAGATCAGTTTTGCTGCGGATTTGAGTAAGTAGTTATACATCTTTGTTAAAGGTGTATAAAGAGGGATTGATGGGATTTCTCACGTTCCTTTCCTCATTCAGGTATCCGGCTTCGAATGGGACACAGATGCCAATCTCAGGCAGAGATAATGTTATTTTGAATGTTTTTAAGCTTAGTTATGCTTATGTGAAAAATAGGGTTAGGGTTAGGGTTATAAAAATAAATTGCTGCAATAGTATGTTCCTCAGTTTTCTGATATCTAATCATGTAATATGTATTTTCATCTTGAAATACATTATGCTAATTCAATTATATATTTTATTATGTTTTAAATATGTTATTTTTGAAATACACATTTTGATGCTCTATTGTTTCATGTGACCTCTGCTCCACTGTCATCGGGCGGAGTTTTGCTGCAAAAATCTCTTGCAGGGTCTCCTGCAAGCGTATGGAGCAACTCACCGGGGCCAAAAGTTCATTCAGGCGTATATCAGTCGCTATCGAAACTAACAGACGTCTGTATGTATTTGATGTGGTTTTGACCGTATGGAAAGAGCGCATCGTGTAGATTATCCAGCAAACGAAGATGTCTCTAAAAAGCCCGTAGAAGAGAGGGGGGGGGAGTTTCCACATCCTGCCCACAATAAAACCTGCAGCTACTTGTGTCTAGAGGGTCACCGAAAGATCACTTTTAACAGTTCATTAACTCTCACCTAATTAAGTTAAAATTATGATAAAATAATAGAAAGCATGTGTGTATTAATCTTTTCTTCCATAGGTGAATTGATTTAACAAATAACATATTGTAACGTATCGTGATACGCCAAGGAACGGAGAGTTGTAGTTGGTACAGGTTAAGATGCTTATATTCAGCAGTTGCAGAAGGGAAATCAGAGTGAGGAAGCCTTTAGGGCAGTCCACCAGCAGCTCAAAGCAAAATGCTGGACCAATTGTTGAGAGACAGATGCTGTTGCTAAATCATGGAAGAAATGGAGTCAGACTGGAATGGGAAGAAGAAGGAGATGAACCGGTGTGAGGTAAAGACAGAATAGTGTAGAGAGGGACAGAAACGCCGTGAAGGTGGATCTGGCGGAAGTGGGGGTAACCTTGTGACATGGGGTTACAAGCTTCCTAGATTTGTGCTCCTCACAAAGATGTAAAAACAGGTGTACCGGCTGGGACCTGAGGTTATGAAAATAATATAGGCAGCTGAGGCAGGCCAACTGGCCTTAGAGCGTGGAAAATATATTGTTTCTTTATCATTTTATACTTTTATAATCTTAAAACAATAGCTTGCTAAAACAAAATTAAAGGGACTCTTGTAGGACTCTTGAAAAAGTCAATCTATGCAATATTGAATTTTATAGTTTATAATAGAGTTTTGTTGTTTTTAGGATACATTGAATGTACCACAGACCCACAGGATGCATCAACAAGGTTTCTCCTGAAATAAAAACAGGTCTCCGGGAGTTTTATCCGAGTTGATGTGCTCTTGGGCGAAGTGAACAGTCTAAGATGTATGGTTGTATGTTTCTATTTTCTTATATTGTTTATGTTATTAACATTGTGTATGTTTTTATATTTTTAATATTTTTATAATATGTTTAAAATGCTGCTATAAAATTGAAGGGTTAGGACAAAATACAGGTAAATGATTATTGATTTAGATTGGATAAATTCAACTATTTAGTTACATAAGTAAATTATGTAAACAGGGGGTCTGTTGGAATTGATCCAAGTTTCCTTAAGGTCAAAGATCATCCTCATAAAAGTAGGAGGGGAAAATGTTTTGCAGACAGATCCCCTGTCCCCATTTGACATTTCTGCTGAGGTCGACACACAAAAGTGTCGACAGTTCAGTTATCTAAAGTAAGATGGACGTTTATTTCCATGCCTAGTGTGGTTAAGAGGTGTTGCGTCGTCTCCCGTCTCAGTAAAGGCGTTGTGGTTAAGGTGCCGCCTTTTAGTCCCCATGAAGACATAAAGAACAGAGGTTAAACCGAGGTTGCACTCTCGCACTCTCCAAAACACACCTGCAAAACAGAGTTTTGCAGACGGGCCTTTACAAGAAGCATGCATGGTTTAACCACAGGGCTTCTTTCCACTATTTTAGTTATACGCCTGTGACGTATGAGATGTTGAATGTGTGTGTGTGCATGTGTGTGCGCAGGATGTTCTGAGTGTGTGTGAATGTGTGTGCGCAGGATGTTCTGAGTGTGTGTGAATGTGTGTGCGCAGGATGTTCTGAGTGTGTGTGTGAATGTGTGTGCGCAGGATGTTCTGTGTGCATGTGGATGTATGTGCACGTACACAGTTTGAGCCACCTGTAAGCACACCCCCCAGGACGGTTGACGGGTGAAGATAAGCAGCCAATGAGAATAGCGAAATTGGCAATCTGCATAGCCACACATGGAAACTCCCCTATTAAGATCCAGCCTCTATTTTGATTGTATATAACCCAATGCTTGATAATAAACTTTGCTTCTTCATCGGAGGAGACCTGAATTCAGTCCAAGGCTTGGTGTCGTCTGTTCTCTTTCACTTTTTACTCTCCACCAGAATTAACGAACACGGGAAATTGAGTCATCTTGATTGCAAATCCTTTTTCCATCTATTTGATTGGTCAACTTTGCTAATTTCCAATAGGCGCCATTGATGGTGGGCTTGTCCTGAAGCAGAGCCTGGCGAATCGCCTTCAGCTCTAACACGTTTATGTGGTGAAGCTCCTGAGCGTCCCACCGGCCGTTCGCCGAAAAATGCCCGCAAAACGCACCCCCTCCCCAAAGGGAGGGCGTCTGTGCGAATCACCATCCTGAGCGGGACAGGGCCCAACAGAGTACCTCTCGAGAGGTAACGGGGGTCCGCCCATATGGCCAGCACCTGCCAGGCCTGACCTGTCAGAGAAACCCTGCGATGACGGTCCCCGGCCGAGTCCAGGCGAAGCCTGAGAAACCAGATTTGCACCACGGGAGCATGTGTAGCCTCCCCAGCGGGAGCACATGCAGTGCTGAGGCCATCAGGCCCAACATCACTGTGCACTGATGCACTGACACCGAGGGCACAGACCTAATGTCCTTGGCTTGCTGTCCGCACCGTGCGAACCTGTCGCTCTGGCGAAAGGTTCGCAGGAAGTCTAGCTTGGTATGTTCCGTGGCCCGGACCCTCGAGTCGGCCGCTAAGAGAACGTCGTCGAGATATAGGAAGGCGCGGATCCCCCTCGCGCGGAGGGGAGCCAAGGCTGTCTCCACGCACACCGTGAGGGTTCGCGGGCTCAAAGACATGCCGAAAGGCAAGACACAGAACTCGTAAGCCTTCCCCAGGAAGGAGAAACTCAGGTATTTCCTGTGTCTCCTGACCACGTGGACATGGAAGAACGCATCTTTCAGATCCCCGGAAGTAAGAAATCCCCCTGTCTCAACTCGTTGAACAGGCGGGGAAGAGAGCATTCGGAACGGGACTTCCTCAGCGTCTTGTTGAGACGCCGAAGGTCCAATTTTGGACGCATGGAGCCGTCCTTCTTGGGCACGACAAAGTACCTGTGGCAGAAAACCCAAGCGCACATCTGCCTTGGGAACCGAACGAATCGCCCCTTTGGCGAGGAACGAATAACCTCCTTGTGGAGTATGTCCATGGCCTCCCCCCTCCACGGCCAGATCGGGGGTCCCGTCGAGCGTGGGTGTGGGCCTGGCAAACTGTAGAGCGTATCCCTTCCTGGAGGGTGCGCCGTAATGGGGACGGGGAACATAGATGCTCCCAGGCATCGAGCCTGTTGGACAAGATGGTCTCTTGTGGCCAAAGGAGCGGCACCCGTCATGAGCATATTGTTGGGCACCGGGACCTTTTGATCCGGTACCCTGATGGGGGGGGCGGGACGTGAGAGGCTACGCCCCCCTGCCGCATGGTCAGTTCCGTAGTAGCTGTGCATGCTGGGGGAGAATTTATTATGCAAGCTCCGCCCACTGACGCGCCCCGTGGGTGTGTTGTATCGAAGTAACCCCCCCCTGCCGTGCGACTTTCGCAGGCTGGGGGGACTGCGGAGGTAACGGTCTCTCTCGAGACCGGCCGCATGTGGACTTGTCCGACAGTGCGGCCCCCAGGCGAGCTCCCGACCAGCAATGGGCCCTCGGTGCCATTGATGGTGGGCTGTCCTAGGAGCCTCTAGCCGAGGCCAAGCCGTAGCCATGGACCAAGGCGAGCCTTGATGATGGGTATGAGACCCTGGGCGAGCTCCCGACCGAACTCGGGCCTTGGGCACCGAGGACGGTGGGTCTAAAGCTACAAGCCGCAGGCTGGAACTGAGCCCAGCCTTGGTGAGCCAACCGGAGGGCTTGACCTGAGCGCTGCCAACCGAGGCCAGGCCATGGCCATGGACCAAGGTGCGCTGTGCCCCCTGCCAGGCTCCCTGCGCTTGCAGGGGGCGCTCCAACAAGGGAGTGCGACCCATGGAGAGCTCCCAACCACCCCAGGCCTTGGGCACCAAGGGCGGTGGGCTTGTCCTTAGAGCTACAAGCCAATGGCTGGCACTGAGCCCAGACCTTGGCGAGCTGTAACCCCTGCTGGACGCGTAGCGCCAGCAAGGGGCGGTACTTCTATTGTAGCGGAGGTAGCTCGCGCCCAATGTACTTAGCACACAGATACTAACTGCACGGGTGCACGCCAGCTATCTGCAACAATACTGTCGTTCTGTGCTAAACAGTACTAATGCTATCTGCACGTATGCAAGCTAGCTTTCACACTCCTTTGAGAGCGGCCCTGGGCATCGCCCCACGAACTGCTCCCTTGGAGGGCTCGCTCGTGAAGATAGCCCAGCAGCTGCAAGACCGAGGGTTCAAGGTGCCTGTGCAGCGTGCTCATGCCCAAGGCAGAACACGCACTTATCGTGCCGGTTCATACTCGGCCAATGTAGCGATACACACGGCCCATCCCCTGGCTGACTTTCCCTGCTAGTAGCAAGAGAAAGCCGGAAGCTAATCACTAATAGCAAGCTCCCACGGGCCGCACCCTGTTAGCGGGAGTACCGTTTAAGCAAGCTAGCAGGCTAGCAAGAAGCACAGGCTAGACAGTAAGCAACCCGGAGGCTAGCGAACGTGCGCGTGCAACGGTAACGTAAGCGGCCCAGCCCGAAGGGGAGGCAACAATACCCACAACCTGTTAACCCGCGAGAACATGGCGTGAACAAGCCACTAGCTAAGCTAGCGTAAGCACTGAGAGACAAGCGTGCGCTAACACAAGCCTGCGCACAAGCCGGTGCAGCGAGTCTCTACCCTGAGTAACACGGGGAAGCAAGCGTGACCGCAGGAATCATAATTCATATTATTCCATAATTCTGCTGTTTAAGGTCGTACCTAGCCAGTGAGCATGAATCCCTTCAAGGGATCACACGGCGCCACCTTAAACATCGACACGGGAGCTGCGCCACCCACCTCAGATCCTTTACTTTGTGCAGGAGACAGCAGGGAAAGACGTGATCAAAGGGCAAACCGATGCATGCTTCAGCCAGAGCCGTATAGATTGCTCTGTCTGCAGCGGAGCGGACAGTTGGCTCGGCTGCATCCGTGCCCACAACTGAGCTCTTCTGCTTATATCTATCTTCTATCTATCTGTTTCTCCACACGATTCCCTGCCAGAAAGCCAGCACCCGAAGCCGAACGGCCAAGCCCTTTTCGTTCAGTCGCGTTTGGCATTTCCTTGTTGCGCTAGGATCCGTCCGGGGCAAAAACGGAGTCTGTGAGAGAAAACAGACTCTGTGCGTGTGGGGAGGAGCCCGCAGCTCAGAGGTGGAGAGGGGGGAGGGGGGGGGGGGGGGGGAGCAGGCTGCACAGAAACCACACCACGCCACCACATCAGAAAACACCAGCCAGAGTCAGTGAATGTGCTCGAAATTAGAGTGCAAAAAGTATTCATAAAAGTCACTATATCTTGAAAAGTAAAAAAAAACCGGCAGAAAACCCTTGAAAGTGCACTTGTTACAGAGGCTGTCATTTCATAATGGAACTGTCTAGAAACAAAATTTCTTCTTTGGAAGAAGCAGGAGTGTTCAATGTTTCATTAGAGTCCAGCCCTCTCAATATAGCCCTAATATAAACAATTCTATAGCTGTTTTCAACTGAATGGAAGTGAATCTGGCACAGGCTCCAGACAATTTTACTGAAGCGCTGTGGCACTCAATGTGTTAATCTAATGGCCTGCCTACAGACCTCTGCTCTTCGTGCTCCAACCGTAGTGCTATGTTCATGGGGGATCTCCTGCACGGGCACTCAGTCAGTGCTTCTTTTTCCCTAATTCCAGAACTTCTCTTAATCTAATGGCCTGCCTACAGAATCTCTGCTCTCTCCCTGGTGGATTCGAGAGCATCTAAGTGACGGTCTCCCGTCTGACTCCCTGCCTATGCAGGAGAGCACCAAGGCTCTGAGGTCCGGTTCTTTTATCTGTCATTGTCGAGGGTGTGTCTATATTTTTGCTGACTCAATGACTTCAATTCTGATTGGATCCAACATGATCCCTCTCCTAATGTTGGCCCTGCCCATCTACTGGGACACCTCCTATTGTCTTGAACTCAATGACACTCTCTTCCCACTCTCATCTGAAAACATGTTATGTAACAGGCTTACTTCAGCACACAACAATGCATTAATACAATTGTCATTTCAAACTTTGTGCATGTAACACAGACTATTTCAGCATACAATTAAAATCCATTCATATTGAAATTACATTTTCCACTTGGAAGTCCATAGACACGTGTTCACATCCCTCAGTCAACACAATGCATTTCAACGATATAATACAATCCATGTTTCACGTGACATATGGTTATAACATTGTGACTTCAGTGCACACAGGATATAGAAAAACGTTGGTGAATAGCATTTTGATTAAATAGGAGTCTCCTCTCCTCCAGTCGGCTTTGCCCCCTCGCAGGTGGTGGAGCAAAAGTTCATCCAAAGTTCAGCTTTTCCAACAACGGGAGCAAGCTAGCTATCTAGCTAACTGAAGAGCATGGCTTCTAGCTACTACTCTCGCTTAACGCGCGCCCTACACAGAGGTAGCTGGCGCCTAAAGTACTTAGCACACAGACACTAACTGCACGTGTGCACGCTAGCTATCTGCCACAACTGGGTGCGTTACCCTGTCTGGGGACGCCAGATAGCTGGAGTGCTACAAGCTAGTCCAAGCTGCACTGAGCAACTCGCTAACTATATATCTAACGTTACTCCTGGAGTAACGTGCGCGCTCTGACAATAGCTGATTGACTGCAGCTGTGTTCCTACCAAGCAGACAGCTCGGCTGCAGCTCTCCAAACAATTCAAACAAACTACAAGAAAAGGCTGCAAAATACAACAAAACTACGAAAAACCATGAACAATATTAATGGTAAATGAAATTGATTTATATAAGATAAGCTTTTCAAGAAGAAAGTATCGGAAGACCTATATCTTCAACTACAAAGCCTGTGGGACCATGGGGACAAATGGTGCACCTGGTAATGCTCGTGTTACAAGATCATCTCCTGATGTAGACATTCTGGAGGAATTAAAAGCGATCAACGGGAGAATGACCACTATGCAGACTGCGCTTGAAAAGCAGATTAATAAAAAAATGGACAGCCTACGTGACTCGATGACCAAGCTCGCTAATGACAACATGGTATCAATGAAAAAAGAGATGGAAAGAAATGCGAAGGAAATCAGAGAAAATATTGATCTGGAAATCGGAATTTTGAGCTCAAGGATGGACAACATTGAATTAAAGATTGAGAATGCCAAAACCTCCAAGAAAATCAGATTTGAGCCAGACGTTTCCATTATAGTCTCCGGGCTACCATCTGAAAGGAATGAGGATACGGCTGGGAAAATAAAGGAGCTGCTTGCAGTGGAACGATGTGACCCGATGCCAGCGCTGGTGGCCCGGAGCGTCTGAAGTCGCGAGGTCCGGGGGCCTGGTCTGATCAAGGTGAAGCTGGGATCCGTGCAGGAAAAGGTTGCCGTTCTTCGGCTGAAACATCTACTGCGGAAGAGCCAGAGCTTTGAGAAAGTCTACATAAGATCGGCTCTCGCCGGGATTGCGCTGGTTGCATTGCGTTGCGTTGCGGCTGAGCTCCGGTTTTGCTCCGTGCGCTGTGCTGCTGCGGCTGCGTGCAGAGCACGTCACGGCTCTGCTCCGTCAGACAGCTAGAGTGACGAGACCGACAGGTTCTCATGGTAAAATCGCGCGAGACAATTTGTATGTGGGATAAATACAACGACAAACAGGCAGAAGATCATTGTTCCCAACTGGAGAAGCAGAGGAGGGGTGGACTTGCTTGGTGTTGTCCTTGTAAAAAGGATGGGTCGTGTCATAAATTATTTTGTGGTTTTCCACTTCAATGATGAACTTTTCCTCATACATGTTTGTCCTCTGGCTTGATATTGAATGCTGTAAACACCTCTGCCCTGTTGATTTCATGCCTGGCTCCGCCCAACTTGCTGCAGCTCTGCTCCGTGAAAAATAGAACCCTTGCGTATCTTTTTCGGAGAGCTCCGGATCATCGGAGCTGGGACGGAGTAGACACGCAACGCAGCGGAGTAGGTGGGAATTGACACAATGATTAGAGTGGAAACGTATCGGCTCCGATGCCGTACCGCAGCGCAGACGGACCGAACACGGACCTAGTGGAATGTAGGCGTGTTGCCGCAGCACAGAGCACGGAGCAAAACCGGAGCTCAGCCGCAACGCAACGCAATGCAACCAGTGCAATCCTGGCGTTTCTGCGTGAGATCCCGGCGGTGGGTAAGGATTTCTATAGCCAGTAATGGCAAAATGATAAAACGCACACCCTCTGGAGAGATGTCCATGTCCCCGGCTGGGGGTGCACGTGGAGGGCAGCATTGAAGATTCTCGACCCAGTCTGTAAACGACTCTAACTTTTCACTTGTTCACTGGAATATAAATGGGTGGACAGCTACTAATTGTCTGTTAAGATCACTGATATTGAGATCACTAGACCCCGATTTTATTTCCTTAAATGAAACGCACCTCTCATGCCCAACAATTTACCTGGAGGGTTATACGTGGTTTGGATATAATAGGAACATCCATGTTAAAGCCCCGAGAGCTTCAGGGGGAGTTGGCATTTTTGTTAAGAACGCTGTGTTTGAAGACTATAAAGTAAATATTGTGGATAAATCCACTGACGGCGTGATTGGATTGCGTTTCGAGCATCGCCACTCTGAATATGTATTTGTTATATTTTCGTGTTATCTGTCACCAGAGGGGTCGACAAGGGGTCGTGATTCGGTGGCATTCTTCTGCCACCTGCTGGCGCAGTTGTATTCGATAAACTATGATGCGGTCTACCTGTGCGGTGATTTCAACAGCCGCATCTCGAACAGGGAAGATTGCATCCCGGACATCGATGGTATTGAACCTAGAACTGCTCTAGACACTGTGATGAATAAACATGGGGAAAGTCTGCTTGAATTCTTAAAAGATTCCAAATGCTGTATTCTAAATGGCAGATTATCCCCATCAAATGATAACTTCACTTCTGTCGTGCACCTAAGGGAAAAGCAGTTGTGGACTACATCATAACACCCCATGATTGCTTTAGGAATTGTGTTGATTTTAAGGTGTTTACATGATGTAAACACCTTACATCTCTTGAACTGGCGGAAAATATAGGGCCTGAGTGTACAGGTCTAATTGGTGATAAATGTAGATTGCCAGATCATTCTTTGCTTTCTTTAAAATTTTCTGTTGACAGTTATCACTCTGATGAGCCTACCTCTCCTTTGGAATTGCATGCTAATCAAACGAAAAGTAGACATAGGAATTTCCCAGAAAACTTTTTATCCTCTGATATGTGTTGTCTCGCTCTGATACAGCTTATTGATAATCTTTTATCATGTCAAAAAAATCAGGTTAATATTGATAGACTATATGGTTTGTTTTGTGATATGTTATATAAAGAAATGGACACTCACCTGATTGTAAAAAACAATATGTCTAGATGTAAGAAATGTAAGGAAAATAAACCCTATTGGAATGGTGAACTGGATAAATTATGGAAACATCTTAAATCTGCAGAGAAGCGGTTTCTTAAGAGCAAGTCCCATTCCCAAAGATTAAGCTCTAAAAAAGAATTTAAGCAATGCCAGGCGCTTTTTGATAAAAAATTGCGGTTTTTTAAAAGGAGATTTGATCGAGGTTATGCACTTAATTTGGAGCATTTACAAACTAATAACCCTCAAATCTTCTGGAGGGAGATAAATAAATTGGGCTCTAGGAAAGATTCTAAAATCCCCATGGAAATTGTCTTAGAAAATGGAGAACTTGGGCATAAAACTGCCCTCGTGCTGAATACATGGGAACATGATTTTGCGGATTTATTTTCAAGGAACAATATCCCAGATGTATTTGATGAAATCTTTTTTAAACAAACATGTGAAATAAAAAATACATTGGAAGAGAAGTCTGACCAGGCAAATTATGTTCCAAACCCTTTTTTGAATTCTGAGATTACCTTAGAGGAAGTTCGAGAGGCTGTGAAAAATGCTAAATTTCGTAAAGCAACTGGTATTGAGGGTGTTTCTAATGAAGTTTTAAAAGCTCCCAAGTTGTTGCCGTTTTTGACTTGTCTCTTCCAAGCATGTTTTGACAGTGGTATTGTTCCATCGGATTGGTATAAATCAATCATTAAACCAATCCCTAAATCATCCAAAAATGACCCCAGAGTCCCACTTAACTACAGGGGCATTAGCCTTTTAAGTACTGTTTATAAGTTGTACCAGGGGTGAAAGTGGTTTGAATTTCTTACAGGAACTATACTACCCCAACCTTTCATATTGCCCTCCTCCCGCCCCCAGCTTCATGCATCCCTGAACACACACATCAATTTTTTGAATGCCTGTAGTAGGGATGTTCATCAATTATCGAAAATCGATAATCGATCGTTAAGGATTGGAATCGATCCTGTGGCATTTGGATCGATTTTTTAATTATAAATTTTTTTTTTTTTTTTTTTTTTTGACTAGGTTTGGGTGGAATTCGTTCCTCCTCGCCCCACTCCATTGCACAGCCGACTAACGTGAGGTGAAGCTTCATATAGTCTCTAGTTTTCTGGCTGGGCACGGGCCTTTGTGCCAACAAAACTGTTTTAAACATGGGAAATTCACACCGGCATGCGCCGGGGACAGCAGTGTTGGAGAGGAGACACATTGAAATAAAGAGTTCATTGAGGAGAACACGTTGTCTTTCGTATTTTCTGCCATAGGCATTCATTTTGTAAAAAAAAAAAAAAAATTGAAAAAAAAATTGAAAAAAATTGAAAATATTGAAAGTTTTTTTCAACTTTGTATCTATGATTTTATATTATTGCATGTTTTTGTAGATTGTTGGGACTTCACTGGCCTGGAACAAACTGCTGGACTGGGGGGAATGAATAGCTGTGCCAAAAAAAGAAGAAGCTAGGCCTATGTGCTGTAGCCTATTGTATTTTTAATTTTATATTTTTTTATATTTTTCATTTGCAAGTTCAACTGTCAGCTGAGCTCTGTTATTGAAGCTTTGGCTAAAGCCCTGAATTTTACAATGATGTTTTGAAATAAATATGTTTAAAAATCATTTGTGTGTTAAAAGCTTGTGCTACGTTTTCATTAGCGTTAATATATTACAGTAATTTATTTTCAATGTCCGCGCAAGAGCAATTTGGTTAGGCCTAGTAAAATCGCTGGGCTGGGCGCAGTGTTTGTGGTGTGGGAAATGTGTTAAAAGCTTGTATTACGTTTTCAATAGCGTTAATACACTAAGGAAGGTATGTGACCATCATTCATTTCAATGTCCGCTCTCAAGAGCAATTCAGTTGGTTCATGAAATCGCTGGGCTGCGTGCTGTGCAGTGGTTGTGGTGTGGGAGATTCCAGCTGTCAAAAGAAGACAAAAGACTCGCTCCTGGCCAATCCCAGCGCTTGACTGCTGCGTAGGCGGGCACAGGGCGTGGTTTTGGCTTAACCTATGTGGGTTTCGAAATAACGCAGTATGGACAGACAGCCGAGCAGCAGCGCAATCGGATTTTGATTGACAACAGCTGCGTGTCTTCCAGGAACGCCGTTCAGGCACAGAATTTATGTGGGCCGGACGGTTCCAGCCCACTTTCACCAGTGGGAACTACACTCGCGCAATCCTGGTGGAACTGTTTTTGTTTGCGGAGCGGAGGTAAGCCGCAAGCGAGACTAGACTTGACACAGCCCAGTGCAGGCAGCAGCAGCGGCATTCAGGAGCTACATGCTGGAAGCGCAAATCAGCCTACACACACAGCACGGATTAAAAACCACTGACAGCCAGGTCTAAAACAGTTCTAACAACAATTTAGAAGCAATTTATGAGAGAGACTGTTGTTTATTAGTAATGACATAACGTCAGCCATGCATTTCCTTGTTGGAAATTATGGATCGACTGCACTCTGCAACAATCGGATTTTGATTGACAGGCAGCTGGATGTCTTCCCCCAACGGCGTTCAGGCACCGAAATTCTTACCGGAACTGCGCACCGGACGGTTCCGGCCCACTTTCACCAGTGAGTTGTACTCTAACATCTTAAACACCAGGCTGTCTCAGTTTCTAGAGACTGAAAATATACTTGTGGAGGAGCAGAACGGATTCAGAAAACACAGGTCCTGTTTAGATCATATTTACTCTGTGAATACAGTCATTAGAGCTAGGATTTCGGAGGGGAAATCCACTTTTGTTTGTTTTATTGATTTTCAGAAAGCGTTTGATTGTGTCGACAGGGATTTAATGGAGTTTAAACTTATTTCAGCTGGTGTGGATGGGAAATTTTATAAAGCAATTAAAGCTTTGTATAAATCCCCGGTTGCCTGTGTGCAGGTGAACGATATGAAAACAGGGTGGTTTTCTACCCCACTTGGGGTCAAACAGGGTGACGTTCTTTCCCCTACCCTCTTTGCTTTGTTTATTAATGATTTAGCCCAACAAATTAAAATGAAAAATCTTGGTCTGCAAATTGGTGATATGAATTTGAATGTTTTGTTGTATGCAGATGATATAATTCTCCTAGCAGGGAATGAGAAAGAGCTGCAGATTATGTTAAATGTTGTTCATCTTTGGAGTAGGAAATGGAGATTATTAGTTAATAGAGAAAAAACTCAAATTGTACATTTCCGGAAATCAGGTACAAGGAGAAGCATTTTTGATTTTCATGTTGGAGCTATGTCATTGGCATATACCAGTTCATATAAATATCTGGGTTTTACTTTTGATGAATTTTCTACATTTGAAGAGGGCGTCAGTGTGTTGGCCGACACTGCTGGTAGAGCCCTATGTGTAATGTTAGCGCGTCCGGTTTGACCATTTCCTTTATCTTTAGCTATCGATAGCAGAGCTATTTTAGTGGGTGGTGTAGTGTTACTAGTAACATTTATTTTACACAGCCGGCTTCTCTGTAAAGTAGAATCCCGGCCTCTAGAAATTCATGCTGCTGAAAACGCATTTACGAGATAAAAGGAAGCTCTCTTAGCTAATGTAGCTATGCTAAGAATAAGATAACTAACGTTAGCTGTTAGTTCGCAAGCTAGCGTCACCAGTTAACTTGGGATGTGAATACATGCACTTTAACACTCCCATTCAGTTACACATTAACACAAGAAGTTAAAGGCATTTAGTTCAAAGCGTTCAGGTTTTCCCACCTTCTCCAGACAATCTTCTCTACTGATTGCGGTCAGAAATCAAAATGGCTGCTCCATGGAGCTGGTTGGGGGCGGGGGTGTCGGGAGGAAGTGTGCTACTTCTTCTTCTTCTTTAGTGTTTTATGGCGGTTGGCAACCAACTTAAATGTGCATTACCGCCACCAACTGGACTGGATTTGGGAACAGGGGATTCAAAACAAAACAAAACAACTACTCTTAAATTCTTGTGTCTACCCCAATTTTTTTAAGAAACTTAATAATATGCATATATATGCTACCTGCTGTTTTCCCTAATAAACCTGGCAATGAAAAATCTTGATGTTTTGCCATTCTCAATGCCTGAAACATATAACTCCTTTCTGTATCGTATTGTAAAAGTATATGTTCAACAGTTTCTGGTTGGCTACAGTGTATACATTTCCCATCAGGGTGCTTGCCTATTTTATGTAATGTATGATTGAGAGCTGTGTGACCTATTCTTAAATGGGTGATAATGCTTTCTTCCCTTCGTTTCCAACCCACCCTCCTTCCAGCCCCAACCTGCCTTTGTATGTTATATAGATGTCTACCAGTTTCTTGACCATCCCAGTGCTCCTGCCATA
This sequence comes from Poromitra crassiceps, assembly GCF_964638095.1. Taxonomy (NCBI): domain Eukaryota; kingdom Metazoa; phylum Chordata; class Actinopteri; order Beryciformes; family Melamphaidae; genus Poromitra; species Poromitra crassiceps. Next base: position 488,970 of record NC_139623.1, read on the forward strand.
CTGACTGCATGTATGATTTAATGAATGTCTTGACTTCAGCTTTACTTAATGGAATGTTTATATCTACCTGTTTGATTCTTAGTGATTGTTTGGCTAAGATATCCACCTGCTCATTCCCCTCTACACCAACATGAGCAGGAACCCAAAGGTAGCGTGTAGCTATGCCCTTCATCTCCAACCTGTACATTATATTGAATATTTCATTGATGATATCTGTTCTGAACGCTGATCTGCCAGATTGTATACTCTGTAGTGATGAAAAACTGTCAGATGCAATAACTGTGTTGTTTCTTTCTCTCTGCTCCACCCACCTTAATGCCAATATAATTGCCAATAGCTCCGTTGTGTATACTGAAAGATGGTCTGACACCCTTTTCTTAATACAAATTTCACCCTCTGGAATATATACTGCTGCCCCTGCACACCCGGTTTCTGGATCTTTGGAGCCGTCTGTAAATACAAACACTGAGTCTGAATAATGCTGTTCAAAATAGCTCTGGACTACATACCATTTTGGAATTCGCTTTGCCTTGTCCTTTAATTCCTTCTGAATGTTGAGGTCTACCTTCGGCAAGGGGAATAACCAGGGAGGAATAGAAGATATTGCAACTGTGGGGCTGTATCGTAATTTACCCAATCCTATATGTTCTGCCTCTCCATTACCAACCCATCCAAAACTTGTGATATTTGACTCATTGTGTTCCCAACAGTCCTTCAAAATGCTCTTGGCAGGATGTGTGTCACTATGAGCTATGACCCTGGAGATGAACCCAGTATGCCAGCATTAACTTCACCCTCCTAATCCTCAGAGGCATGTCTCCCATCTCCACCTGCATTGCTGCCACTGGAGAGGTTTTAAAAGATCCACTGCAGGTTCTCAACGCCTGAGCTTGTAATGATTCTAATTTCTTGAGGTTTGACTCTGCTGCTGACATATAAGCTACACACCCATAATCAAAGACACATCTCATGAGTGCCCAGTATATATTTTGTAGTGATGTTCTACTTGCTCCCCACTCCTGTCCAGACAAACATTGGAGTATGTTGATAACCTTTTGACACTTAGTCTTAACTTTATCCAAATGAACACTCCATGTGAGCTTTTCATCAAACCATACACCAAGAAATCTAATAACCTTTACCTGCTCAAGAGGTTGTTCATACAATTTCAGGGAGATGGGCGCGATTTTATGCCGCCTTGAAAAACAAATGACTTGTGTCTTTGCTACAGACAATTTGAATCCCCATTTACTAGCCCAGTTTTCCACTTCAAGTTGCATTTTCTTATTAACATAAAGCACACATGCGCTTTTTACCGGTAAATGACCGGAAAGCGGTCTAATGCCTTCATGTGTGAAAGTTGTTGTCCGGTATAAGCGCGACCCCGTCATCGCGGACATTTCACCAGTTCCTAGGTTGTCAGAAGAGCGGTATGGCTGCTTCATGTGTGGGCGTGCTCCCCCCCCCCCCCCTCTCTGCTCGCACTCTGGCCAGAGTCCTTCAGTCCAGCCCGATAGGGACACAGACAGCGAAAATGGCAGCGGCTTGAGTCTTGCAAGCCGCCCAACGCTTGTTGAGAAAGCAAATGCACAAAGTGAAATGTGGAAGTATTTTGCTTACGTTGCTGACAGCGAAGGCAAGCCCCCTGGACACATGAAATGAAGCCAGTCTGTAAAAAGTGCTTCAACGCGACGCAGGTGAATGGATAAACATCAAACCAGCCAGGTTATTTCTCTCCAACAGGGATCCCTACTTCTTCAAAGATTTCAGTTCAAAGACTGGTTAGCGAATGTGAAGGATACAACATACATGCCCTCTTAAGTCAAACGAGTGTGATTTATTGTGTGATAATTATCGGAGTTTTGCCGACCCCCAAAATAAGGAGGATTCCCCATCCAAGTGCACACGCCCCCCCACCCCCCCTCAAATACAGGCAATTTCGCTGCTATATTCACACATGTGAGCCCTCAGGTGTGAAGGGAAATTCCGGGAAATGGCCGATATTGATTTACAGGCAATGTTCCTGTAAGCATGTGTGAAAACGGCTTAAGATACATTACGGCCTCTTATCCAGAGAGCACCATCATCCGAATACAAAGACTTACCTACACTTTCCTGAACCCGAAAAAAGATATCATGGATCATTACATTAAATAACACTGGACTGCATACACTTCCTTGTGGTGTTCCATTCTCCACCATATACATACTGGAATACTCTGCCCCCACTCTTACTTGTATTCTCCTGTCCAATAAGAAGCTTAGAACCCAATTATATGCGCGACCGCCAATTCCCAATGATTTTAACTTAATTAAAATGTATAGCAACAGGGTAACGATCGTGATTACCCTGTTGCTATACATTTTAATGATTTTAAACATGATATTTCGTCCTTACGGTTTTTTGGATTGGAGCAGGTTAAGTTACCACCTAGGGGTGGTGACCATGACCTTATCCTGAAGAGACGTGAAGCGTTCTGGATCTATTCTTTACAAACTCTGTCTCCCAAGGGTCTGAATGATGAACTGCCACTTAATGTGATGTTGTGAACTTTGTTTTGTCTATACAGTGTATTCTAATTATTATTACTATGTATGTAATGCTACAGATGAATGTACTAATGTAGCTTCTCTTTCTATTGCCCAGGTACTGAACTCCATATGGATGCCTTGTTGTCCTCATCACATCAACTGTGATGCTATAGTTGTCTACATTTGAATAGTCTATTTTCCTGTCATACCATCCAATTAATAGAACCTTTTGTATTTACCAATTATTTTCTAGTTCTTAATTGATGGGATAGCCTATTTTTTAACTTTTATGGCATTTCTTCTTTTGTGTGCCTATTTGATGTATTTGTATGTTCCTCCCCTGTGTCTTTGTTTGGTTCTGCATATAGACTGAGCCCTCTGATTAGCTGACTACACACAGTCTGGGGGAGTGTTTTGGTACTGCATATGGACTGAGCCCTCTGATTAGCTGACTACACACAGTCTGGGGGAGTGTTTTGCCTGACAGCTCAATGTCTCTGATTGGCCTCATCTGACAAGGTGTAGGCTATAAGACCGGTGGTGTTCCCTTGCTCTGTATTTTAACCTGATGAAGGTCGATAGACCGAAACGTTGTTAATTAAAGTTTGTTGCAAGTAATTGACAGTGTGCGGGAATCCTCTTTATTTCACTAATGACAATGAACAAAATATGGAAAAACAATGGTAAACTGATTACTTTTTTTGCTACAAGTAAAAACATCCAACAGCAGAATAAATGCTTCAGTGTTATGGCTTATTGAAGGAAACACGAAATAAATAGTATTATTAACATGCCTCTAAATAAATGTATCCTGCCAATAAGTGTATCCTCAGTAAAAGCCTAACTTCTTACACAATCAATTGAAACCTTTGGGAAGTGGATGCACTAACTAACCATGGCAGTGTGGAGTTATTTTTGCAGATACAGCAATGCAGCTGACTTTAGCTGTGATTCAGCAGGTCTCCACCAGAGGGCAGGAGCTCCTCTTTCATAAAGTCCTGCAGATCCACATCGTTGTCCTCCAGGTTGAGGCCCAGGAACTTCTCCGCCACAGCCTTACACCTGTTAGGCATACACACATGCACACCTGTCTGTTTCACACTTCTCTTGTGTGGCTTTACATTGTCACCAGCTGCGCCCACATCAAGTGGCTGGTATCATTTTCACCTTGTGAGTCTGTGTGTGTGTCATCATCAAGGCTGCCAAGTTTCAGCCAAAGTTAGGAGTGAGACCTTGACGAAGGGATGCGATTTACCAGTGCGCGAAGCGCGCCGGCAAAAACAAATTGCCCTTTTTTAGGGTAGATTTAGAGGGATATCTCAATTTAAATTAACATTAGGATTACTGTTGTGATGTAATTATTCAGTCTTCACCCCCATGCCAGCTGCTCTCCCTGCACTGTCAGCCTCCTCGTGCTCTCTCTCTGTCTTTACTCTGAATAGTGAATATGCAAGAAATATTATCAATTGCTAAAAAGAATAGAATACACAGAGTCCAAGTCTACATTAGGACTAGACTGTCAGATGTCATTATTCAGTCTTATTCTGTCATTATTCAGGCAGCTCCTCTCCACCCAATTATTTTTGCAACTTAAAAACGCTATTTTATACAGTGTTCATAATTGACCAGCACAAGTAGAAATAAAAACAATTGTAACAAGAAAAGTCAGATCCACAGCCTCCACTGTTTCCTCTGACCTGGCAAGTTTGGCAGGGGGTGGTTGACGCTTCACTGCCCAGAATGACAGCAGATCTCTCTGCTTCTTCTTCCCTGACATCTTTCAATTTGTTTCAAACAGACAAAAATCGAAGTGTGCAGTTAAGGAATTAATGACCCACAGTCTCAAAGGATTACTCCTGCTCTGACTGAGTGACTATAACGCATTGTATTCTATAAAAATAATGTATTTTGGATGATCAAGGGGAGGTGGTTACCTACCGTTTGACCTCCCGCTTCTGTTGCAAGAGTGTCACGGCATTATTCAGCTGACACAGAAAACTGAGTTCTCTTTTCAAACTGTTCGCGAAACTGTTTTGTTGTTGTTGTTCCTGGGATAGTGACGCCATGACCCGCCCTACTCTGCCTCTGATTGGTTGGTACTCATGGTTGCCTTTCGTTGGGTTGGTTAGATTTAGGCAGTGGACTGATGATTGGTTAAGGTTAGGGTAAGAATATCTGGATCAGCCGATCAGAGGCAGAATAGGGCGGGCTCACCCTGTGACGGACTCTAACTACGGCATGCAGCAAGTTATGGAAATATTATAATAGAAGTGAGAGGGAAAAACCTTTATGAGCGTGTGAAATAGCAAGTGTGGCGTGTGCGCGTGTGAAGAGGTTAAATTGCGTGACTCTCAGTCTCAACGGGCGAGACTTGGCAGCTCTGATGGCAAAATGTGGTCCTGGAGACGCCTATCTAGGTGGGAACTAGAACTACCACAGAATCCATTTTGACTACTTTGCCAGTCACAAAACTGTGAGGTGTGTCGTTGAGATCATAACGGAGAGTTTGAAGATGGGTGTGGTCCGAGCAAGGGGGCATGAAGTAGCCCCTCCCCCCACTTTACGCCCCCTGGCCCTCATTCGTGTTAACTCACAGGTGTTGTGTGGCTGGTGTCTGGTGTGATCCCATCGCAAAATGGTTTCTAGTTGTGTTTGGAGTTGAACTAACCAGTTGGCCTGCTCATCCGATGATGTGTTGTCAAGGCGTTTGATGGTCCCTCCTGTTCTGTACAGTTCAGACACCTTGCCAAACACACACCCACAAACACATTCAGACTCAGTACGTGAATAAACTGTGTATGTGTGTGTGTGTGTGTGTGTGTGTGTTTTTTGTGCGTGCACACCTCCACTCCTCTCTGTACAAGGCTAGTTGGCAGACCTGCCAGTGTTGCAATGTTGGCAGCGTAGCTGGATTGGCAGATCCCTTCCTTCACTTGGTACAAAAACACCAACTCATCTCCATCCACTGCTGTCTCTAGAGTCTAACACACACACACACACACACATATACACACACACACACACACACACACACACACACGTTGAGATGCTGTCAACAATGTTCTAGAGCACATTATTTTTGCAACAGATACTGCAGGTGAAAGTGTTTCCCATTCTACCAGCCCAATGTATCTCAGTACCAGCAGAGACAGGAGGGCTGAGGAGGGTAGCAGGCCCAGCTGCAGCAGACTGTGGAAGTTAGTAGCCAGTAGGACATGAGGAACCGCCCCAGGAACTTTTCTCAGCCAATGAGAGATCGACGCAGCCAACAAGGACAGTCCATCCACCTAGAGAGGAACATTGTAACATTGGCTATGTTTATAAACAAGGAGTAAACTGGCAATAGGCCAGGGGTGGCCAACATTTTGACTACTTCTACATTTTTCAACAGCACAAGATCTACACGTGGTGCAAAAATGACATGGAGCCGTTCACTGAAAGGTTGGCCGGAGTGCTGTTGGCTGTGCGTTCACACGCGTATCCTGCATCCGTTTGGGGTGTCGCTCATGCACATCCTTTCCAAATCACTGTTATGCACCAGACGCAGGAAAAGTTTGTCAGGGCCTGCAGCCATTATGCAAACGCCTAGCTAAAAGCAAGTAGCTCCGCCAAGGACGTCAGGTGGGTTCTGTGAGCGTTTTGACTGGCAGTAGCCTGTGTAACAACAAAATAAAACATGCACGGACTGACTGGTTGAATGTGAGACACTGACACTACTAAGTTACACTCAATATCTCAAAATGATTTGGGGATCTACCGCTAAGCACCCTGAGAACCAGATCCCCATCTACTGATTGGGCACCACCGCTATAGGCCATACTCTGGTTAAGGTCTTAGTCGGGTTAAGCTCTTTATATAAACCCTTGATACCGTGCGATTGAGTATCCCTGTTGCCATGGATAAACCAATTAACAGAATATTCCCGTCCACTTGTGGCATCCAATCTACGAATAAAATGGTCCGCCAACCACATAAAGGCCCAATTATACTCTACGTTAAAGACGGAGACGGACAGAGCCTTCTGTCCGTACTCTGTGTTCATTTTGTGCGTTTTCTGTCCGTCATCTGAAAGCTTACGGATACTCATTGAAATGGAACAAAACCACATACACACTCATACATTTGACTCTCTACTGCCCACTGGTGGATGTATTACTTAACATGATACCAACGTGAAAGACGCCTGGAAGAATGTGGGCAGTGACGATAATAACGTTTGAAACGGACGCATCTACAGTATTTACGTATGAAAATGGAGTATAAATGAGCTTATGAGTTTATAAGAACGGCTCCAATCAATGCTGTTATCTTATCGTCATTATCACTATCACTGTCACTGCTGTTATTATGTCCTATATGTGTGTCTGTGTTTTATATCTGCATATATTATATGTGTGTGTGTGTGTGTGTGTGTGTGTGTGTGTGTGTGTGTGTGTGTGTGTGTGTGTGTGTGTGAGAGAGACAGTTGATATGTTAACAGATGTATTTATCTGTATGTTTTTAGCCTAAGTAGGTTATGCTATTAAACTACTGATTTCCTTGAGGAGGGGGGGGTCACTTGTAAGCCCCTTGGGTTTTTCTAACCTCTCCTACACATCTTTACTCTTTTAAATCCCTATCTTGAATGTGTATTGTTTCATTTGTAAGTGGAAATAAACTAAACTAAACTAAAACAAACTAACCCCTCTTTGACTGAACAGCAGTAGGTTTTATTCTGGGAAAGAAGTGATGAACCCAGTCATAATCTGTGCTCATGGCAGATAACCTGATATTACAGTTATACTTCATCTGGTACTTATTTGCTATTTACTCATACAATCATCGTCCCATAGTAACCTGTTTAGTATCAAAGTAAGCCGGGCATCGGAATCGGGTTTCTCATAATTGGAGCACAAGCATGGCCAATGTTTTACTTAAGCATTGAAGACAAAATGAACACGTTTTTATCTTTGAAAGATTCTGTAAATAGATAAGATAGATACATACATACATACATACATATGTATTAGGTATACATACATACATCAAAGTGAATTAGATATACATTTCTATGCCTTCTCATTTGTATATGTGTGCATGACATGTCGTTCACAATCTGTGTATTAGAACAAGTTGTTCTTACAGTGTTTGTTCCTTTTCCAAACTCATCGATGAGAACCAGCGAGTTGCCAGTACTGCTGTTGAGAGCATTGGCCATCTGGGAAATGGAGACACAACAACAGTCAACTTTGTTGTTTGTTTTGTTTTGTGTGTGTGTGTGTGTGTGTGTGTGTGTGTGTGTGTGTGTGTGTGTGTGTGTGTCTGGACAGGTGGAGAGTGGGAGTGGAGCTCGAGGACAGCAGTGTTGGGGGTTTATATCTTATAGTTCCACACCTACACACTGTGACACACACACACAAACACACACACACACACAGAAGTTTTAGCATACGTGTGTGTGTGTGTGTGTGTGTGTGTGTGTGCGTGTGAGTGTGCATGTGCGTGTCTCAATGTGTGTCGGGTACCTGGTTGAGGTCGATCATGAAGGTGCTGAGGCCAACAGACACAGACTCTTTGCTGTGCATGCGTGTGAAGATTCCATCCACCAGACCAATCTCTGCCTCCTTCGCCGGCACGTCTGATCCAATCAGAGCCATGAACACGATCAGACCCACCTAGACGAGCCAATCAGACAGCAGATTAAGTTACAAGAGACCTAACGTTCTAGCTCTCGACCTGGGGGTTATAGGACTCCTCCCACTGGGGTGTTTATGAAATGTTCATTAAGAAATTGTTATCATTCCTTCGGTCACAGTGAGCAGAATAAACTGTGAATGTCGCCGAACACATATATTATATATAATATACGTATAATTATATATAAGAGTTGATGAATTTGGTGTAGATAGATACAGTATGAATTTGCAGTGTGTAGTCTAGGCTGCTTCTGATAGCTAATCAAGTAAAGTAGCCTGAAAAGGACAATATAAATCATCATTTGGTGTCAGTCAGAGTTCAACCATTTTGTGCATTAAAGCTACAATATGCAACTTTTTCCCTCGAGGCAGGAAGTGTACCGTTAGTCCCGCCCTCCTCCCCCTCAGTTTGTCGCCCAACACTTGTCACTCATCTTGATGAACTGTCTACCTTGACACTGCATCTAGCCTGAGGCTGAGGAAGCACCGCAGGTGTGAAAGAGGTACTGCAGAGGTGAACACCATAAAAAAGGCAATGCTGATATTGGCCCATGTTGTTGCTACGTTTAGCTTCAGTGTTCTTTTGTTTACTGCTTTCTGAGATTGTTGTTACAATTTAGCCAAGTCCCCCCCCCCCCAGACACTATTTTGCCCAAGACGATTGTGATTGGTTTAAAGAAACAAGATGGAGCGTTTTCCCCCTATACCAGAAACATGGTGGGTTGAGCCAGACCTTTCTCCAGCGTTGGCTCAGTGCCAGACCTTTCTCCAGCGCGTTGGCACAGTGCCAGACCTTTCTCCAGCGCGCTGCTGGCACAGTGCTAAACGTAGTGTGGAAATCGGTCTGACTAAGAGAGACTAGCCTCACCCTGATAGCCAAAGCCAATCTCACCACTGACCGTGCCCACAACAAAAGGTATAAACAGTCCCTAACATAATTGAAAAGCAAATTTCAGGTGAACTGGGAATGGATTATAGAGAGACACATACTGATATAATATATTCTATTTCTTGTTAAAGCTTTATGCAACTGTCAGAGATTTGTGTGACAGTCCCACCTGTTTAAGGTAGATGCTCTTGCCGGATGAGTTGGGACCGGTGATGATCTTGACTCTGCCCTGGGACTCGGAGCTCTGGAAGGAGTTGGCCACTAACACAGGAGAGCACAGCTCTAACAGCGGGTGTCTGGGAGACAGAAATACAAACAAGCATGAATCTTGCACTCCATCAAATGCCACTTCAGTTCTGTGTGTGTGTGTGTGTGTGTGTGTGTGTGTGTGTACTGTAGGTTGCTGTACCTGGCCTGTGTGAGTGTTATCCCCTTGTGGTTGGTTAGCTTGGGGGAGGTGTAGCTATACTCCTGGGAGGCACTGGTCATAGCCATCAGGCAGTCCAGTTCAGCGCTTAGCTCCAGAACCTGCAAAACACACATAATAAAATACAGTCTAGAGTAGACAGACAGTATAATATAGGGTTACGTTAAAAAAATGCAATATATCATTTTGGAGAAGAACTGCTACCTATTTTATTACAAAACCTACAAAAAAGAACACATCCCATAAATTATTACTATTTGGTAAGACTGTGTCTTAATAAAGGAGTGTTTCCTTTACATTCATTTACAGTGGCTGCAGTCCAACTAATAGCTGCAAAATGGGGACCACAGCTAGAATAATCGCAATACAATAATTCATCATCTGAGCATATTGCTTAGTCTAGCCATAACAATTACAATTGCAATTAAAGTAGAATAACCCATTTATCCTTCTTTAACCTTGATTTATACAGAGGGAGTCTCACTGAGAGCAATGCTCTTTTCCAGGAGGGCCCTGTTTGCATTCACACACACACACACACACACACACACACACACACACACACACACACACACACACACACACACAATCATGATATGAAAAATAAGCACCATTCTTAAATTGCACCGTCTACAGGAAACACTGAGATAGCTCATCACATCAATGAGTTTAAATATTGAGTTGGATATCTCATTTTAGAATCAATAACTTCATTTATGCAAACACCTGTGCAGTAATGAACACCAACCTTGTAGAGTGAGGCGCTTTTCTCAAGGATCATGGTCTGCAGCTGGATCATAACATCCCTCTCCATGTCTGAGAGCGAGGAATGAAAACTCCATCAGGACACCATCTTTAAAAGCTTACAGAAATAAATGTCAAACATATCTAAATGCTTTTGTAAGACAGTGAGAAACCAAAAGACCTCTGATGTCACAGTACAGGTCTCCTAGCATGTCATCTAGCTCCTTGGTTCTCTGGCTGCGATAGTGCAGACGCTCCTCTGAGTGAAACTAGCCCACACACACGCACACAAAGAAACCCCAGAGGATAAGAGCAATTGAGCAATTTTCCGAGAATACACCCACACTCAATGAACATGTTGGTGCCATCATACAAACACACCATGAAATCAAGCCCGTCAAACTCAAAATCCTCTCTCTCCACCATGCTGGGCAGGCGAGGGACAGACAGCAGGTATCCTATCTGTACGACAGAGGGAAGCAGGGAGTCAGTGACTAGTCATGTGAGCAGTGAATGATAACTAAACACTGATTCAACTGACATTCAACCAGCAATCATTTGATTTTCTACTGTAGTTTTGGACCTTGAAGGGTTTCCTGGAATAACATTTGAACCATATTTGATATTATGAATCCCACTGGTGCAGGCACAAGTCATGCGAGTATATATAACAGTGTAGCTTTTGGTATATTATAAATCAACACCAGAGAGATGTAGATGACAGCAGGATTATAAATCAACACCAGAGGGATGTAGATGACAGCAGAATTATAAATCAACATCAGACCAGAGAGATGTAGGTGAGACACAACAGGATTATAAATCAACACCAGAGGGATGTAGATGACACAACAGGATTATAAATCAACATCAGACCAGAGGGATGTGTAGATGACACAACAGGATTATAAATCAACATCAGACCAGAGGGATGTAGATGACACAACAGGATTATAAATCAACATCAGACCAGAGAGATGTGTAGATGACACAACAGGATTATAAATCAACATCAGACCAGAGGGTTGTAGATGACACAACAGGATTATAAATCAACATCAGACCAGAGGGATGTGTAGATGACACAGCAGGATTATAAATCAACATCAGACCAGAGGGATGTAGATGACACAACAGGATTATAAATCAACATCAGACCAGAGGGATGTAGATGACACAGCAGGATTATAAATCAACATCAGACCAGAGGGATGTAGATGACACAGCAGGATTATAAATCAACATCAGACCAGAGGGATGTGTAGATGACACAACAGGATTATAAATCAACATCAGACCAGAGGGATGTAGATGACACAGCAGGATTATAAATCAACATCAGACCAGAGGGATGTGTAGATGACACAGCAGGATTATAAATCAACATCAGACCAGAGGGATGTAGATGACACAGCAGGATTATAAATCAACATCAGACCAGAGGGATGTAGATGACACAACAGGATTATAAATCAACATCAGACCAGAGGGATGTAGATGACACAGCAGGATTATAAATCAACATCAGACCAGAGGGATGTGTAGATGACACAGCAGGATTATAAATCAACATCAGACCAGAGGGATGTAGATGACACAGCAGGATTATAAATCAACATCAGACAAGAGGGATGTAGATGACACAGCAGGATTATAAATCAACACCAGACCAGAGAGATGTAGGTGACACAGCAGGATTATAAATCAACATCAGACCAGAGGGATGTAGATGACACAACAGGATTATAAATCAACATCAGACCAGAGGGATGTAGATGACACAGCAGGATTATAAATCAACATCAGACCAGAGGGATGTAGCTGACACAACAGGATTATAAATCAACATCAGACCAGAGGGATGTGTAGATGAAACAACAGGATTATAAATCAACATCAGACCAGAGGGATGTAGATGAAACAACAGGATTATAAATCAACATCAGACCAGAGGGATGTAGATGACACAGCAGGATTATAAATCAACATCAGACCAGAGAGATGTAGATGACACAGCAGGATTATAAATCAACACCAGACCAGTGGGATGTAGATGACACAACAGGATTATAAATCAACATCAGACCAGAGGGATGTAGATGACACAACAGAATTATAAATCAACATCAGACCAGAGGGATGTAGATGACACAGCAGGATTATAAATCAACATCAGACCAGAGGGATGTAGATGACACAACAGGATTATAAATCAACATCAGACCAGAGGGATGTAGATGACACAACAGGATTATAAATCAACATCAGACCAGTGGGATGTAGATGACACAACAGAATTATAAATCAACATCAGACCAGAGGGATGTAGATGACACAACAGGATTATAAATCAACATCAGACCAGAGGGATGTAGATGAGACAACAGGATTATAAATCAACACCAGACCAGAGGGATGTAGATGACACAGCAGGATTATAAATCAACATCAGACCAGAGGGATGTAGATGACACAGCAGGATTATAAATCAACATCAGACCAGAGGGATGTAGATGACACAGCAGGAGGGGATGCGAGCGTCCAGGTGCTCCAGCTCTCTCCTGGCTACCTCTGTCAGGAAGTTGGACAATCCCATCATGCTCCTCTTCTCTGATGGAGAGAGTTGTTGTTAAAGGTCAATTTCAGCGTGATTGGAGTTTTGCTAAATTTACTGCATCCCCTTACTGTTTTATATCACTTTAGAGATCATTTTACAGTGCTTTTATCATGTACTGTCTTTGCTGTTTTTCTCTTATCTTCGTTTTTTTTAAGTAAATAATTGAATGAGAGGTATGGGAACACCGATTTAAAAATATCTTTAATTGTGACAATTTATTACATTTAAGTGGTGGAAACATTTTCTTCTTCTTCTTCTTCCAACAACTCAAATCATGCTGGACTTTTACGCCTTCAATTAAATTAACATAAAAACACATACTGTAGCTCTATAACTTGACCAGAATTTTCAACACTTCTTTTATTCCTGCGATTTAAACACCTGCTGTTTTACGGAATTGCTCAATTGCACTCAGTGTGGGGAAACTCACTCTCATCAATAGCAGGATCCACATCTGGCTTGATGGTGAAACGGCTCTCTCGTTTGCTGCTCTCAAAATCCACCTGCACATCCCAAATCACACCTACAGTCACCAACACTGTCACATGCTTCAGTCAGCTTGCATGAGCACTGTGTACTTCTGAAGCCATTGAAAGCTAAGAGATTGTTCAGATTGTGCTGTTATTATTACTACATAGTATTAATAAACTATATAATAATAAACTATATAGTATTAATCTGAGTGTGTATGAATGTGCATGTGTGGATGATTAGTGTGTGAACATGCAAATGAAGTATGCAAATATGCGAGGGGGGGGTTTGGGGTGTCAGGAGAGACGAGAGAGAGAGAAAGAGAAAAAGAGACAGCGCTTGTGGGCATTATTAATATTGTGCTGTGTACTGTGTGTGGTTGTGGGACGGGTCACGGGGGTGAAAACTGCATGAAACGCAACACTCACCACTCGGCTGATGAGGGAAGCGATATTGTGGAGGTCGTCAGAGAAACCCTGGCTGATGTCACGAAAGAGCTGAATGGACTGAGGCAGGAGATGCACAGTGTCCCTGATACACACCGCACTGTACACCGTCTGACACACACACACACACACACAGACACACACACACACACACACACACACACACACACGCACACACACACAGCTTTGTATACACTTAACAGAACCCATTGTATCAATATGGTGTGGATTATAATAGTTCCAACCTTGTAGAGACTCTCCCAGTCGGTCACTTTGGTGTGAGAGAGTGACATTCTGCGCAGAAGAGTCTAACACACACACACACACACACACACACACACACACACACACACACACACACACACACACACACACACACCAAATGGTGATATTATGCAAATAATATGAGAATCTATATTCAGGTGGTGATTTGGTGATTCAGCTGGTAATAGATAGAAGGACATGGAGGTGGAGGAGTAGAGGTCAAGGGTCAGAGCCTTTACTGGGATGTTTCTGATGTTGCGTAGCGAGGACTGCAGGGTGCTGAGGGAGTCAGAGTTCCGCGGCGACGTGAAGAAACGTATCACCTCCTGCCTCCTGTGTAACACCGCCAGGTCGTGTGTCGGCCGCAGAAACCACTGGCTGAGACAGAACATGTCATTAAGTTAAGTTAAGTTAAGTGTGTTGGCCGCAGAAACCACTGGCTGAGACAGAACATGTCATTAAGTTAAGTTAAGTTAAGTGTGTTGGCCGCAGAAACCACTGGCTGAGACAGAACATGTCATTAAGTTAAGTTAAGTTAAGTGTGTTGGCCGCAGAAACCACTGGCTGAGACAGAACATGTCATTAAGTTAAGTTAAGTTAAGTGTGTTGGCCGCAGAAACCACTGGCTGAGACAGAACATGTCATTAAGTTAAGTTAAGTTAAGTGTGTTGGCCGCAGAAACCACTGGCTGAGACAGAACATGTCATTAAGTTAAGTTAAGTTAAGTGTGTTGGCCGCAGAAACCACTGGCTGAGACAGAACATGTCATTAAGTTAAGTTAAGTTAAGTGTGTTAGCCACAGAAACCACTGGCTGAGACAGAACATGTCATTAGGTTAAGTTAAGTTAAGTGTGTTGGCCGCAGAAACCACTGGCTGAGACAGAACATGTCATTAAGTTAAGTTAAGTTAAGTGTGTTGGCCGCAGAAACCACTGGCTGAGACAGAACATGTCATTAAGTTAAGTTAAGTTAAGTGTGTTGGCCGCAGAAACCACTGGCTGAGACAGAACATGTCATTAAGTTAAGGTAAGTTAAGTGTGTTGGCCGCAGAAACCACTGGCTGAGACAGAACATGTCATTAAGTTAAGTTAAGTTAACACGTTCACTGCCAATGGCGAGTTGACTCGTCAAAAAAATTCCAACGGTTCACTGCCAATGACGAGTTGAGACGTCAAAAAAAAAAAAAAAAATTTTTTGACGGTGCTACGTGGATCAATGCCCCCCACGTCTCCTATAAAATTATTGGAGCTACCGAACGTGTACAACCCATTCCACCGACCCACTAAGTGGCGACAGTGCTCTCCTGACTAGAGGAAGGCAAGCAAAAAGCAGTGTGATCAAGCCATTCTCATGAAAATGGATTGGCGAAAACGCTTTAGTTTTCGCGCTGATTGCTGGCGGTGCGGGATTGCAAATTTGCATAATAGATTACGGGTGGAACACACTTTGAAACACGCAGCATAAATATGACCAGAATCGCAAAAGCTTCATCAAAGCTCTCAACCAAAACTCCAAGTAACGAGCAAGCCCATCCAGACTTCCTCAAAGAGCGGCCGCGCAGACAGGCACAGCAGCAGCAAAGCAATGAGCCTGGTGACGCGAGGTTACAGCAGCAGCAACGAGCTTGTGACACGGCCGCTGCAGCCAAGAAGACACACACGGAGGGAGGAGTTGGAAGCAGAGGGGGGTTTCCTGCTGTTATGGAGGAAATTACTGTTCAAAACTATTGTTTAGATGTCTGACGTCTTACTGACGCCAAAAATGAATGGTTAAAGTGACTGTTCTATCGAATTTCACAAAAAGCAGTTTATCTCAGAATAATTTTTCTGACGCTGAAACCATGCTGTATTCAACTGCTAATGCTTACATAACTACTAACTCTACAAACTAACTCTTTTAGACAGAGAAAGCACACATTCTATTAGTTCTTTTGAGATATTGTGTGTTCACAAAATCTTAGCAGAAAAGAATCCTCGGGTCTTGAAAGATGAGCCAGAATCCTCAAAAAAAACCTCTGGCAGAACCTACCTACAGTAAAAAAAAAACGGCTGGCAGTGAATGTGTTAAGTGTGTTGGCCGCAGAAACCACTGGCTGAGACAGAACATGTCATTAAGTTAAGTTAAGTTAAGTGTGTTGGCCGCAGAAACCACTGGCTGAGACAGAACATGTCATTAAGTGAAGTTAAGTTAAGTGTGTTGGCCGCAGAAACCACTGGCTGAGACAGAACATGTCATTAAGTGAAGTTAAGTTAAGTGTGTTGGCCACAGAAACCACTGGCTGAGACAGAACATGTCATCACTTACACTTAGTGGGTGTTCAACGCTTTGGAAGTCATGTCGAGAGCGCTTCCAATGAGCACAGACCAGCGCACGGAGTGTTTTTGTGTGTGTTTCGTTTGATTTTTCCCTGTCGTCGCGCGCGCAGTACAGTTCAGGACGCAGCGATCACATGGACAGTAGCCAGCTAGTTTCGTCTGTTTATTGTTGTTGATTGTCTTCGCACTGTAAACATGAAAGCCAGATTATTGGCAATTCTGGCAGCAGCGTTTGAAGATCCCTCTGCCATGAGAAGGGGTAGGAGGAGTGACTGATGAGCAGCGCGCTTTTCCCTCGAAATGTTCAACTTTTTTCAGCGTGAGATGCCCAGAGCGCTCCGCCGAAAACAATAGCCGCCAAGAGCGCTTAAACACCAGGTGCGGTCCTCGAAAGAGGAGCGCTCCTAGAGCGGCCTTACCATAGAGAATGAATTGCAGAAAGGCGCCGGCTTCTCAAATACACACGTCCTGTCTGAACAGCCCCTTAGGGGACATTCAAACCAAAAGCATTTTTAGAGCTGCCAGCGCCTTTCTGCAATTCATTCTCTATGTAAGGACGCGCTAGACGTGCTCCTCTTTTAATGAACGCACCTGGTGTTTCAGCGCTGGTGGCGTCTGTTGTTTTTGGGGGAGCGCTGTGGACGTTTTAAAGCTGAAAAAAGTTGAACATTAGAGGAAAAGCGCCCTGATCGTCTTTTTCACTCCTCCTACCTTTTCTCCTCCCGAGGGATTTTCAACCTCGGCTGCTGCCAGAATTGGCAATAATCTGGCTTTCATGTTGACAGTGAACAACATCAAACAGACAAAACTAGCTGGTCACCGTCCGTGTGGTCGTTGTGTTCTGATCTGTACTGCACGCGACTACAGGGGGAAACAAACGGAGCGCAAAAAAACCGCTCCGTGCGCTGTGTTTTGTGCACAATGGAAGCGCTCTCAACATGATTTTCATAACGTTGACTGACTGAAAGAAACGCTTTGGGTGTGAATGTCCCCTTACTCAGTATATTAGACCACAAACGGAATTTCTTCTACAATAGCAATATATTCAAAACTGGTCCACATAAAAAGATTCAAGTCTAAACTATATGGCAGAAAGGAATCTACGGTAATAGTATACAATATTTCTAATCTAAATATAATAAAAATGATTAAATATCACAAAATGTATATATATATAAAAAAAAAGAAGAAGTAGTGGAACAGGAACACACTGACACTATCTTGTTGCCATGGAGACAGGTGCAAAACATAACAGCACTGCTGCTGTTAGTCCAAACAGTACCCTATACTACGAAGCTATCTTAACAGACCCGCGATCTGTCACTTTGATCTGGTTTGACTGAACAGGATCAAAGCTATCTAGTTTAACGATACTACGACGCTGGTTTTCTACTCGATAACTGAAGCTGGGTCTATCTGGGATCTGCCTGTGCACGCGCACGTTTTTCGCTCGTCCACAGGCGCGCGTCCACGCGAAAGAGGTGCGCTAGCCAATCACATTATGAACAGCTGAGTTGATCCACGCCCACACCCATTTCCACACCCATTTCCTCGTTCAATGACAGCGCAGTGGGATCAGAGTTTTTTAGCGGATATTTAATGTATCCTATGCCAGAATGAAAATCCGCGTTGGATATAGTCTGCTGAAGGACTGCTAAAGCTGCCGCTTGTATTCACATCAGTCATTTGATTTACTTTGATCAGCGATTTCTGTCTCCTACAGCAGCTTTGTGCGAGTGTAAATGTAAATGTGTAATCTCAGTCTATAAATTTCCACAATCTGTAAGCCTATTTAGACCATAGATTTAGAAACGCATGCTCAATGAATAATGATCTCTATCACTCATTATGTGTGTGGTTGCACTGATCGAAAAATTCATATATAAAATAATGATTGCCTAATATAAAAGAGAAAACTGCTGAACTGAATTGAGACGATGCGGGCATAGTTTTCATTGATAAAAACTAGCATATTTTTGCTCATATATTGGCATACAGCCTACAGGACACAGTTCCAGCTGAAACATGCAAGAGTAGCCTGCATATTTAGTATTGGGGCTATCCCATATTTATCCCATATCTATATTATATGTACCGGTATAGGCTTTTCTGGCATGTAGGAGAATATCATCCTCACTCCATTTGAGGCTCCATTTATGATATGCGCTGCGGTGATTAATAGTGATCATATTTCTCCACGCATCGTTGAGCTGTTAAGACATAAAGTGGTAAGTAGGCTTAATTTAATTATGTAGCCTACAGAGCCACAAATGTTTTTCTTGTTCTATTCTCAGTTGACTGCAATCTATTTTTCATATGGCGATCTTATATGAATGGTGAGTGACTCCAGAGAGCCGATTATGTGGGTCTGTCATGGATTTTGATCTTATCCTCTGAAGCTAACCTGGTCGGGACCAGGTTAGCTTTGCAGCGTGAGTTGCCATGGTGATTGAACTAGGTTAGAAGTTAACTTGCTTTGTAGTACGGCTAAACCAGGTTTAAACCTGAAGTTACCTCGCTAAACCACTAATCTTGCTTTGTAGTACAGGCCCCAGAGAGCTTGTTTTGATTCACTCTTAAGGCAGTTTGGTCTCATTACATTTTGATGCATAGCTGCTTTATTTGCAAGACCTACTACTGTGTAGCCAATAATAAATCATCTATATTGATAAAGTAGTTCATTGTTTTGCATGATTTATATTTATTGTTATTATTATTGTTGTTGTTGTTATTATTGTTATCATCTACATCAGGCTACATGTATAGGCCTAAAAAGGCAACTGTATAAATTTGAGCAGCACAATTCTTTACAGAATACAACTTTTTATCTCAAATAATAGGCCGGTGCTCTCTTTTGAGGTAAATAAATACCTGACCATACATTTACGGCATTTACGATAATGTAATTATATAATTCTGAGATATCTCTTTTTCAGCGTGTACACTTTCAAACAAAAAGTAATTTACTTTAACTTATCCTAACATCTATGTAGGGCTTTCATTACTATTATACTAACAATATCTACACAATATAAAAATACAGAGTATGACATTCCTGTTTACTATGGAGTTATCCCTTCTTCTGTTTTGTCTGTGTGTGATTGGACCGTGGTTAGGGTTAGGGTTAGGGTTAGGGTTAGGGACTCAGTTAGGGACTGTGGTAGGAACTTATCAAGTGTTTCTCACCGTAACAGTTTGGAGCCAAACTTGCACCTGCAGCGGTTTAGTATTCCTGCACCACACAAGTAGGACAAGTAATTAGTGCAGCACCCACCACTAAACGAGCCAGGCAGGTGATGTCCTGACACACACATACCATAAAGGCTGAGTCCCTCCTTTTCACCAGAATGCAGCTTGTACACAGACGGGTGGACTTCTGACTTGAAGATCTGCAGAACACTGGAATAGACAAACACAAACAATTGTGATCATCTCTCTCTTCTGTGTGTGTGTGTGTGTGTGTGTGTGTGTGTGTGTGTGTGTGTGCGTTTGTTTTTGTCTACACCCTCACCTGTATGTGTCTCGATCAACGTACACCACACCTTTTCTATATTAAGATGACACAAAATCCACATTTCAGATGATAAATATTTTTCTTTCATGCAAACATTGTAGCATAGTTTCCAGTAAAAATGCACACAATCAAAATACAATACCATAAATGCATAATTCACTGCACCATAGACAAACATCAGTGGGAGTCATTCGCTCACTAAGTGCAGTAAAAAGTCAACAGTCAGTCCAAAAACAAAGACCTTATACAGGTACATGAGGCTACACACATTATGTACTGGTAGTCACAATCCTCTGTGTGTGTGTGTGTGTGTGTGTGTGCGCGCAAGTAGTGTTTATGTGGGTCTTACAGTGTGTAGGTGTGGAACTGTAAGATCGGAACTCCAACACTGCTGTCTTCCAGCTGTACTCCAACTCTCCTCTTGTCCAGACATTTTAGCAGAGCGCCCACTGCCCCCAGCTACCCAACACACACACACCCACGCACACATGCGCGCGCGCACACGCGCACGCACACACACACACACACACACACACACACACACACACACACACACACACACACAAGAAAGTGATGTATAGCTCATGACAGCCTGCAGAATGATGGACTGATGATGATACTGACTGATGAACTGATACACACTCACCATCAGGGGCAAGTCGAAGGAGATACAGGAGGAGAGGTAGGCGAGTTTCTCTCTGTCTGAGATGGAGGCAGGGAGGAAAGGCAGATGGGCAGAAAGTAGCCGCTGCTTACTGACCTCCACACCTGCAACATGACAGCTCTCCAGTCACTTCAGGGCATTAGAGCACTTATTCATTTTGAAAATCAAGATTTGTATATATATATATATATTTGTATATATATATATATATATATACATATATATATGTGTGTGTGTGTGTGTGTGTGTGTGTGTGTGTGTGTGTGTGTGTGTGTGTGTGTGTGTGTGTGTGTGAAATGCTTCCTCCCAGATAAAAGTGGATGAGGATATTTGGGGTATTGCAGGTGTATTTCTGTTTACCAAAGTCCATATATGGATAAATCACCACCTCGGGTTTGTAGTCCGGGTTTGAAGCTGGGAGATAATAGAAAGAAAGCAGAGACAGAAACAGAAAAGTAGTTGGAGGTGAAATGAAAGAAGAACGCATCCCCAATCTTGGTACTGGTGTTTTTGTAATACCACATAACATTGTGGCACCCTGGAAAGACAACATGTTGAAAAATATCACACAGTACGAATGATTACTCTTACTATGTAGACTGTCTCATCATCACTATGATGTGCTGCGTTTAATGTTTATAAAATAATGTATAGCTCTTCTCCCATGTCTTCATACATGCTGCTGTGACAAGCACCCCTACTCTTATTCCAGTCCCTCTTTCAACTTCCAGTCCCACCCCATGGCATGCCCCCTCCTCTCCTCACCCAGTCGCTGCATGAAGCGGGTCATACTGCGCTCCTGCTTAGCACTGGTAATGATGACATGGGGGTGAACCTCCTGGATGACTGAGAAAGAGAGAGAGGCAGGAGGACAATATATATATTTATACCATGGTCTGGGTGAATACTCGATTCTGATTGGCTGCAAGGTGTCCATTAAAAAGTGATATTGTACAGTGATAATGGACACCTAGCTAAATGGTCTGTTCACCGTTCATATCAATGCGCCATAGTTTCATCAGTGTTATCAGGAGAGCAGTTTGAGCTCTATACCCCCGTTAAGGGTTAATATGACAATTTTGGATGTTGAGAAAAAAATTGACTCGGTCAAAGTAAGTATTTAAATCACCCCTGTGTGCTCAGTTTATCAAAAATAACTCTTATTTACAATTTTGATTTTCGTTTCGGAGATTTTTAACCTCGCGTCACCAGGCTCTTCTCGGCGACAAAGAGGATATTTCCCTCGGCTCGTGCACGAGCGGGGGCGAGCCCTTTGAGAGAGAGAGAGAGAGAGAGAGAGAGAGAGAGAGAGAGAGAGAGAGAGAGAGAGAGAGAGAGAGAGAGAGAGAGAGAGAGAGAGAGAGAGAGAGAGAGAGAGAGAGAGAGAGAGAGAGAGAGAGATGCATGCAGTGCGAGCCCCCGCTGCACTTTTCACTTCCTGAAACTTCGCTCTTAAATGTTAATATACTTGGCCAATACGTATCTATCATACAAAATAAAGCAAGCAGCCAAACGGTAATGTCTTCATTTAATGTAGAACGCAAAACATCGTTAAACCTGCATTCCTGTGATGAAGTTAACGTTTGAGTCGGCTTTAAAACGGAGATTGGTGGAGGTGGGAGGGACTATTTTATTTCGTGGAAGACTGATTTACAGTATGAATAACAGACATTTAGCCATTTAGATTGCTTTATTTATTACACATGGAAATATAAATGACTGGTCTTATTGTTTTGTTGGCAAGTGACCATGGTATAAGCGGGTTAATGCCCTTCGAGGTGTACATTATCACTTTTTAAGGGACTTCGCGGAGGCAAACCATCCTCGGCTTCGCCTCGGACGGTTCACGCCTCCGCGTCGTCCCTTAAAAAGTGATAATGTACACCTCGTCGGGCATTAACCCTTACATATATATATATATACAACAAGAAGGCAAAGCTAAACATCAGTTCATAGATGAGGCTATTGTTTTGTGTTTATGCTGTAAGTAGGTGAAGAATGTTACTGTGTGTTCCTTAGTAAGAAACGTTAAATGCATTGTCTACCTCTAGTCAGCAGGAGGAGCTCATGGTTGTCAGGAGTGTCTGCCATGTAGTGCAAAGTGGAGTCTTTACTGTCATAAAAGCACAGGCCCACCTGTCCATGCTGAGCCCGAACACTCAGTATCACCTGGGAATAAACACAAGCATCTTTAGACAAATGTATGTACACATGTATAGACTGAGTGCTGCAACAGGTGTGACTTGACCACGGGTTTGACCGAGACTCTCACCTCAGGTGACGTGTCCTCCTCTTCCTCTTCTCCGTCATGTGTGCCAGTGGGAGTGGGACTGCTCAGATGTGCTGCCATCCTGTCACAATGTGCTGCTCTGCTGCCTCTGCATCAATGATTCATGTCTGATGACAAGGTTTTGCATTGACTTGGCTTACAAATGTCGGCTAGCTAACATTAAGCAACAGTGGTTGTTGTCAACATGTTGTCAATTAACTTTAGGCTTAATTAGCTAGTTCAGCTGATGCTAACCAAAATTGCTAGCTTCAGACAAACCAAGCTTTCTGCTGTCTTCATGTAGCCTAAGTATACTTACATAGGTGTTGTTGTTGGGCCTTTCTGTCGTTACATCTGAATTGTGATAGGAACAAAGCTAACGTATTAAAAGTCGCAGTTTCCCGCCGTCAGAGAACTCACCTCACTTCACGAGCGCCTCTGTGTGCGCAAGCGCAAGGTGGTTTCCAAGTTTCTTCCAAAGAGCTTAGCTCCATTGATAAGAACCGAATGGTAAACAGCGATAGGTTGTTCCATTGCAACTTCAGCGCGCAGCAAATACGCCATTCTGGCCTGCCCTGAAGGAGACGCCATTCTGGCCTGCCCTGAAGGAGACCCCCTCTGATTGGCTGTCGTGGTTCTGTGCCGTTGTCCCATTGGCCAAATGTCAGCAGCGCTGTTCACGCGACTCTCCTCCCGTTTGGTCACTATGGTTACGATGGATTGAGACCCCATCCATATATAACTTGAGGTAAATTAGTAGGCTAGTATCAAACACAATTGATACTTGTAGTCTACTTTGATGAATACAATGAATTCTTCATGCCATAAATATGTATATCAGGTTAAAAATGTGGGTAAAACTTGCCATTATCTCCCAGCCCATTCTTTCTCCTGCTAACAACTCTTTCAAACTACTTGCCAGAATAACATAGAGACACCCTCTCATGGCTGGAAATGGAACAACCTCATCTTTGATGTCAACATACCGTTTGACCCTCATGTAAAGAATTAGGCAGTCCTGTTTTTTCCCTAATTACTTATAAACAGCTACTTCCCCAGTTACAGCCTATCTCTGACCTCTCCCCTTATAGATCAAAGCATTTTGGGGGGTGAAAGGTGTGTGTGTGAGGGGAGGAGAATGATGAGATTTCGGGAAGGGATGAAAGAGAGGTGTAAATCTGTGTGCTTAACTTTTGAAGGAGAATTGCCAAGTGTGTTCCTTGAATATGTGTGTTATAGAGTGAGGCCCGGCCCTTTGAGAGAGCTCCTCTCAGGTCAGCTTGAGTCCTAAAAACTCCGGTTGTGCGTGCAAAGCTAAATAAATGAGTATCTGTATCTGGGATGAGCCCCCCCCCCCCAAAAAAAGTGATCCCATGGCACCTCCTCTCTAGTAGATTATTTTGTTTTGTTCTATGTGGAACAGCCCAAACGGAAGAATACTAATAGTCATTTCTCTACTCAGATATAATGCTGTGAGTTGTTTGACCCTTTTTGCCAGGCAAGCTGGCTGCCGGCCTAAATCTGGCTCTGTCTGAAGCTGGCTGATTGACTGTCAGACAACGCTGAGGACAATTGTCCATCATCAGAGATCTGAGCAAAACTTTGATATCATAAGTCCTACATCAATTACATCATTAGTGGTGTCATAAATCCCACACTGACTGACAACCATGAAGGCAGCCAGATGACATAATCAGTGATGTCATCAGTAACACACATGCTGCTGCCATAGTGAATTTGCGCTTGTTCTCTTTGTGACATTTCTAACTTAATCCTGTTTATCCAGTGGTTTCATTCCAATCCTTATACTTGGCGGTTTCTGTCTGTTAGTCACAATCCTTTTTGCCTAGGTGGGCAGTGTCTGTCTGTAGAGCAGGGGTTTTTCAAAGTGGGAGGCAGGCCTCCCCAGGGGGACTCCAAACAGTTTCAGGGGAGGCGCAGTGGAAGTGAAACAATATTACATTAGTTATCAAAATGAGATCACGTAGAATAGCCTAAAAGTGTGTGATTTGGTTAAAGAGATTTGGCTGTTGCACTTTCCCAGAGTCAGAAACAAATAAATACCTTCAGATAGACCTTTTTATATTGGTGTAGTCTGAAGTATGTCAAACAGCAACATCAGGCTATCTTGGTTCAATTGTTGAGTGACTATGGGGTCAAATAATATAACCAGGATCCCATGGAAGTGAGCAAGGGGGGACTCCTTTTTCCAAGATTTGTCTGGGGGGAGGCCCACATTCTCAGACTTTGAAAAGCCCTGGTTTAGTCACGTTTTGGGCATTGTCTCCACCCTAGAAATCGAGTGGGTGAGATTGCTAGCCTACACAAACACACAGACGCATATACATATCTATTCTACTAATAAGAATGAGAAGTGTCTGTGTGTGTGAGCAGAATTTTGTCCGGCCACAGCTATGCTGTTCTACGTGCGATCAAGCTGAAATTCTCAGGAAGTGTAAAGAGCACCCGTGCGGGTGACCTGATGGAGCCGCCCTAATTACCTAATGATCCAACTCCCACGGGTCCACTAGTATAAATAAAAACAGTTAACCTGAACCTGCTATCTTACCTCTCAATGAATAATACATTGAATATATTATGTCAGAGGCTGTGTGTAAGATAAAAATAAATGACTACGATAAACTACAATGGGCTAATTTAGCGTGGTCATTTTTATTCTAACATTCGACGAAGCTACATGAGTGTGCAGTCACAAACTGGGAGTAAAAAAGCAACCTTAAAGCCATGCATGCGGTTAATGATACTTATGGAAGGGTGTCATTTCAGTAGCTAAACAAGTTATGACAATGTAATCGACATTGGGTGTAAGTCTAGTGTTACATGTAGGGCTTGTGGTGCAGTTTTTCTGCAGCCCGTTTCAAGGCGTCACCATTTTCCTAAATTTTGTCTTAAATACATTGGGTGGGATTGTGTGCAGGACAGGTGTTGTCCGGTGCCCTGTCAAGGATGATCTTTGTGAAGAGGACGCCTTTCATTAACTATGATTAAAATCACATCCAATCAGCTTCATGTCCCCAAGCAAAATGCAACGCCCTCCCCCTCCACTGTTTTCAAAATAAAGAAATACATTCAGAAAGACTTGCTCTTTCATTGGCGGTTTGACAGCCTGTTTTAATGTCCCAACAGCATCATGACATCGATGTCACAGTGTGTAATGCAATGCTTTCGGACGTTGCCCTTTCCCTGAATTCCACACCCACCTCCTCTTCACCAGCTCGCAACATGTTCGGAAGCAGCGCTGCTTTGCACCCGTCAGGGCGCATTGCCTTTGATGCGGGGCTGAATGTGCCACCATGGGATCCACAGTGACACCATGACATCTCACGCAGAGTCAAAGCAGGATGACATCAATTTCACTGCCAAAAACAAACAAAAACACATCTGCCTCTCTCTCTCTCCTAACATGTCATCTATTGTTGCACAAAAGGGTAAAATGTCAAAACAAAGTCGAGAATTCAGTTCATAAATTAGATTTATTCTTTTTTATATATATATATATATATATATATATATATATATATATATATATATATATATGTGTGTGTGTGTGGTATACACATCCCAACTGTTTAACATTTCATTACTGAAATTAAGTGTCATTTCCAGAAAACAACAAATATATGGGCCTTGAGGAAGAACCCTGCACGCCTGAAGCACCATACATACATGATTTTGTATTTTGTTTCTAGTATATACATGAAATCCTCTCGTCTAGTTTTGCATACAGTACCTATATTGTACATAAATATGCAACACACATCCCCCTTTTCGTTAGAACCTGCATATGGTTTTCATCTCACCATGCACAGATTTGTTCAACCTGAAGCATAGGCACTGATTTTTTTTTTGCTTGTTTCAAAAGAAATTAAGAAACCTCTATACGTATATTATACAGTGAACCTTTCATCTCAACCAAGTACTTTGGCAATTGTCCAATGAGCAACAAAAACAAAATTGTTTTCATCTAAAATATTTTCATATAAAAAGATGAACAACTCATTATGATGACACATGACAGTTCAAGAGTAGGCATTACATTCGTTACTACATTAGTCCATGCAATTACAGAGAAGATGTTTCCCGGTAAGGCTTGAAGCCTTTTGGAGTTCTTGTTTTGTTTGTCCTGACCAATCCGTGATGGTATTGGGGAATAAACTTTGCTTTTATTGTCTGAATTCAACAGTGAGTCCTATGCAGCATTTAGTCCTTGTTGAACATCCCTAATGGGTTTATATGTGTGCCAACACAGTGCAACAGAGCTGAGCTGCAACCAACCAACCTAGAAGAACAAAATGCTTCGCTGGTCCCATAAACAGTGAGCAGTGTTGCCATACTGATGAGCTGGACAGAACAAATGTTTAAGACCTTCTATACAAAGTGTGTTCACGTTAGATTGCAGTTGCGAAACTTCTTTGGCAAACGCAATTCAGTGATAGTCTTATATTTCTACATTCTGATGTACAAAAAGAAAAATCCATTCCACCACAGCAGGCTGTAAATAACTATGTTGTGTTATTCCATAAAAGATGCTGCATGTAACATTTTCATTGTCAAATTAATTGTGATAAAAGTGGTGTAATTACCGTAAACAAATGAGACCATGGTTGAGATGATTGGTAGCCTCCATTTCACACTAGTAGGATTGTTTGTCCTGCTTATCAAAATTAAGACATTTCCAACAACAAACATGTTGTTTACATGGGCCTTTCTCTCCTTGATCTGCCGTTGACAGAAACGTTGAAAGCCTTAGCTCTGTTTGCATGGGAAGGACCACCTTTCTATGTTGTGCCGTAAAGCAATTGATTCCCCATCGATTTTCTGCCTAAATACTACACATAACACCTTCAAGATCAATTCTCTTATCTCACGCACGCACACGCA
Organism: Poromitra crassiceps; assembly: GCF_964638095.1. Taxonomy (NCBI): domain Eukaryota; kingdom Metazoa; phylum Chordata; class Actinopteri; order Beryciformes; family Melamphaidae; genus Poromitra; species Poromitra crassiceps. Next base: position 516,699 of record NC_139623.1, read on the forward strand.
AGACTTCAACCAATCAGTGCTGAGCACAATCCAACATGCATTAATTTTGAATTATATCCCATTGGTTAGCAAACTCCATGCTTTTTGTCTCTCAAGCACAGGATAGTGACAGAGATAGGAGACAAACCTACAACAGCTCCCCTCTCTCTCTCTTGCTCTTCTCCCGTCTCTCTGCTTTATCTGTGTATTCAGCTTCTCGCTCATCTCTTCATTCAAGGGCAAAGGGGAAAATATGTTTAAAATGTGAACATTAAATGAAAATTGGGACCCTAAAGTTGTATTGAAGCAGAACAATAACTTTACAGTCACATGTTAACCTTTTCATATTACTATGATATTTAGATGGAGCAGTGCCAATTTGAGATGGGGGGTTAGTGTGAGAAAATGGCACGGGGACGTTCATCCTCCCTTCCGTGTGAGAACAGCTGCCTGAAGAGATGGAGTGTGAAGAGTCTCTCCCTCCTCTTCACACCACCTATTCATAGATACAGTATGAAGGGCGGGACACAGCCTCCACCCAGAACAAGTAAGAAAAGAACTCTGACGGGGGAAAAACAGGCTTTGAATTTGCCGCGTGCATCACAGCATTTCTTCATAGAACAGCAGGTAAGCCTGAGAGCCGAGGACCCTGGACTCTGGTACCGTCTGAACAGTGCTGTCACTGATGTAGACCCACTGGCCCTGGGAGGTGCTGCCGGCTTCCCTCACACCTGAAACGCACGCGCACACACACGCACACTTCAATGATTTATTTATGTCCACAGTACAAGGACATAAACACTAATAATACAATCAGATATTGGAAGTCAGTCAGTTAAGTGCCTAATTGGCAACCACATTAATGCATACCGTCACCCTCTTAAAATAATGGCCTATGTCAAGCGTGTGACTTAGGCCGTTTTATTTTTGCCTAAGTCAAGACAATGTGACTTAGGCAAAAATAAAACACACTTGAAATAAAATGCAACTGTAAGTCAGGCCGAAGTCAGTTTTCTTTGCCTAAGTCACAATGGCATGTTCGTAAATTGGTTTATGTTACATAATTGACAGTGTTATTTGTATGTCAATAGTCATTTATTGTCATAAAAAAATTGTGAAATGATTAATAAATATATTCTGTATTTGGTTCAGTTTTTTATGTTTTCTGAAAAACTTAAAAGTGACTTAGGCCATTATTTTAAGAGGGTGACGATACACAAAGGATAATAACACAGGATGATGACAACGGCAGGTCGACACCGATACAGTAATATTGTAAGACAGATAACGGTCAGTAACCACTTCATGGGTACAAAAAGCAGCGGCTCCTCTATATTGAGAGGCTACGAATAAGAGTAGATATTGAACAACATCTCGCTAACTGCTTGGCCCTTCTCTTAGGGAGCCCAGCCATCTGAAGGTTGTAGTAGGGAGTTATAGATTTAGGCGATGTCTCGTCATAGACGCTGGGGTAGCTGGCTGGGGGCGTGGTCAGGGTGGGGGAAATCCTCCCGCTCTTCCCAGCCAGCATAGTTAGCATTTAGCTGCTAGCCCAGCCCAGGCAGACAGGATCAGGGATTCAATCACCGCACTAAATGCACATCTGAACAGACGTTTATGTACCTGATGTTGAATCCCCAATCCTGTAGTGTAGAGCCACAGTAGCCTGGGTAAACCCAGCCTCCACGTGACCTGGAGGCTGGGTTTACCCAGGCTAGAGCCACAGCACCGTGCTTTGGGGAGTCAGCCCATTGAGATATATGTTTTTTTCCCCCCACAGTCTAGTCTCGGCGCCAGCTGTAATAGCATTTTGTGGGCGTTCCCACACAGACCGACTGTATCTTCTATAGCTCCATACCAGCCACTAGAGGGCTTTTGGTGTCAGAAAGAAATCACCTTGCTTTGTTTTGCAGTCATCCTCTGGCGGCTACTTTTTGGTGCACCAGACTTGGCACTCAAATTTAATAGATAAAGACCAATTGCTGTCGTAAACATCTTATGCTTCTGGACATGATTAAAACAGTAGGGAAGAGAGAGAATACTTTTCTAAGGAGAAAAAAACCCCCACAAATCATAGAACCACAGTCTGTCAGCAGTGGTTATGGTGGCATCTTTAACCCGTCTGACATTAGAAATTAATGCTACGAAAATAATCTCAGATCAAGTCCTGTTCGCTAGTTACCAGCAAGGACAACTGCTTCCTTGTGCTTCGCCACATAGTCTTTCAATTCTATTTGTAAAGGAGGCACCCTCTTTGAGAAGCAGAGTATAAGAAAAAAATAGATATTTATAGCAAACAAAGACTTCTGTTATACTGTAAATATGGTCCTCAAGGTTAGATGGAGTGAGGCCTTCGCTGCACCAGATACTGAGCATCTTCATGAACTGCACACATGTATAAAGACATCAAAAAGCAAAAAGGTTTGCCTGGGCCTTACCTGACAGGTTCCTGCGATGCTGCTCTGTTTTCCTCTGGGGAGAGCGCACTTTAACGTATGCGGTGTAGTGTCCCCCCCGCATTGAGCCGCTGTGCTCAACAATCCCATACAGGCTGTAGAGGACACGCTCGCCGGCTGCCAGGTTCTACCCAAAATGAAGGGGGGGAAATTAGCAAAAAGGGAAACAGGGCCAGAAAAGAAAAGGTAGGAGTCTCCAAGAACAGTGCAGGAAGCCTCAGCAAGAAATGCTACAACCCAAGGTCATTCTTTACAACATGAGCTGCTGAGGCAAGAAAAAAAAGACTGCTTAGCATACCTGCCAACACTCCCAATTTACGCGCGAGTTGCTCTATTTTTAGTACTAGCCCTGTTCGGAAATGGTCCCTATGACAGAAATAGTGGACTATTTAGTGTGTTCGCCATTTTGTACTAGTGTCCGCATTCTCAACTGTTCATTTGATTCACTATAGTCCGCTATAGAATACCCACAATGCACAACGATTTCCGGTATACCACAATGCAATGCGGTTGTCTGTCTTTACCAAAGGAAAAGAAGAAAGTCGCTAGCTCACGAGCTAACAAGCTTGTGAGCAACTCGACCAGCACAGCTTGCTATTAGGAGACAGTATATATATATATATATATATATATATATATATATATATATATATATATATATATATATATATTGGCCATTTACAAACCTGAACCTGAACCTGTGTTGACTCACTTTAGTCAGCCCTAATTACCCAATTAAAAAATCTGGCCCTGTCTGCTTGGGACCCCTGCCGATACCCGTGCCAAATACTGTCAGGCCAACGGTGTCTGAGTTAATGGAAACAGAGAGACATACAGTACAGAGATACATTCATAGGTTTGCTCATTTTTGTGCAAGATAGATAATCATAGTAATAACAATAAAAAAATAAAAAATAATAATAATGATTTTCTTGAAGTACATCAAGCATAATTTCAAGCACACAGTGTTTTTGAACATTGGTTTCCATAGTGTTCTTGGTTTGTTTGGTAGTAAAATCTGAGTGTGGGATACCTTGCAGGTTGCAGAGCAGAAGGGAGCCAGATCCAAGACCAGAGGGAAATCAACATGGCGGTTAACCTTTCGTAGGTTCATCCCTGCCTTAAAATACAAAAACAGAAGCACAACACGCAGGGTAAGGTTTACAGAAACACAAGCTTAACACCATCGCCATTTAGGATACTTAGGCCATGTTCACATTACAGGCAAATCCGATTTGCTGTTGAAGTCATTAATCATCATTATCTTGGTTGGTTTCCCAAATCTGATTTGGGAGTGTGTCCACCAAAAACCTGATGAAGGTCTAGCACCGAAACGTTGTTTCCCTATTGTCTTCTAATAAAGAGTTTACCAGTAAGGTCAGTGTTTTGCGGGATTTTCTCCACTCCTAGTTTATTGTTCCATCCTACGCACCTGATTTAAAGTTTTTAAAGTGTGCAACAGCTCTTTCACAGACTTTAGTGTGTCCACACTGCCACAAATCTGATTTGGGCAAGTGTTCAAGTCGGATCTGTTTGTCCAGACCTCCATATGTGGTTTGGGACAAGTGACACAAATCAGACTTGGAGCATCCAGACTCATAAAACCAATCTGGATAGAATCATTAATAGGTAATTAAAGTTCACAAATCAGATTTGGCCTCCTAGTCTGAACATGGCCTTACAAAACATACACAACAGCCTCAATAAAAAAATATATACACATACATCAAACGTAGAAGGATTTAATATAATTAAAAAATTAATAGATTCTTCGATAGATTAATGTAAATCAACAGAATTCAGCAAGTACAAAGTGAAGAGGATGCTAACCTGGTGGAAACGTTTAAGATGCAGTGTGATGACAGGAGGAAGTGAGGATATCAGCATCTGCTTCCTAGCGCTGGTGTAAACCTTCTCCACCTTCTTATCTGTGCAACAACACAGAAGCACAATGCTTTGTCTGGGTCAACAACAGTGAGGTTTTGAGTGAATAAGTCAATCATGAAAAATAGCAAAATTATCAAAAAGAGATTTTAAGCTTTGTCTCCATTGGGAGACTAGAAACACTGTGTGTGTGTGTGTGTGTGTGTGTGTGTGTGTGTGTGTGTGTGCGTGTGTGTGTGTATGTGTATACATACTGTACATACACATATATATATCCATACATAGACATACATTATATACATACATACACACACACACACACACACACACACACACACACACACACACACACACACACACATATATATGTATATATATATATATATATATATATATATATATATATATATATATTTTACATACCGTAATTCTTCCAATAAGCACCTGTACTCTAATTGCCGCCGGGTCTTCCATTTCCCACCGGGTCCAAATTGAGCATAATAAGCGCCTGACTCATTTTGCCGCCGGGGCGTTTTTTAGAATAAATACGGTTTTTTGTATGTTTTTGTGTTGACTAAATTCAGTCACTTACGGTAATGACATTGTTTTGGAGGAAGTCAGGCGGAAGTTTCTCCTCCTGTCAGACAGTTTTATATTTTATTTATACATGCCGTAACCGACATGTTTCAAGTATGCATACCGCATTGTTTAATGCTAAGGATTCCTGTATGCAACGTGCTGGAGACGCTGTCTAACCAGGAGCGGTGGGCAATTTACGCTAACGTAATGTTAAGTTGTGCCTTGTAAAAGTGCATTTCTCTCAGCGGAACAGCGATCATAAATGCAGTATGGATTATACCATTATACTGGACATGTATTGGAAACTTGGCGTCTACCTACCGGTATTTGGTAAGTCTGCTTGTTTTGTCTAGTGCTGCAGTGCTGTTTGGTTGGCGTTCGCTTGGTCGCTACGTTAGCGTTAGGGCTGTGGCGATTCACTTATCTCCCGATTCGATACTATCACGATTCTTGGGTGCCGATTCGATTTATATTGCGATTCTTAAGTATTGCGATTCTACGATTATTGCGATTCGATATTACAATTTATTGCGATTTTTGTTTATTTTTTTCTTTTCTTTTTTCAGTTTGTTTGCTTTTTTACACTAGATTAGAACATGGGAAAAGTTGAATCATACACTAGAGACTGTATATTATCATGAGTAGGGCTGGGCGATATAGTTAAAAACAGGGGCGGACTGGGATCATAATTCAGGCCGGGCATTAGATACCAAGCAGGCCAGGCTGATATGGGCCAACGCGCGTGAAATTTGGGCCGTTTGAAGCCAGATTTGGGCCGTTTGAAGTCCAATTTTACAATGAGATGCACCCACTTTAACCCTGAAGTGTAATTATTACTTCAGACTAACTAATAAAGTAATAAAACCACTAGTAAACCAGTAGGCGGCGCCTGGCCTGCTGTTCAGTGAGTGGCCTGACTGCAAGCACCCAAAAAAAAAAAAAAAAAAAAAAAAATTGCGATTATCGATTCTGGAATAAAAGATCGATCCAAAAAATCGTGACATTAAAAATCGCGATACTTAGGTGAATCGATTTTTTCCCCCACCCCTAGTTAGCGTGCCTTCTATGTTGCTTTGCTGGGAGTGTCTGGCAAGCGAGACTAATAACGTTGCTATGACTTCTTTCCAATGAAACACAAACAACTGAATGTGTGAGCGGTAGGCTAATGTTACTTGTTTAAAATATGGTATTGTAAAGTGGTGCATAATACTCAGTAGTACTGAATCATTACATGTCCATTTGTTACTCTTTTTGTGTACCCTAATATAAAGTGAAATATATCCTTATCAAATAAACACTCGCTCCAGGTGAGATTTGAACCCTCAGCCCCAAGATTGTTAAATTGTAAGTCTGGTTCTCTAACATCTGAGCTAACCAGCCTGTTAGTTGGTAGAGCCATGCTATGGATCTGTAGAGCCAGAGACTAAGTATTAACATACACATACATACACAAGGATATATTAACATCCTTAACATATGATGGTCTCGACCTAGTTTCAAGATGAAGACCAGTCACGCTGCCTCACGCCACACGTAATCTAGTGACATAGCGACCTCATCATCAGATGTAATCCTAGCGTGACGACAAGTGCAGTAATCCCAGCGTGACGTTCGCGTGACGCACTTGCCTAGGTGACGCCGCTAATGTCGTCAGTGCAGTAATCCCAGCGTGACGTTCGCGTGACGCACTTGCCTAGGTGACGGCGTTAATGTCGTCAGTGCCGAGGCTATGACGCGGGAGTATTTATAGCCACGCTTGGTGCACCATCGTCCTCTTTCCCTGATCTGTGGCCGCTGCACCTGAGCTGATCTCATCCCTTCTCTGGAAGCCGCGTTTCACCCCACCCACCTCCCCAGTCCACCACCAATGTATTGACTCCTGAAGAATCCCCTACGGGGGGGGGGTTCTCTATTCTAGCCCGAGCAGATGCCCTCCCGCCTCAAGAAGAGAGGCATCTTGCCATGGAGTCACTACGCCCAAGAATCAGTTGCCATGCTGCCACGCCATCAGAATTAATGCCATACCGTTTCAGGCCATGAATCTTATCGCCATGCCATACTTTAATAAAGCTTGCTGATAAACCTTACCCTCTGGTCTCTCATGATTGAAACACAAATAGTGTAGTACATGCGCGGCGCCAGGGGGGGGCTAGGGGGGGCTTTAGCCCCCCCTGAAATTAGCCAAGCCCCCCCTAAGCCCCCCCTGTAAACTAGGCTAATACATCATAGTAGAAGTGAAAATTCCCAGCGTACTTGAACACCACGTTTACACACCTCTGGCTGTCTGAGAACCGGGCCGGCCCATTTTTTATGGAGGGGTCTCCCCCTACTGGCAAGTGATTATGGCGCGTATTATGCCATGGTGTGATAGAAGGACCTCCCCCCTCTGCTCTGCTCAAAGTGGCCTGCTCCATCTCAAAGCGTCTCTCTCGGTCCGCGGAAGTTAAATTTCCTTACGTACACGTAATCAATATCATAGGTCAATATCTACGGAAAATGGACATAAAACAAGCGTCTATCGTTAGTATCGCGCGCCTTTATATTGATCAAGCGTTTATGTTGATGGCTATCACAAAGGAGATACTTTATTTTGCTTTGTACACTGACTGGACTGGACACAGTGGACAGCACAGGACTCCTCAGATCAGATCGAGCGCGCAGGTAGGCTGCCAGGGCATGGAATTTATATTTGATATACATAATGGCTTTGTTAAGACTGGTTGCCTACTGTCTGTGCTGTTGTGTTTTTTGGCCGCCGTGCTCATGCGTGTGGTGTGAATGTGAACATAACTGTCGTTCTCCCATGAAAGTTTGTTGTTTTAATTAGATCACAACTTCTGCGTTGGAAGTGGGCGCCTCTTTCAGGCATGCTCCGTTTGTAGCAGGGAGGTGTTGGAAGATCTTTCCTGCTTCTGCTCCCAGACCGTAGTCGAGAAGCACAGGGGAGGTTTGCTCTCCTCCAGGGCCGAAGTATAGTTTACTTTTAGCTTCGGGACCAACCACCCACAAATACACAGCAGCGGGAGAAACAGTAGCACACCGGGACACGCCTGTAGCCTTGAGATGATGTTGCATTTATTACCGACCACTTCTTCCGTACAGTACAGTTGTTATTATTATTCTATGTGCTAACTTTGCTATTAACGTTAGACTTCTCCGCTCATTCATTCACAGCCACTTCCTTGACTGACTGACATTGACTGACGCATGCCCACTCGCTCTCTCTCGCTCCACCACGCACTCGCTACGTCAAATCACTAGCACATCCCATTCTCTTAAATGGCTACGCACGTTAGTATCCTGATTCCATAACAGAGGCAATGGGTCCCATTTTTATAGTCTTTGGTATGACTGGCCCGGTGATCGAACTCACACAACCTCCCAGTCTCAGGGCGGCCACAGTGAGCTGGTTTTGATAAAAGTATCAAAAAAACGCCTCAGTCACTATACAGTCTTGTTCATCACATCACTGGCGTGATTGTTATATAGTGCAATCTATCAATCGTTCTATTTATTATTATATATTAAATCTTTTGTGTAAATTGTGAATATAAACTCTTGATTTACCATCTAAATGTGTGTGCTGCATATAGCCTTGTGTAACTGGACTTATCAGTCTCAACATCAGTGTGACATAGGGCTAAATACACAGTCAGTCTTCAGCTCATTGAAGCACTTACATGTTGGGTTGGCGATTTGGCTCTCAAAGGAAAAGCAGTGGGCCCTCCTTGTCTAATAGTAGAGCCTAATTCACACCCTATCATATTATTATAATTTCTTATATTAGTGTTTCTCAACCTTTTTACACAAGTACCTGAGAAATTACCACCATATGAATGTATGAGAGGGAGGGGCCCCCGCGTACCACCAGTGGTACCTGTACCACAGGTTGAGAAGAGAACCACTGTCTATTTATGTAGAAAAAGTTAGCCCCTGCTGTAAATATTTAAGCCCCCCCTTAGCCCCCCCAGGCACAATTGGCTGGAGCCGCTACTGGTGTAGTAGCTGTACTGTACCGCACTGTAGCTGCTACCATTATGTATGTCTAATGTTTAATTGTATGTTTAATTAGGTATAGCTATTTGCACCTGTGCAAACAGAACGTCAACTATGTTTAAGTATGTGTATGCACATGCCATGTGCACCTATGTGCAGTGAATATGCCACTGTCTCTGACTTGTCTTATCACTCTACTGCCTTATTGCTTGTTGTTTTCCTGCACTCACATGCCGTTATTTTTTGTACTATGTTGTAAACAGAGTTCACAGCACAATAATTTCACACGTGATACTTGTACTACGGAGTGACAATAAAAATCTTGAATCTTGAATTAGGTTCTATCCACATACTACTTTCTGTTCAAGTACTTATAGTTTTGAAGATATATTCCACCCAAATACTACCTTCTCTCCAAATACTTATAGTTTTAAAGGTATATTCCATCCAAATACTACTTCATGTCCAAGTACTTAGCTATGTTTCAGCCAAATACTACTTATGTCAAAGTACTTGTGTTTTAAAGCACAGAATATACCTTCAAAACTAGAAGTACTTGGACAGAAAGTAGTATTTGGGTGGAATATACCTTCAAAACTATATTACTTAGTCTCTGGCTCTACAGATCCATAGCATGGCTCTACCAAGTAACAGGCTGGTTAGCTCAGATGTTAGAGAACCAGACTTACAATTTAACAATCTTGGGGCTGAGGGTTCAAATCTCACCTGGAGCGAGTGTTTATTTGATAAGGATATATTTCACTTTATATTAGGGTACACAAAAAGAGTAACAAATGGACATGTAATGATTCAGTACTCATAAACTACTGAGTATGATGCACGACTTTACAATAGGGTACACAAAAAGAGTAACTAATGGACAGGTAATAATTAAGTAATAAGTAACTAACAATTAACTATATACTCACAAACCGACCATTGACTAACCATTAACTAATGAGTAATTACTCTACTAAGGAACTAACAACTAATGATTAACTACTATACTCACAATGTGACCTTAAAGTCGAAGTGAACCGGAACGGAATGCACCAGCGCGAGCGTCGGACACTGAAAACAAATTGCGAGGCGGACCATATACGTGTCGATGATTTGATTTGACAATTCTGACGACTGGCTTTGGCATTGGCCAATCCTGGCGTGTTCCACCCCCAAATCGAGTGGGATTCAACCTGTTGTCATGCTATGCGAGTGGGATCCGCAAAGTACCAGGGAGCCAGCTGCTTCGTGCGGAGCGAGCGGACAATCCGATCCATAGGTGCTGCCTGCCCGCCTGGAATCTCCGAGAGACGACCCCTGACAGCCAGGGAGGCTGTCAGGCTCGGAGGCGCGTGCCATTTTCGTTATAAATGTAAATAATATTCCTGGAATGCATGTTTTAACGAGCCAGTTACATTTCTTTGCATTCTTAGACATTACCGTTTGATCTAGTTTGCATAATTGCTCAAGTTAGTAGTTAGTTTATGGGCTAGAAACTCTGCCAGATGACAGGCACTAGGCGCCATTTTCCCCTTCATTTGGAAGAGAAAATTATCCTGTAATGAAGATTTGATTGACAGCTCCATGTCGTGAAATGATTGGTTGAAATGGGGTAGAAATTTGATAGTACTAGGTGACGTCAGCAAACTGTAAATTACTGTTATCAATGAAATCTTGAAAAACGAACTTTTGATGTGAAAAAGTGTGAAAAACTAAAGAAATTAGATTGTTGTGATTTGTTTTGCATACATTATTAAATAGGTGCACTGCATACCCAGGTATTTGAACTAAAAGAAAAGTCATTCTTGGGTTCAGCTCGACTTTAAGTAATGATTAACTAATATATTCACGAACTGACATTTATTAATCATTAACGAACGATTAACTACTCTACTCATGGAACTGACCAATTAATCAGTAACTAATGATTAACTACTATATTCACGAGCTGACATTTAGTAATCATTAAGTAATGATGAACTACTCTACTCAGGAACTTAGATACTAATCATTAACTAATGACTACCTACTCATTAACTATGATTAAATAATCACTAGCTAATGACTACCTACTCATTAACTAGATGAATTAGTGATTGACTAATGATGAATTATACATTAACTACTCATTAACTAAATATTAGTTAATGATTAGTTTACTAGTAACTACTACATTATTTGTGTACGTTATTGTAAAGTGTTACCCATATGTTTTGTGAGTATTTTTGACCGCTGAATGCAAACCTGCCAAACCTACCGGCTGAGCTGCTCTTGCGCAGCTGCTTCTGTTTGCGTTCGGTGCAGCTCTCGCACAGCAGCTTGTTGTTTCCCATCAGCAGCTCCACCGAGGTGAACTGGTGGAGGCAGGACTGCACCGAGCACTCCTTCGAGCAGGGCGTGTAACTGTGGGACAGGGCCTGGAACGCCCCCTGGTGGTGCGGGTGTTGGTGGTGGAGATTGTCTCGGGACTGCTGAGGCTGCGGCTCTCCCTGCTCCTCTGCAGAGCAGTGCGTGGAGGCGGGGCTGTCGAATCCCAGGTTCACCTTGGAGACCGCGCTGACCAGCTGCTCGACGGCTCCGCCATGCCTGGAGGAGGAGGCCGGCAAGGGGGAGGGGGTGGACGTGGGCGTAGGGGAGGGGGTGAGGGTTGAGGTAGACGCGGACGTGGGGGTGGATGCTCGGGCGTGGCTGGAGGAGGAGGGGCGCGGAGCCCACTCGCTCTCCGAGGCCTCGCTGTCTGCGTCGTTGCTGCTGTCCTGCGGTCCAGAGTCTTTCTCGCTGCCGTCTGATAGGCTGCCGGCGGCGGCCATCTTGCAGGCTGTGAGGCTCCGGGCGTCTGATAGGCTGCCGGCGGCGGCCATCTTGCAGGCTGCGAGGCCCCGGGCTACTCCCCCAGCCACCACCTCCTCCTCCGGTCGCTCCGCTCCGATGCCTGCTCCCTTCTCCTCCACAGAGCCTGAAGACCTCCTCTGCTTCTGGGGGGTGGGGGAGGATAATGAACACATTATACAGTGTAGGTGCCATCACTAGTGGAACTGTGGCCAAATACGGTCACCCGTTGCTCTTGATGCAGTTTCCGGTCTTTTAGGACAGATTTTTCCAAGAGGTCTTTGCTGAAATGCAATTGAAGTGAAATAATAATAATATAATTTAGAAGGTAAGAAGCAATTCATACAGATTGGACATCTAAAGACAACTGAACTTAGTACACACAAACAAGAAGAGCAAGATTTGTTTTAAAGATATTTGGAGAGGGGGCATTTTTGCCTTTATTTTATTGGACAGTAGGCAGACAGGAAAGGTGGAGAGAGAGAGGAGATGACAAGCAACAAAGGACCAGGGGTCAGACTCCAACCCGGGTCAGATGCACCAAAAACTAAGCCTTTGTGGTATGCGCTCTACCAGGTGAGCCACCGGCCTGTCACATTGCACCATCATCCATTTGCAGACAATGGAGAACAAAATAACTTGCATGTTACATACAAAAAAACGTCAAACCATGATTAATTTATGAGAAGCTACAGTGAAAAGAGTACAGGATGAATTATATTGAAAACTGATTATATTATATTTAACACACACGCACACACCCTACCTGTCCACTCAGCTTCCTGGTGTTCTTATTCAGAGTGTGTGCTGCAGCCAGAACCTGGTCCGTGTGCGCCACATGGACCTCTTGCTCCCGGCTGCTCTTGCCCAGCCTTCCAGGGTTGGACGGTTTGGATATCTGAGCACGACAAACAAAAAGGTCACCAGCACAACGATGGAACCAAAACAAACAATCTTGCCATCTCTCAAATAACTGAAGCGCTTATTGTGCTTAGGCGCACTGCATCTGTATCATAATGGTTATCATCATATTCTAATTTGTATTTCCAGATATTTTCTTATGATAAATTTGAGCGGCTTACCCTCTCCTCTATGATGGGTAGAGAGATGTCTATGAAAGCCTCCTTCACCGTGGAGATCTGAGAGAGAGCGAGAGAGAGAAGATTCATTAAGTCACTATCAGCAAATACATTGGTCATCTCAATAAATAACTTGTGTATTGCTTCTTAGGCTGTAGGCTGAGTCTACTTAGGCTGTACTTGATTGACAGTGAGACTAATGCTGGGGGGGGTGGGGGGTGGTGTGCACCTGGCTGGAACGCTTGGACGTCGGAAATTGGAAATTTCAACTGGGAAATTCTGAACTCAGAGTTATCTGGAACGTAGCATCAGTGTCCTGTCATCTGCAGAAATTCTCAGATGACTCTGCAGTTGTGTGGTGTGTCAGTGGCGGAGAGGAGATGGAGAACAGGGAACTGGTGGACCGCTTTGTGACTTGGTCTGTAAACAACCACCTCCTCCTAAATGTGTCCAAAATGAGGGAGATGGTTGTGGACTTTGGGAGGACCAGGACTGAGTCGAACCCTATTTCCATCGGGGGGTGAGGAGGTGGAGAGGGTGGACAGCTACAAATACCTGGACTGAGAAACGTAACACAGAGGATGTAAACAAGAAGCGGCAGAGCAAACTCTACTTTTTGAGGAGGCTCAGATCCTTCAATGTGTGGAGCAAGATGTTGCATCATTCTAATAGTCTGTTGTGGCAAGTTCAAGGTTCAAGGTTTTTTGAACAAGTGCAATTCTCTTTGCAGCCACCTGCTGGGGCTGCAGCATCAGAGCCTGCTGGGGCTGCAGCATCAGAGACCTGCTGGGGCTGCAGCATCAGAGCCTGCTGGGGCTGCAGCATCAGAGACCTGCTGGGGCTGCAGCATCAGAGCCTGCTGGGGCTGCAGCATCAGAGCCTGCTGGGGCTGCAGCATCAGAGCCTGCTGGGGCTGCAGCATCAGAGCCGGTGACTCTAAGAAAGTGAACAAACTGATAAAGAGAGCTGGCTCTGTGCTGGGGGCCACTCTGGAGACCCTGGAGGTGGTTGTGGAGAGAAGGATGTTGCACAAGGTGCTCAAAATAACATAACACACCCCCTGCACGACTTACTGACTGGACAACAGTGTGTTTTCAGTCAGCTCCCCTGCAGTGAAGGCCATTACAGGAGGTCTTTCATGCCCACTGCAATAACCATATACAATAACTCCCGTACATGCAGGGAGAGGAGACTCCTCCTATTTATTTATTTATTTAAAAGGATCCCCATTAGCTGCCGCCAAAACGACCGCTAGTCTTCCTGGGGTCCAAACACAATACACAATACATTACAGCAATAGTAACTGTAGACAGTAAAGTTCAGTAGTAAAATAACATAGTAAAAAAATAAGAAATAGTACAATGCAGTGCAATACAGGAGAATCACAGAGTAAAGAGCAGTATATAAAACAAAACAAAACAACAACAATAGTTTGGTCAGCTGGTTATGTAGCTGGTCAGCTACATTAGATCAGCTGATCTAAAAGACACTATTCTAAAACATACTATTAAAAGAAAGACATAATGGGAAGTAAAGTTGTGTGTTCAAAGTGTGTTTGCTGGTGTTAGTGAGTGCAGGTGGGATCTAAGTTTCCGTTTGAAACCAGCCCTCCCATGGATGGAGGAAATGTTTACTGGCAGACAATTCCAGGACATTATAGATCTGTATGTGACTGTTTTCTTCATAAAGTTGGTTTTGGGTCTAGGCAAAGTCAACTGACCCCTGCTCGCCCCTCTGGTGGAGTGTGTGTGAGTACGTGAGCTATAAATTATGCTGTCGAAGAGAAAGCCAGGAGTTTGGGTATTGATAACCTTGTGAAAATGTACAAGTAGGATTGATAAGAGTTTCTGCTCAACAGTAAGCCATGTGAGACGTGTATGTATTTCAGCTACGCTAGCCCTAGGGGAGCACCCAAGGACCAGCCTAGCTGCTTTGTTTTGTGCAACTTGCAATTTTTCAAGAAGACCTTTAGCTGCTGATGACCATACCACAGAGCAGTATTCCAAGTGACACAGAACCAATGAGGAAACAATTTGGCGAAGTGCCAATGATGTAACAAATAATGCACATTTCCTAGTACGTAATTGCAACAGCACCTATGACACTACCCACATTGTTCATGCACATTGCACACTTATACACTTTGCACATTTTGTACTACGTTTTGTATAATCTGCTCTACAGTGTACAGCCATATAAGATAATATAATATAATATGCTCTACAGTGTACAGCCATATAAGATAATATAATATAATATGCTCTACAGTGTACAGCCATATAAGATAATATAATATAATATGCTCTACAGTGTACAGCCATATAAGATAATATAATATAATATGCTCTACAGTGGACAGCCATATAAGATAATATAATATAATATGCTCTACAGTGGACAGCCATATAAGATAATATAATATAATATGCTCTACAGTGTACAGCCATATAAGATAATATAATATAATATGCTCTACAGTGTACAGCCATATAAGATAATATAATATAATATGCTCTACAGTGTACAGCCATATAAGATAATATAATATAATATGCTCTACAGTGTACAGCCATATAAGATAATATAATATAATATGCTCTACAGTGTACAGCCATATAATATAATATAATATAATCTGCTCTACAGTGTACAGCCATATAAGATAATATAATATAATCTGCTCTACAGTGTACAGCCATATAAGATAATATAATATAATATGCTCTACAGTGTACAGCCATATAAGATAATATAATATAATATGCTCTACAGTGTACAGCCATATAAGATAATATAATATAATATGCTCTACAGTGTACAGCCATATAAGATAATATAATATAATATGCTCTACAGTGTACAGCCATATAAGATAATATAATATAATATGCTCTACAGTGTACAGCCATATAAGATAATATAATATAATATGCTCTACAGTGTACAGCCATATAAGATAATATAATATAATATGCTCTACAGTGTACAGCCATATAAGAT
>NC_139623.1:540000-557500 GCF_964638095.1 Poromitra crassiceps
CAGTGTGTAACAGCTAGCAGTAGCTGCTGTGCTCTCTCAACTCTCTCCAGTCTCCTCAACTCTCTCTTATTAGGTTCAAAAGTCATTATATCCGCCAGTAATTCTGTCAGTTTTCTGCCAGCTAGTTAAATTCAACACCAGTGTTGGGCAAGTTACTTTCAAAATGTAATATACTACATATTACTAGTTACTTTCATTTGAAAGTAATACGTTACTTTACAATATTACTTTCTGTGTATAGTAACTCGTTACTTATTACACTACTTTTGCATTACTTTCACCAAAACAACAGCAGCAGCAGAATGACATCGCCGCCCCGGAACATCCCGAAAAATTATTTCAACTGTGTTGAAGTCAGTGTAAACAATCCAAAATTCTAAATATTATTCTTTTCCTTTGTTATTGTCATCTGTCGTGGTTATTTGCATTGAAACACACAGTTTGATTAGGAAATGATTGTATCTTTTTTAAATATGTGCTTTGATTGGCATTCTTTGCATCACTGCATACCTCTCCAGCAATGTATATGTTGAATGTTCTGTATTTGTTGCCATATGTCTGTCTATGTACTGTAATGTAAGGAGGAAAACTGTGCGCACATCCAAAACCGCAACCTTGAAAGAAAACTCCTCCAGCGAGAAACTTTCTGGATCTATTCCCTCAACACCATGTCCCCTAATGGTTTAAATGAGGAATTTGATATCAAACCTTTTCTTTAAGCAATCGCCATTATGAGTGCCTTCTGTATAGCCTCAATAGCCAGTTTTTAACACATCTTAGAATTCCTATGTGCAATACTCCAGCTAGTCCAAGAATAATGACTGACTATTAATTTGGACTAGACATGGCTTTTGATTTTTTAATCTAATGAATTATTGCTGTTTTTATGAGCATTCTAGTTGTGGTGTAATTTGTCATATTCACTGTTGTCTCTTTCTCTTTTCCCCTTTAGGCTATATTTACATTGTATTTTCTAGGCCTACTTAAATTGTTTATCTATTTTGATATTTAATATTGTTGTCTTCTTCCTATTAGTCTTACTATTATTATTAATTATTATATCCCCCGCCCGGCTGTGATGACTTGCTTTGATTGTCTACCTGGTGACGTCTCATACGCACCGGCCTATTTATTTTCTCTTGTAACTGCTGTCATTCATTTGCCTGATGAAGACCCGATAGGGTCGAAAGCTTGCCTTCCTTGAGCGCAAATAAAAGCGGGAGCTTCCAATCAGTGTGCGGACAATTCCTTTATTTTATGTACTGTAATGTCTCATGCTGACACAATATTCATGTGCTTAACAATTGCTGTACCGAAAGCAAATTCTGCCGACTTGTTGTGCAGTCCTTAATAAATGAATCTGAATCTGATTTAATCAAATATAACTCAATTTGTAACTTGAGTTACTTGACAAAGTAACTGGTATAATATTACTGAAATCCTATAAGTAATAAGTTATATTACTGAGTTACTGCTAAAAGTAATATATTACATGTAATATGTTACTTTTGTAATGAGTTACCCCAGGGGCGGTTTTAGCATCAGACCTTTGGGTGGGCTCAGCCCCCCCAAAGGTCATGGACCGCTGAACCCCTAGGGGGGTCCGGGGGCATGCCCCCCCGAAGAAAATTTTGTACAGTTTCAAGTAAAAATGGATCAAGCTGGTGCACTTTGAGATCAAAATGAAGAGACTAGATCTATGAAGAACTACACACATCAATATCTTCTTTACCGTTCTGTGGTTTTACAGCAATGAAAAAATAATTGTTTCCCTATATACATTATACTATATATATTCTGCATACAGGTTACTTATGGTAGAATTATGCTTGCATACATAATACCAAAATCACTTCAGGGGAGTTTCAAGTAAAGTAACATTTTGCTTTGTAGGCAAAACAAAAGTAAAATTAAATCAAAAGGGAACTTCCTAACTTATTGGCTGGAATAAAATTCCGACAAGATAATAATATACTGTAAGCACTAAAGCAGGAGTTTGCAGTCAACTAGTTGAAATTAATATGTGGCAGTATTTGTGGGGGTCAAAATCTATATAGGGTGTACCACCACAAATAGATCAGTGTATGGGAAACACTGACTATTAAATTGTGTGACTAGAAAGACACCAATAAATCTGAGAAAATGAACAACAGCACTACAACGGTGGCATTACAAATGGTATTATGAAATTATTGTGGGGAAAAACAAGAATGCCACTTTTTTTCATGAACTTTAACTCATTGAGTGCCAAGGACGAGTATAGTCGTCAAATCGAATAGTAACGTAGAGTGCCAAAGATGACTAAAGTCGTCAATTGCGTTTTTTGACGGTGGGACGTGGATCAAAGCCTCGTGCATCTCCTGTAAAAATATTGTAGCTATTGAAGGTGTATAACCTATTTTATGGACCCATTAGGTGGCGACAGTGCTCTCCAGATTAGAGAAAGTTGAGGAAAAAAAGCAGAAAAAGCCCCGTGATGAAAGAGAAACCGATGCATGAGCCAGAGCGGCACAGATTGCTCTGGCTGCCTGGAGCCAACATTAGCTGCGAACAGCAGTCAATCCGCTCCCACAAATGAGCCCCTCTGTCTCTGCTGCATAGTTTCTCCACACGATTAGCCGCCAGAAAATAAAACCAAAGCCAAACCATTCTCATGAGAATGGTTTGGCTTTTCAGTGTCGCGCTGGGAGCCGGCGCACAAGGCTGAGCGCTCCGAAAATAGACTGGGTGCAGCGCACTTTGAAACGCGCAGCAGAAAGCCTATAATCGGACGCAGCTTCATCCCAGCTCACAACTGAAACCCCAGAAACGCAGACGAACGCGAGCCCGATCCAGACTCCCCCGACGAGCGGCCGCCATCCGAACGTGGATCCGTAAGGCAGCAGAGCCTGCCATAGCAGGCAGCAGAGACTCGCCTGACACACGCAGCAGCCAGCAGAGCGAGCAGAGCCACCAGAGACACTCCCACAGAGGAGGAGTTTGGAGTTGAGGGGTGTGTGGGTGCTGTTCAGATGTTTCAGGTCAGAAAATATTAGCTTCAGAGTCAGTGAATGTGCTTGAAATGCTTCATTTCACAAAAGGCTGAATATCTCAGCTTCTAATTTGAAACGCCTGTTTTTGCTGAAAACAACCTATCTTCTCCGGCTCATAACTAAAGAACGGAAAATGGTATCAATAAACTTTTTTTTGCTGATGATACAATAGAGTCTCCTCGTTCTTTGTGCGTGTTCGGTGTTTACATAGTAATATCACACAATATTCTGTGGGCCTCGAGAAATCACTGAAAACGCTCTGAAACTCTGGCACTGGGAGCGTCCGTTCTCCAAAAGTGGCTGGCACTCAATGAGTTAAGCAGAAAATTAAAAAATAGTTTTAAAGCAAAAATAAATAATAAATAAAGATAATTTTAACAGAAACTGCTACTAATGACCACCATGGATTTGGAGAGATTTTTTTTTTTTTTTGGGTGGGCTGAGACTATTTTTAGGTGGGCTAAAGCCCAGCCAAAAAAGGCCTAGAACCGCCCCTGAGTTACCCCCAACAATGTTCAACACACACGCACATGTTGTTGGTCAGGATCTGTAACGTTAACGTTAGCCTATTTGTTTTGCGCCGTTCAATATTGCTAGTGCTGTATCAACTTCAACTTTCACTTTGGAAACAGGCGAGTTAAATTCACAGTTGAAGACTTGTACTCACTTTGGGTTGTAAACAGGAAAGAACGTGAAGTTTCTTCTTTGTCTAAAAGTTATCACAACAAAAGAACTGACTTCTCGTGCGCAGGGGACGCCCCGGCGACATTAAACAAGCACACCCAGTGCAGAGAAGCACTAGAGCGGGGGAGGGGGAGGGGAGGCTTCTCTGAGTCTGAACTGGGTGCGCTCGTTTAATGCTGCCGGCGCGTCCCCCACGCGTCACGGTAAGTGGACTTGGTATTTTTATGCCTCCGCCGGCGAAGCCAGGCCGAAGGCATTATGGATCCGGGTTGTCCGTCCGTACGTACGTACGTACGTACGGCCGGCCGTCCGTACGTACGTCCGTACGGATGTTTGTTAACGCGATATCTGAGGAACGCCTTGACGGAATTTCATCAGATTCGCCTTAAACATTCACTTAGGCTCAAGGATGATCTGATTAGATTTTGGTGGTCAAAGGTCAAAGGTCAAGGTCACTGTGACCTCTCGAACGCCATTTTCAAGCTTGTTAACGCGATATCTGAGGAACGCCTTGACGGAATTTCATCAGATTCGCCTTAAACATTCACTTAGGCTCAAGGATGATCTGATTAGATTTTGGTGGTCAAAGGTCAAAGGTCAAGGTCACTGTGACCTCTCGAACGCCATTTTCAAGCTTGTTAACGCGATATCTGAGGAACGCCTGGACGGAATTTCATCAGATTCGCCTTAAACATTCACTTAGGCTCAAGGATGATCTGATTACATTTTGGTGGTCAAAGGTCAAAGGTCAAGGTCACTGTGACCTCTCGAACGCCATTTTCAAGCTTGTTAACGTGATATCTGAGGAACGCCTGGACGGAATTTCATCAGATTCGCCTTAAACATTCACTTAGACTCAAGGATGATCTGATTAGATTTTGGTGGTCAAAGGTCAAGGTCACTGTGACCTCTCGAACACCATTTTCAAGCTTGTTAACGCGATATCTGAGGAACGCCTGGACGCAATTTCATCAGATTCGCCTTAAACATTCACTAATGCCTGGTTCAGACTACACGAATTCAGCCCGATAATAGACCGATTTGGTCGTGCGCGACAGATTTTCAGCGTCGGGCCCGAATATGACCGTCGGGGACGACGATCGGCCGTCTTCACCTCTTGTAGTGTGACATAATCAAAGACCAGCGTCGGGACCAGTCGGGACGTCTAGGACGCCTCACGACGCCCTGACGAAAAGACTGGCATGTCAGTCTTTTGGACATGGTTTCGCCTAGTGTGACACCCCGGAAGACAGGTATCAGGTCCTGGGGAGACCGCTCCCCGCTCGATACAGATTTCACCCGCTCGCACTCACCGCTCCGCTCCGCTCAAAAGAATAAAAGAGATAAAAAGGCCAGGGTGTAAACGCCTGGGCAATGGGCATTGCTCACTACAAATAACATGAGCTCAGCAGAGTCGGCTGCATGTTCGTTTCTCTTCCTTCTCGTCCCGCAGCAGCTGGCAAGAAAATAGTGGGCGTGCACATGAAGTCAGTTGGAGGCTGGAACGGACATCACAGTGCATCACAGTAGAGCCTGTCACTCATCCAAATAACGTTAATTCTGCAAGGGATATATATAGCACCTGGATTACATACATGTTTCACATAGGGTTGTGTTTGGATTTCAATGTTTTATTTTGCCCAATATTGAAATGTTTTACAATTGCATGTTGTGCTAACATAAACATTATTTCTATCTACCACTTTAGCCTATTTAGGCTGATTTGGTTGCTATTTCTTGTCAATGTAGTGGCCTCAATGCATCCTGGGAGATTTCGTTCACAGGTCCGCCTCCCCGACGACCTGTGAACTCGCTGACGACAGCAGACGACGTGATGACGGTGGCATATGATGCTCTGTCAGTGTTAAGTGAGAATACACTTGTAGTGTGGCCAGTCTCCCGACCAAGACATGTCACGAATTTATGGCAGTATGATGGCCTCGTCTGACATGGTGACATCGTGAACGACAAAAAATATCGTGTAGTCTGATCCTGGCATTAGGCTCAAGGATGATCTGATTAGATTTTGGTGGTCAAAGGTCTAGGTCACTGTGACCTCTCGAACGCCATTTTCAAGCTTGTTAACGCGATATCTGAGGAACGCCTGGACGGAATTTCATCAGATTCGCCTTAAACATTCACTTAGACTCAAGGATGATCTGATTAGATTTTGGTGGTCAAAGGTCAAGGTCACTGTGACCTCTCGAACACCATTTTCAAGCTTGTTAACGCGATATCTGAGGAACGCCTGGACGCAATTTCATCAGATTCGCCTTAAACATTCACTTAGGCTCAAGGATGATCTGATTAGATTTTGGTGGTCAAAGGTCTAGGTCACTGTGACCTCTCGAACGCCATTTTCAAGCTTGTTAACGCGATATCTGAGGAACGCCTGGACGGAATTTCATCAGATTCGCCTTAAACATTCACTTAGGCTCAAGGATGATCTGATTACATTTTGGTGGTCAAAGGTCAAAGGTCAAGGTCACTGTGACCTCTCGAACGCCATTTTCAAGCTTGTTAACGCGATATCTGAGGAACGCCTGGACGGAATTTCATCAGATTCGCCTTAAACATTCACTTAGACTCAAGGATGATCTGATTAGATTTTGGTGGTCAAAGGTCAAAGGTCAAGGTCACTGTGACCTCTCGAACACCATTTTCAAGCTTGTTAACGCGATATCTGAGGAACGCCTGGACGGAATTTCATCAGATTCGCCTTAAACATTCACTTAGGCTCAAGGATGATCTGATTAGATTTTGGTGGTCAAAGGTCAAGGTCACTGTGACCTCTCCAACGCCATTTTCAAGCTTGTTAACGCGATATCTGAGGAACGCCTGGACGGAATTTCATCACATTCACCTTAAACATTCAATTAGGCTCAAGGATGATCTGATTAGATTTTGGTGGTCAAAGGTCAAAGGTCAAGGTCACTGTGACCTCTCAAACGCCATTTTCAAGCTTGTTAACGCGATATCTGAGGAACGCCTGGACGGAATTTCATCAGATTCGCCTTAAACATTCACTTAGGCTCAAGGATGAACTGATTCCATTTTGGTTATCAAAGGTCAAAGGTCAAGGTCACAATGACCTAACAAATGCCATTTTCAAGCTCGGTAACGCCATATCTCAGTAACACCTTGACTAAATTTCTTCACATTTGGCTCAAATATCCAATTCTGCAAAGAAACGCCTTGATGCAATTTCTTCCAATTTGGCTCCAACATCCACTTGGACTCAAGAATGAACTAATGGCGGAGGCATAAGTCCGCGTTGCGGTCGTTCTAGTTTATTATTAAAACGGCACACATTTATTTCGAACAGATAATTAATCACGATGATCCGATGTAGAAGGCTCAGAGGTCGATGGGGGGTCGGCCAATCACGATGGTCGATGCCATCGTCCATCGTGCCAACCCTAGTATTAACCAGACAATTGGACTCGAGTCATAGGGACTCGGACTCGAGTCGACTCGAGTCGCAAATTTGACGACTTCCGACTCGACTCGGACTTGGAAGGTAAATACTTGAAACTCGACTCGGACTTGGAAGAAAATGACTCGAAACTCGACTCGGACTTGTGACAAGATCAGCCGAGTGCACCAGCTGTGCGTACGCCTAGGTTTACACGCTACGTCCGATGTAGAACTCAAAGTTACGACTAACTTAATTTTATGACTAGTGCACCCTGTATGCGCTGCGTCTGTGTATGGAGCAGGCGTAAAAGTTACACCCAAATGCGTAGCTACTCACTGACAGCTGTCTCATCTTGATCTGCGCGTGATGCGGCCGGAATCTTCTCCAAAAATATCGATCGATATGTGCTGTAAATATAGACGTTTTGGGCGCAGGACCTCCGCTCGTCGGCGGGTTTTAAGCTGATGCGTCGGAAGATCTTTCAATTTCTTCCTGACTTCGTCAACTGCCCGCAGTGCGCAGTCTGCCATCGCATTCAGTACTGATTGCACTTGTGATCAAACTGCTTGTGTTGGCGCTGTTAAATTGAGCTGTGAGAACGTTTCTATGCTTTGAATACAACTCTATAAGTTTGAGCTGAGTTGGAGCTGTCTGTCAGCTGTCTCGAGCTCATCTGAGAGAAGTGTGTTGCTTGGCAACAAGCACGTATTAACGTGAACGCGCACGTCTGCAGCCTAAATAATCTCTGCCTTGTCATTTTTTCTAACCTGTGACTCGACTCGAGACTTGACTTGAAATAACATTGTGACTTGACTTGACTTGCCGACAAAAGGAAAGACTTGGGACTTGCTTGAGACTCGGGACCAATTGACTTGAGACTCGCTTGGGACTCGGATCAGAGGGACTTGGACAATTGTCTGGTATTAACCCTAACATACATGTCTTTTGGTGGTGGGAGGAAACCGGTGCACCCAGAGAAAACCCACACAAACACGGAGAGAACATGCAAACTCCACACAGAAAGGACCTGGGACGGACCCGGGTTCGAACCCGGGACCTTCTTGCTGTGAGGCAACAGTGCTAACCACTGAGCCACTGTGCCGTCCGATTATGTATTTTCATGGGCGGAGCCGAACTGGTGGCGGAAAGTGGCAGATAGCAGTTGAATATGGAAGATCTGGATGACTTCTCCAGATATATTGAGAAGGTTTACCAGCAACAGACAGGTTATCTTACACAAATAAGCTAACTCTTTCAATGGGGTGAGGTTTCCTGACCCGTACTCACTGTCAGGACGGATCTACATCGCCAAAGTTGACCACGCCCCCAGCCAGCTACACCCAGCATCTATGACGAGATATTGACTGTATCTATTGAAGACAAGAGTCAAAACTCTCTTTGACCACAACGCTGCACCATTTTGGCCTGGGGGGAAAAGCCTCCTCGTCTCCACAGAACCATGACAGCCAATCGAAGGTGTCTGCTTCAGGTCAGAATGGCAGATTTGCTGTGCGCTGATGTTGCAATGGAACAACCTATTAGCCTTCTGTTTTTATCAAAGTAAGTTCTTTGCTACTTGTTTCCTCTGGTTTTCTGCCACCATGCAACTGCAGTGTGACATCTACTCCAAATTGGGCTATATAGACTATTGGAGGAAAAAGGAGACATAAAATAGAAAAATATACAAGTGTAAGTAAAAGTACTACAGAAATGTATAATGTTTTCTGTATGGTTTATATGATGTGTGATATGTGTTACTGTATGTCCCGTTGACGCCATGTTGGAAATAAGTGTTCACACTATTACATGTTTATCGCTTGGATTTTGTTGTCTTTTATATCCATAATAAAATCAATCAATCAGCCCTCTCACACACACACACACACACACACACACACACACACACACACTTACATGCTCACACTCTTCGCACATAATTGTGTTGGTCAGCTCCCCCACAAAGATGCGGTCGACAAAGTTCATCTTCACACCTTCCTTCCCATATGCTGTTGGGGAAAAAGACATAATATATAAAAATATAAAAGTGTAAGTATAAGTACTAAAGAAAGGAGTAATGTTTAATGAATGATTAGGTGCTATGGTACTATGAGCCATAAACACCATAGCTCATCTGACAATGTACTCCTATACTGATTTTGGTCAAACTAGTCACCAGTAGCTCTCAAATCATCTGTGAATCAACTGCATTAATGACAATATATCAGTGGCAGAGCAGAGTCTTCAAATTTAACACAAGTGGGTCGAGGGCAAGTAACATAACAGAGGAGCTTCATCGAACAAAGGGGATAACATTCTCCTTCGTCCCCCCATCAAGTAGACCTTTTTCACAGTGGCCATTTTGTGTCTAAAAGGCAGGAAGTAACACAGGTGCAGAACATTAATGAGGGTTTCCAACTTCCAAGTTCCAATCCATTTAGGTGTTCCAGTGCGATGTTTTCCTTGCACCTTGGTTTTAGCCTGGGTAAACCCAGCCCGGTTGCCTGTGTGCAGGTGAACGATATGATATATGAACGATATGAAAACAGGGTGGTTTTCTACCCCACTTGGGGTCAAACAGGGTGACGTTCTTTCCCCTACCCTCTTTGCTTTGTTTATTAATGATTTAGCCCAACAAATTAAAATGAAAAATCTTGGTCTGCAAATAGGTGATATGAATTTGAATGTTTTGTTGTACGCAGATGATATAATTCTCCTAGCAGGGAATGAGAAAGAGCTGCAGATTATGTTAAATGTTGTTAATCTTTGGAGTAGGAAATGGAGATTATTAGTTAATAGAGAAAAAACTCAAATTGTACATTTCCGGAAATCAGGTACAAGGAGAAGCACTTTTGATTTTCATGTTGGAGCTATGTCATTGGCATATACCAGTTCATATAAATATCTGGGTTTTACTTTTGATGAATTTTCTACATTTGAAGAGGGCGTTAGTGTGTTGGCCGACACTGCTGGTAGAGCCCTGGGTTCAGTAATAAGTAAAGCGAAAACTTGTAAAAATCTTGGTTATGCTACATTTTCAAAGCTTTATGGTGCATGTGTGTCACCAGTTCTGTTTTATGCAGCTGGAGTTTGGGGAAGAAAGGAATTTTCTAAGGTGAATGCCATCCAAAATCGTGCAATCCGATGTTTTCTGGGCATACATAAATTTACACCTGTGTTGGCTTTTCAAGGGGATATGGGTTGGGAGCCTTGTTTGGTCAAACAAAAAGGTGAAATGTTGAGATTGTGGAACCGTCTATCTAATATGCCAGAGAGTAGAGTAGCAAAACAAGTGTTTAACTGGGATAAAGCACATAACTATCCATGGTGTAATGATATGAATGATGTGTTCAGGGAAGCCGACCAGCAATTTATTTTCAGAAACAGTTTACGTTGTAGTGTTCGCTATATTAAACATAGGCTATTTCTTGATTATAAAGAAAAATGGGCCAATGACATCTGGCTCAAACCAAAACTTAGAACATATGTTCAAATTAAAAATATGTTCACTCCAGAACCCTATGTTACTTTATCCCTGGATAGATCCAGAATATCTTTATGTGCCCAGTTGAGAACGGGTACCCTCCCTTTGGCTATTGAGGTTGGCAGGTTCAATTCTAGAGGAGAGACGTTGTACTGTATGTGAATTAGGTGTTGTGGAAGATGAATTTCATTTTTTGTTTCATTGTACGCTATATGAGGAACCAAGATTGTCTCTATTTCAGTTAATGCAAAATAAGAAACCGGAACTATTTTGGTCAGGAGATGATGCGAAGTTGGAATGGTTGTTCAGAGATGAAGTCTTCAGTTTGGCCAGGTTTATTGGGACGGCTTGGAAATTCAGAATGGAGAAGTTGTTCATCTGAATATATAACTCTGTCTTGTCTTGTTTATGTTTGAGCGTTTTGTAGCTTGTTTGTTGATTTGTTTGTATTGTTGAACTTTAATGCTTTGTGTCTTGTAAGCCGAGACGGGCTGGGCACCTTGAATATGGTGCATGACACAGAAATAAAATCTATCTATCTACCGTATCTATCTATCTATCTATCCCAGCCTCCACGTGACCTCTATGTGCTATCAGTCACGAAGTCTTCGTGACTGATAGCACATAGAGGTCACGTGGAGGTTGGGTTTACCCAGGCTACCTTTGTTTACCCTGCCTTTTAGACACAAAATGGGTGCTGTGAAAAAGGCGGATTGCCTCCAGCCTGATTATAATCTGAGCTGTATGTCCATGAACGGCCACAAGATGGGGCTATTGATCAAGCCCATGTGTCGAGTGGAGCATAGTGTCGATATGAACCTTTGACTTGGCGTTTGGTCTCCTCATCTGCTGTTTTCTCCGTGGGGTTGTTGAAAGCCTTCAGAATGCTGGCTTTGACCCTCTGGAAATGACAAAGACAAACATTTAATTGAGGAATAAAACACCCCCGCCCCCCCCCCCCCCCCCCCCCATACACACACACACACACACACACACACACACACACACACACAAAATAGAAAATAAATAAATAAATCACAGTTGCTCTATTGCTCTATTACATCCATTAATGAAATATCAGAATATTGAATAAGGCTCAGTTTGACAAGTGCACCTATTAGAAGCATCCTTAGAGTATAATAATCATTATGCTCGTCTAGAAACATTAACGTAGTAGTTCTCTTATTTGTGTGTGTGTGTGTGTGTGTGTGTGTGTATGTGTGTGTGTGTGTGTGTGTGTATGCATGTGTGTGCGTGTGTATGTGTGGGTGTGTGTGTATGTGTGTGTGTGCATTAACGTAGTAGTTCTCTTATTTGTGTGTGTGTGTGTATGCATGTGTGTATGTGTGGGTGTGTGTGTGTGTGCGCGTGTGTGTGTGTATGTATGTGTGTGTGTGTGTGTGTGCGTGCATGCGCACGCGTGTGCACCTTCATGGGCCCTCTTATTGAAGGTGACATGGTCAGTGAGTGTGTTGGTGAGAGAGAGCTGTGAAGAGGCACAAGCAGAGTAAAGCACCGATCAATAGATAATTGGCCATGGCCTGTCTGTGGTCCTGACCAGTCGGCACCCATTGTCCCGGGACCCACGCAGTGGACTGGCTATTTAGGTCAAAAAGCCTCGTTAATCCCAGCCCGCTCAGCCATGTAGACCATGCAGAGCCTCTCCTACTAATTAATTACCAGCAGCCCCCACCCTGCCTCCCCGCCCTCGCTCCCCAAAGTAACAGCGTGCACTGTCCCACGCAGGATGGGCCAGGGGAGGAGGGGGCTAGGGGGTGGAGAGGGTGGTAGAAGGGTGCAGGGGTGGAAAGTAAAAAAAGAAGATGGGGTGAAGAAGACAGGCCATGCCCTGAGAGAGTAATACCTACCGTCTCAGCTAATTGGTGATAATTGACTTGGGACAAATTAGCATATTTAGACCTCTGATACTAATGGCCAATCAACACAAACACTTAGGGCCTCTAAGGTTGGTGATAGCCTCTGGAGAAATACCAGTTACACACACTCAAGACTGTGTGTGTGTGTGTGTGTGTGTGTGTGTGTGTGTGTGTGTGTGTGTGTGTGTGTGTGTGTGTGTGTGTGTGTCTCTCTCAGTGTATTATATTTGTGTTACTAATGCTCCTATTCAAAGTGAATTAGACTTTATTCAAGTTCACTAGGTATGGATTAATCACTGCTGGCTTACGAAAAAAAGTGTATGTTGTGTGTGTGAGTGTGTGTGAGTGTGTGTGTGTGTGTGAGTGTGTGTGTGTGTGTGTGAGTGGCAGTGCATGCGTGCGTGCATGTTTATAAATAAACTGTACCTATAATACTTCTATGTTTGACACCCAGCATGATGTACTGTATGTGTTTGTTAATTTTAAAAATATACAGCTGTATATTAAAGTCCATATTGAGTGTGTCTGAGTGAATGAATAGGGCAGGAGGCTTCACCCCTCTTTACCTCCTTGATTGGTTTGGGCGGGGAGGGGGACTGATGTGAGTGAGAGAGAGAGGGAGTGTGTGTGTGTGTGTGTGTGTGTGTGTGTGTGTGTGTGTGTGTGTGTGTGTGGGAGGGGGTGGTGGGTGACCCTCTAGCACAATGGGACGGCCCTGGAGCTCCATTCAGCAGCTGTGGGTTTCCCAAGATCACACAATGATGCCGGTCGTGCCACTTGCAAGTCCCTTAAGTGGCACAACTGTCAGCGTTCACAAGTTTGAATGGGAGCAGGGGAGCCCAGCCCGCGGCCCCTCCCAGGCCCCGGGCTGACCACTAAACACACCCGCTAACGTCTCCTCCTGGGTTCACAGAGCCACTGGTGGGGCCACAGGGGCCAGTTCAGCCCCGCAAAGGGCCGCGGCGGGGTCCCCTAATTGCCCCGCAAAGGGGTGGGGGGCTGAGGGTACTCTGCACTTGCCAGAAAACATGGCACCATAAGGCTGAAACACAAAAAGTGGCCAGCCGAGCATAGAGCATAGAGCAGGGCTATTCAACTGGCGGCGCGGATGAGTTCATCAAAAAAAATATTGCAATATTAATGTTTTTCAGGAGATGCTGTGATGTAGCCACAAGAAAGGTGCAATATTAATGTTTTTCAGGAGATGGCGCTGTGATGTAGCTAATCAAGAAAGATGCATTATAATTATAAATGGTTTTTCAGGAGATGTGTGATGTTGCTAGCTAGGTTCTAAAAAAGAAATAGGGTTAAAATGTTTACATTAGTTTTCCTTTCTTGCTGTACTACAATGTTACAATGCTGTGAGACGTAGCTAAACACAAAAGATGCAATATTAACACGTTCACTGCCAATGACGAGTTGACTCGTCAAACACAATCCAACCGTTCACTGCCAATGACGAGTTGACTCGTCAAAAAAAATATATATATATTTTTTGACGGTGCTACGTGGATCAATGCCCCCCACGTCTCCTATAAAAATATTGGAAGTATTGAATGTGTATAATCTATTTTACCGACCAACTAAGTGGCGACAGTGCTCTCCCGACAGAGAGAAAGCCAACCAAAAACAGCCGCGGGAGGAAGCCATTCTCAAGGAAATGGCTTGGCGATTTTACAGTCATCAGTCACCAGACTCGCCCGAGAGCGGCCGCGCCAGCAGCAGCACACCGAGAGCGGAGAGCGGTGCTGGCGTGGGGGATTGCAAATTTGCATAATAGATTATGGGTGAAACACACTTTGAAACACCCGCAGAAAGGCCAGAATCGCACGCATTCCGAAAACCCAGAAACGAACGAGCCTCATTCTCATACTGTAGGCGAAAACGCTTTCACGCTGCTGCACACGGGCGCACAACGGTGGGGGGTTCCAAAAATAGACTGGGTGGGCAGCATAAAGCCTAGAATCGCACAAAGCTTCATCAAAGCTCTCAACCGAAAATCCAAGAAACGATTGAGCCCCATTCACAGTCCACACTCGCCACACTCGCCGACGAGGGGCCGCCAGAGAGGGAGGCTGCTCACTGCTCAGACAGGCAGGAGAAACTGGCTTGTGACAAACGCCACCAGACACGCCCACGGAGGGAGGAGTTTGAAGGAGAGGGTGTTCAGAACTATATTGTTCAGATGTCTGATCTCTCACTGATGCCAAAAATAAATGGTTAAAGTGACTGTTCTGCCTGTTTGATTGAATTTCACAAAACTGCGATTATCTCAGCTTCCTGTCTCAGACGCTGAAACCATGCTGTACTCAACGGCTAATATCTACATAACTACTAACTCTACAAACTAACTCTTTTAGACAGAGAAAGCACACATTCTATTAGTACTTTTGTGAACTTTGTGTTCACAAAGTCCAAGCAGAAAATTATCCTCGGCTCTTGTAAAATGAGCCAGAATCCTCAAAAAACGGCTTGGCAGAAGCTACCTACAGTAAAAAAAAAATGGCTGGCAGTGAATGTGTTAATAGTTTTTCATGAGATACTCAGTAGGGGTGCACCGATCACGTTTTTTGCCACCGATCACCGATTGCCGATCACCTATGAGAAATATCTGCCCAACCGATCATCGACCGATCACCGATTACCGATTACCGATCACAGATATATATATTTTTATTTATTTATTTTGTAAGCAGCTATAGCAGTCTATTATAGAACAGTTTCCATTTTACATATAGGCCTACATTTCATCCATCAAATTGAAAGTGCAGCACATTTTCTTTTTTTTCTACATCAATATTTTATACTGTGTAGGCTAAAGGAAACCGCCAACATGATTTTTTGTGTGTGAGATAATTGGAGCACAAGACTGTGTTGAACTAAATGGCTAGTAGTAGTCCAGTTCCCTCAATTCAGTTTATAAAAGAACAAAAATCACTCCACTTCGGGATTTCCATGTTACCAGTTCAATGCAGTTCAGTTCACTCAACAAAAATACTCCATTTTCCGGGATTTCCCTGTTACACAAGAAAAATAACCCTCGACCCAAGTTAACTATTTTATCGATTAAGCTAAAGCGGCTAAAGCTAACCGGAGCTATTAACGTTAGGAGGATACACGCAAATATGGATCAAACACGGACTTAACAGCATGCAAATGCCTCGGTAGGCCGGAGGACTGGAGGTAACTTCTCTCTGCTGAGTCTGCTCTAATCACCAGCTGATTTGTGTGATTCAAAGACGCAAGGGGTGTGTTGACAGTCTGGTGTGGTGTGTGGAGGTGAGTACACTGACGAAAGCAAAGCGTGTGCTTTGCAACACAATGATATAAACGTTAGAGGCACAATAGAAAGTTAAACGATAGACATTGAAGACATGAAAATGGGCTGCCTCATGTTTCTCACGTGCAGCATGATCGGCTATGCAATCGGCGACAATAAAGAAATATCTGCAGCAGCAGATCACATATTTGAGGTCAAAATCGGCCGATACAGATTGCGTGCCGATCGATCGGTGCACCCCTAATACTCAGTATTTAATACTGTGCTAGGTTCTAAACAAGAAAGAATGTTTACAGTTGTTTTCATTTCCTGATGCACTATAAATGTTTACAATGCTATAGTGTAGCTAAGAGAGGTCAGAATTGACCAAATTATATTTCAAATGGCTGATATGTGTTGTAGAATACTTAGATTTGTTTCAAATGTGTTTACTTTTGGGGCTTTAACACAGCTTTTGTTGCACAGAAATTAAGCACTTTTAAATGAAAATTAAGCTACTTTGGCAATGTAGTGAAATAAAAGTTTCAAAAATGCAAGGGTGCGGGAAGGTAGGTGCGGAGGGTGCGGTAGCACCCTCTGGTGGCAAGAGATGGGATTTTTGAAATTGTTGGATTTGGCTGTCTTGTGTTTATACCACCAACAAAATGCATTAAAAAACAGTTTGTGCTTCCGAGCTCTAATCTTATTTCATACGCGCTCTCTTCAAAAGTGTTTGATTTTCATCATAATCTGGTTTTCCATAATAATAATAATAAGTTCAGTGTTTATGCCTGTGTTGCTGTCTGTTGTAGTGTAAAACGACTAAAGGGAGAGCAGGTGCTTACATGAAAGTGAGTGAGAAAAGGAGAAGATACTGAATAATGACATCACAACAGTATAATCCTAATGTTAATTTAAAATTAAATATTCTTCTAAATATGGATAAACGTAAAAAAAACATAAAATTTTCTTCGACGCATCGAGATTCCATTCCTTACAGCACCCCCTACTTAATAATAGTTCCAGCGCGGCTGGGAAAATGTGGTGGCGCATTGTGTCAAGTCTACATATAATGGCTTGGGGAACGGTCCGGCCCCCGGCCCCTTAGGTTTCTGACAATGTGGCCCCCTGAACAATTTAGTTGAATAGCCCTGGCATAGAGCATAGAGCATAGAGCAGACACTGAGCATAGAGCATAGAACATAGCACATAGAGCATAGCACATAGAGCATAGAACATAGAGCATAGAGCATAGAACATAGAGCAGACACTGAGCATAGAGCAGACACTGAGCATAGAGCATAGAACATAGCACATAGAGCATAGAACATAGAGCAGACACTGAGCATAGAGCAGACACTGAGCATAGAGCAGACACTGAGCATAGAGCATAGAACATAGCACATAGAGCATAGAACATAGAGCATAGAACATAGAGCAGACACTGAGCATAGAGCAGACACTGAGCATAGAGCAGACACTGAGCATAGAGCAGACACTGAGCATAGAGCATAGAACATAGAGCATAGAACATAGAGCATAGAGCATAGAACATAGAGCAGACACTGAGCATAGAGCAGACACTGAGCATAGAGCATAGAACATAGCACATAGAGCATAGAACATAGCACATAGAGCATTATAGCATAGAGCATAGAGCATAGAGCAGAAACTGGCCTCACACACAGCAACTAACGGCTGCATGTCACACATTGTGGCTTTGACACTGGCCTGGGATGAAAGTCTGAT